>NC_080430.1:128494923-128798137 GCF_028018845.1 Melospiza georgiana | reverse complement strand
CTTTAACATGTGCCTCCCAATGGGAATGGATGATTGCAGTATATAGCAAAATTTTGGCATTAGTTAGGGTTTTTTTGTTTAATCAGTTTTTACCAGAAACAGACAGAGCAGAGAGGCAAAGCTGCTCAGAAGTATGGCATGACCTCCACAGAAGGAGAAAGTATGCAGGGACTGGTTCGAGTACATGTATGTGTATACATACACAGTGGTCTGTACAGCATCCATTACATTTAGCACTCTGTAGGTTTGAAATTGTTGCCCAGGGACATGCAGGTTCTTTTGGGGATCTTTGGCAGAGTAAGGATTGGCTGCAGGGTTGTAGTTATAATTAGAACCTTATTATTGCATTAAAATTTTAATAATCAACATAGGTTATTCTTATTTACTATTTCTAGCAGTTAGTGCAGCTTAGCTACTCTTAGCATAGCTTTCAGAGTATCCTTAGCAATTATCATAGCAATTATCATAGCTTTCAGTTAAACAGAATTTCTAGCAATTGGTAGAATGTAGCTTTCTTGCTTTTTTAGGCCTTTTCATTACCTAGACTGCTACAGTTTGGGTGCAAGTCTCAGTAATCCATGTGTGATGCAATAACCACAGTCTAGGCTCCGACTTTCCCTAAAGCAACAGGAGTCACTACATCTCAGAGGAAGCAGGCAATGGCAGAGATGCTCCAGACCCCCAGGGGTCCTGGGTTTTCCTGCCCAGTAGCAGTTCAGTCTCTATCCCACTTAGGACTTGCAGCTGCTGGACTTTATGGGCAATATCTCACATGCTGGTAGCCTTCCTTAATGGGTGTTTCCACAACCTGGTGGGCAAATGGTCTGCTTGTACAGCTGACAGGAGAGTCATCTCTTCCAGGGTCATAATTTCCTGGTGACAGCCACAGTGTTGAAAAGGGGAAGAGAGAGGGGGATGGAGTGTGATCAGCACACTGACATATTGTGGTGTTTGTCTTAGAAAATGGTGTTGTTTCTGCTAAACATATTCCCAAACCCAGGAATGGGGTACCAGACACAGAAACAGAGGAATTTATTTTTCACCCAGACCAAAGTAAATTGCCACAAGTTCCTAGAGGGACATAAAAGGCATAAGTAGGCTGAAAAAAGGATCAAACACAGTAGTCCAGATATAATCTCTTTGATCTATTTAGCAAGTTCTTAAGCTACCTATTTTCAGCAGGATAAATACAGAGGAATAGTATGTTTGCCATTTTCCTTATGTTCTCTCTGTAAGTTCCAGTTTTTGGCTGTTCTTGGGAATAGGATTGATCAAGAGAAAATGAGTTTTTTAGGCTGGTTCGAGTACATGTATATATTTACACACACACAATGGTCTGTAAAACATCCATTACGTTTAGCAGTCTGTAAGTTTGAAATTGTTGCCCAAGGACATGCATGTACTGTCACAGTTATGTTGGGTATTTAATGGAAAGTGAAAGAATATTAAAAAGAAAAACAACAAAAGAAAACAAGCAAAAAAACCCAAAACCAAAAAATTTCCCCCTTGTTCTGCTATTGCAAACATACCTGCTTAGCTGAGCTGTGCCTGGCTGCCTTTCTTAGGCTCTGCATGCAAGTAGGAGGGTACATTAATATTGATGAGCCTTTGATTGAGGTGTGGAACACAGGATTGCTGCTTGGTCTCTTTGACACCATGATTTACAGTGACTTCCTGGTGGATAAGACAGGAATCTGCTGTTGGAGTTTTGGCTGCTCAGCTGCACACACTTGCTCAAAGATAGAAATGTAGTAGCTAAAACCTATTTGCATGCTGTTGGATGTGTAGAATAACAAAGTGCCAAAACAGTGCTATTCAACATTAGAGCTTGGAAATACCAATTCTGTTGAAGATGTCAATGTATTTAAACATTTTGCAAGGGAACAGTGTAAAGTGCATATGCCCCTTTCTCTCACAGTCAGTAAGGTGTATAACTGTGCTGTTATTAAACTTGCATGAAAATCAGGATTCTTGGTATTCAGGAACTGTGGTATATGTGGAGCATCCAAGAGCTTTTACCTGTAGTTGCTTTGTGTTTAATTTGCAATCAAATAAGGCATAGATCTTTTAGAACATTTTGATATCATTTCAAGGAGATTTGTAGTAGCTGTCTGTAATATCTTTTACATCAGGATTGACAATTATTCATGTGATAACATAATGCTATAAGTTACTTTTCGTCAGCATCTTGTTTATATCCTATCCTAAAATTAAATCTTGCAGAGAATGTAGCAAACATTAAAGCAGGTGTAATGTGCTCTTGTAAGTGTTTGAAATTACTAGTGCTCACCATGTGCCAGATATCATGGGAATTTAAGAAATTGCTTTTTCTAAAGTTGCTAAGGTCAGTTAGCTTCTGATTTAAAGTGGAGAGGAGGAAAAGTGCTGATTCTGAAAGGTGTATTAAGATGTAAAATAGCATAGTGCTTCTGAAGGACTGTTTTCATAGTATATTTTTGCTCTTCTTTTGAGGCATGGAAAAAATTGCTGTTTTAAACTTATATATCCTCTGATTTACAACTTTTTTCTTGTTTTTAATTAGAGCTTTTTAAAATTACAGAAAAATGCTAGGTCTGAAGAGATATTTTCAAAATAACATTATTTCTAAAACAAAACTGCCAAAGGTGTTGTACAACTACAGAAGAGAGCCAAGAGAAAAGTGAGATGGCTGTTAATATTTTGATTTCTAGTGGGGCATTTTCCTTGGTGTGTCAGAGAGTGTCTAACCCAAGCAGTGCTCTGGGTCAGGCCACTTAAAATCAACTTTGCACAACAGAGCTGAATGTGAGCAAGTTTTGGATCAGTTCCTGGGGGAGATAAAACCTCAGAAGTACTTAGGTGTTCAGTGTTGTCTTCTTTAGTGCTTTAAAGTCTGTATGCATATTATATGTAATGATAGTATTGTAGTGTTTTGCTTAGTTTATAAATCTGAATAGCTTCTGTATTACTTTTGTTCATGCACTTTCAGATTACTAGAGTAAAAGAAGTTTTCAACACAAATATTCATTCTATGTTCTCACTAATGTGGTGAAAATTTACATTTGTAAAAGTTTTGCAGTGGTAGGCTATGAAAATTTTCATTACTGTCTTCCATGTTACTATTTTAACTACATTTAATTAATGAATTAACTGCAAAAGGAAAATATGAAAAGCTAGAATCATATAGAACTGTGTCTTGTTCCCCCACATTTTGTCTAATTTATAGTGAGAGATAGATTACTTTGAGTGTAGGAATCCATATGTTAGTGCCTCACAAATAAAATGTTTCAAAATTCTTCTGTTTTTTCTGCATACCTTGTTTGTGTACAAAGAGAATTTCAAGGGCCTCTGTAAAACAGAGGTAAGTTTTTATACTAATCAAAAACCTTTGCATTTGTCATGAAAAAATCTAAACAAGTCTCTCAAAGGGTTCACAGTGCACCTAAACATGAAATGTTAAGACCCAGTGTCTGTGTAGACAGCCTGTACAGAAGCAGCACAGCAAATGAGTGAAGACTGAACTGCCAGGCAATGCAAGCACTGTGCCAAAAGGGAGGACCAAAATCATGTACAGTGGTTGCTGTTCCTGTGTCCTCCATCATCCTGGCCTGACTCTGTTATCCAGTACCAGTGGACACTCAAAGGACTTAGCTTCCCACTTGCGGGGAATCAGGAGCCCACGCTTACCAAGGAAACCATTGACCGTGGCAACTACGTCCAGATTTGGACAACACTGGACAATCCAGACCACAAGAGCTTTTTTTTTATTTTCAGCACACCAGTCTCAGGACATTGTTAGACAATGGGGAGAGGATGTTAACAGCTCGCTGATCCACAGGGAATGCCAAGGAGGTATGGCATTACAGCATAGCATAAAACCATCTCAGCCTAGATTTCAGCCAATCATACACAGAACAACACATATTGACAAGCATTCTATCCAATCTTATAAAACACACATAATGGTAGGTAAAACAAAGACTGGTTCATAAGAGACAAAGAACAGAGCTCTATTCGTGCTAACCTTCTAAAGATATACATTAAATAACCTTGTTGCCATCCATAAGCCAATTCTACAGAGGCCTATTGTTATTTGTCACGTATGCTCTACTGCTTAGAAAACTTTTCTGCTGTATTTGCAATGCTAACAAAACTTCTGCCTGAGGCCTACTCTTTTTAACCATTTCCTAAAAACCCTCTAACTTTATGAATTCCAACACCACTCTGTGTCCAGTTATTTCTTTCTCTGCACCATTGCTATGAAGTGCTTAAATAACACATTACAAGAACAGCAAAACTGTCCAGAGCCTGAGCCCCACCTAGTAACTGGAAAATAAACTGTGAACTCAACTGCCAGCCAAGCAGAAGGTGAAACAAAGCAGATGAAACAGTTATTTAGGAGTTGAGCATCTATTTTATTGTTCTGGATTTATCCTTCTGGACAAGGCCGACTTTAGCAAACACTTCACTGTGTGAAACAAGCACAGAACATCACCAGAAGGGAAGCTACAGGCTGGAGACAAGGATAAATTCCCAGCTGTATTAGGAGAGTGAGCACAATCTATTTTGTCATTAAAACTTTTAATGAGAAATTAATTAATTCTTATTCCATCTGCTCTCTGATATACAAAGCTCCCCAAAGCTCAGCATCTAAATCAGACACACATTTTCTGAAGCCACATCTGCTTCATGGTTGCCAGAATGTGCTGCAGGACTGGCTGCTTGCTGCTAGTGCCTCACAACTCTTTTTATAGCCAGCATAGCCTTGAGATGGTGAGGAACATGTTAGCGTGAGACAGTCTGTGAGAGGAGACAGAAATATGCAAACTGATCTGCATGTCTGTGCTCTGCTCAGGCTGAAGAAGTGCCTCAGCAAACAAAACACAGTATGAACTTCCAGACATTGTAGTAAAGTTGTTTTCTGAAGGAGCTATAACTAAGAGTTACCTGAGTGTCTGGAAGGAGGGGGTAGGAAGGAAACATCTTGTGATCCTGAAAAATTTGAAGTTGAGACAAAAGGGGAGGAGTGCTTGGCTGCTTTACCTCTTGGCATTTCCCTAGACTTCTTTTCCATGATCTCTATTAATTGAGGATGTCTCTGTCATTTATCTGTGCCATCATCAATGATATAGCTCAAGAAATGGCTTGCAAAGCAGCACATTCTTGTCCTGAAGTCTGTGTTAATGCAGTCTTCAAGAGAAATCTTTGCAAACCCTACATCCCAACCCCACAGGCCTGTGGTGTTGGAAAAACCTTGCCATTTTGTCTATTGAATGTCTCTCATATCATGAGGTCACCGCAGAAAAACATTGCCTATATGTTAAAAACCTGGCTGAGCAGAGGTGGTCATGGCCAGGCCATGTTTACTAACCAGCATCATGAGGAGCAGCTGGGGAAACCAGGGTTGTTTAGCCTGGAGAAAAGGAGGGGCAGGAGAGACCTCATTACTCTCGACAACTCCCTGAAAGGAGGGTGTAACAAGGGGGTCAGTCTCTTCTCCCAAGTAAAAAGCAATAGGACAAAAGGAAATGGTGTCAAGCTGCCTCAGGGGGGTTTGGATATTGGAAACATCTTTTCACAGAAAGAGTTGTCAAGTATTGGAGCAGGCTGCCCAGGGAAGTGCTTGGAGTCACCATACCTGGAGGTATTTTTGAAAGACGTAAATGTGGCCCTTATGTACATAATTTAGTGGTGGACCTGGGATAACAAACAGTTGTGCCAGAATGGTTCCATGGTTCCATGATCTGCAGCTGTGCTGCTCAGACCTGCCCCTGCTGCTCTTCTGAAGCTTGCACAGAGCCCACAGCTGGGCCCAAGCTCGGTTGGACCTGTGTAGTCTGGACATCAGACAGGAACTGGCTCAAGCAAAGCCTTCCCCAAATTGTATTTTTGGGTTAAATCTGTCTTGGATTCAGTTGTAAGTGTAAGGTGGGGATATTTCTTCCTTGCCTTATAACCATTACTGATGATGAGGCTTTCTAAATGGCAGATTAGTGTTGACCTTTATAAAATTTTATCAATATTGTATTGATAAAGCAACATAAATATGTGTATTAGTTGAACCACAGCTATGACATGAACCCCCCCCCATGTGTAACAGTAAAAAGACCATGTCACTGCACATTTTGCGTGGAAAGAAAAATACCTGTCACAATTTACAAAGTTCCTAAAGTGAGAATGGGTGAAGGACCTGACAACTGACCTAATTATAGAAGGCCTGACTATAATGAGGAGTATTCCAGCAAATTACTAATTTGTCCAATCTAAAAGAAGTGCACCTTACTGGGTAAGAAGGAGAAATACTCCTCTGCTTAAAGATAATAATACTGCTTAAAGAATGGTTCCAGAAAATACGGCTATAAGCAAATAATTTATTAGCAGTATCAATATTATGTTCATAGTAATGCTACACATGAGATAGAAATAGAAATGCGAAGTCTTTTAAATATGCACCTGTTAAATGTAAAATACTGCAAGCCCTGGTTTGTATTTTCATTTTTTTAGTTAGGTTTTCATTTGAGACTAGATTTCATTTTGGATTAAATTTTGTGAGCTCCCCAGATTCATCTACATTTTTGTGTGTAGTAAATGGTTGGAAGGAATTGTCCCTCTTCTATTACAGGGGCAAAAATATTTTTGCATTTTTTTGTTTGTTTTTATCTTTCTAAGATTGTTTTTTTTAGTCAGCCATCATCTGACTTAAGCTCAATTTAGCATATACAAATCCTTTACTTTTGACTGTTGTCAACAGTACTGATAGGCTGGTGTCCATTTAATAAAATGGACAATTAATTTGAAATTCCTTGATTTCAGATGTCAATAGACTTGTAGAATAAACAGTTCCATTTGAAAGAATATTAGGTTGAGAAATTTTGGAGTAAGAAGACTTGCTGCTGGATTCTAGGCTTGCAGCATTTTTGAACATGTGGTTTTGATCACCTTTTAAAGATTAAAACTTTAAAATACCAAACCAAATGATGCATTAATACAGTGTTAGACTAATGTTTTTATTAAAGAACAAGAAGTGCAGTAAAACAGTTAGCATGTTCCACTATTTACATTGATGACATCATAATATGATCAAGGAAAAATATATTGGCAATATTTGAGGTCGGGATCATAAAGGAAAATATTTAATGAAATTTGCAGTAATATAATCATCTCGTGCTCAAACACATTATGAGAAGATTGTAAACTTTTACTATATTAACAACACTCATCTTGCTTTAGTAATGAAATATGCTTGAGAAAAAAAAGAAATGTAAAACCTCCGAGGAAGTGCTAACTCCTGACTGTGCTATGCAATGAGCAAACACTGCCACCACAATATAGCTGTTTTAAAAGGTAGATATATTGCTTGTCATGCAGCTCTTGGGTGTATCTGGAATTCAGCGTGACGCTAAGTGATTTCTGTGTGTAATTCTCCAAGACAGTGAATTAGAGAAGATTCTTAACCCTGTCTCTGGATTCTAAATATGTTCAGTGCTGTGGGAGCACATGCCTCTGCTGCCTTCCGTGCTGGTTGGTGTGTAGGAAAACCAATCAATCTGGCAAAGCTTTGCTTTGCTCATAGGGCAGAGGATCCAAGGGCAAGAGAAAAGAGGCACAACACGTAACAACCAGCTAGGTTGGGATCCAGCCAGGAAGTCTTGCTCTTAGAAAATTGCTTCCTTATGAGACAAAGTGTCCAAAATGTTGCTGTCGCCTCTACTGAAAGATATGAGTGTTTGTGATCTGTTTCAGTGGAAAGGAAGATAAATTAGTTCAACGCAGATTATGAGAGCACTGTGGTGAGCTATCACGTCTCAGAAACAGAGGTACAACTCCTTTAAATTATTGTTTATGCTTGATAGATGATCATTTGACCATATCCTTATGCATGACATATATTGCTATTCTGAGAACTTGCTCTACAGACCTTTTGTAAATTTAGGCAAATGTATGAATTCTTGATTTCTTTGGGATGGAGAGAATCAGAATCTCATTTGCAATTGCCCATTCTCCAAGGCTCTTTAATGCTTCTTAAACCAGTGGGCATACTGAGTTCAGTGCCCCAAATTCTAACTCATATAGTGTGTATCCCTGTAGAAGATTTGCTCAAATTAAAGTAGCTTAAATATTCATATGACCCAGCTTTTTAGACTAATTAAAGAGAAAGTAAATTAAAATATATAATCAGATCCTTGCATGAAGTACTGGAAGAAAGCTTTGCAAAAATTCCCCTGGGAAGAAAAAGTCAAGAAAGGTTTTACATAGTGCTTTTCAGTCCCTTTAATCTTGAGAAAAAAGTTCTTTTACTTATGGTGACAAAACTGTGCAAATTGTAACTAATTAGTCTCTGATTAGTTTGTCTTTACTTAGCTGTTATGAGGGGTAGGGAAGAGAAGATTTAACTTGGGGTGTGCTGTGCATTTGCTTTGTTTTGCCTCCTTTTCTAGGGGATAGGAAAAGATGTGGAGTAGAACTCAGTTAGACCCTACCTTTTTACCCTGAATAGAAAAACCAAACATTTCACAAAGCATAAAAATTTATTTCTCTTTCTGTCTTACCTTTTGTGGGTTGTTGGGACTGTCATGAGTACAAAGCAGCAGAGTTCAAGCTGTAGTGGATGGTATGACACAACTTTCTTCTTCTGCCCTTGGTATCTAAGCAAGTTAAACAGAGAAAACAAAGCCATTAGTGATAATAATTCAACAACAACAACAACAACAACAACAACAACAACAACAACAACAACAACAACAACAACAACAACAACAATAATAATAATAATAATAATAATAATAATAATAATAATAATAATAATAATAATAATAATTTCATAATATTTACTACTGTGTACAGTAGATAAATTGTGCTACTCTAATTATATAGACAGGAGTAAGAAACAACTCTCTTTTGGGTTATTTGAGCATTATTACATAAGCTCTACAGCCCTGTCAGCCACATTTATATGTCTTTGCTATAAAATGTCAGTGCTGAGGTGCCATTTTTGAGGCTGTAACATCAAGACAATCTATATCATGTTTTCTTTGTGTTTAAACACTGCACACTGTTATAAAACTCTGTTTAATATTTAAAAGATCTTTATTAGCTTGAGTTGTACACTGATAAAATGATGAAGGAAAAAGCCAAGTCACTTTGATTTTAGTGCTCAACCATCTGCTCTCAGAAATGAATACATTAGCTATCACTTCACCCCACCTTCAAAGAACAGTACTTAAACCTTCCTGACATTTTCTCCAAACATCTTCCGTAACTGCACATAACTCATAAACATCTAAACAAGGATGAGTCATCCTGTTTTTAAACCCAGTGGCTCTTCTGCACTGAATAAATAGTGCTAGCCGAGAAAGGAAATCTCTCTTCAAAGAGAAGCTGAAAATGTTTTTAGATTTATGCTGTCATCCTCCACGTCAGCAAAGCCAAGCTTGCGTCAGCGTGCGCCAGACACGTTTTGTGTTCCCTGGTGTTTGCAGCGCCCAGAAGTGCAAACCAGCTGTTGTAAAAAAGATGTTCCTTCCTTGAGTGAGGAGGGCTGGATTGAGCTCACTGTTTGATGTGGCCCTTAGGAAGGAGCTGGTGACTTTGCTGCACTCCCAGCTGGGACTTGTGGTAGAGCTGATCTCCTGGCAGAGGAAAGGTAAGGAGGATGGTGTTACTGATGGATAGAAGCTGGGATTTTGCAGATCTGCCCGATCCTGGCTGATGTAGTGTATCACTCAGCTCTCTGGACATGTGTTTGTCACTGTAAGTGTTTGTGTCACTGCAGTTGAGGTTGGTCAGTGCTATGGTACTTGCATGGTGTCATTTTCCTATCTGGAAGAAGCATTGATGCCAGTTGTTCTCTAAGTGATAACTTTCCATGTATGGTGTTTATTCATATCGGCTGCTCTTCAATTTTGAAGTCACTGACAATAGGTGAGGGAACAAACTCCAAGAGCCTCTTGCTGAACAGGGTGAGAAATGGGGTTCTGATTGTTGTTGTTAAACATACTGCTCAGTCCAGCTGTGCTACAGGGATTTTTCTGAATGTTTGGTACCTTTATATTAGCCAAGCCAAGATAGAGCCCCTGATTCTGAACAATAAAGAACCAAGAACATGCTGTCATGTGCTGTCATGCCTGCCAGCATGTCCCCAGTGTGTCTTTGCCAGCACATCTCTGATTGGACCTTGGACCTCTCTGTTAGCTTCAAAGCTCTTGGAAGGCCTTGCCTGAGTTGTTGGTTGGATGTGCCATGCCAAGTGGTGGCAGATCTGCCTCTGCCTCCTCTCCTGCAGCTGCTGCGGAGTGCTCTGGCCTCTGGGAAACTGTGTAGAAGGTTGTGCACTTGTGAAGCACATTTGGGTGTAGGAAATCACTGCATCTAAAGCATTCTGATTGATATCCAAAATGTGCTGCAGATTTATGTTCTGCAGTAGCTTTCTTTGAAATTATTAAATTTAGTTGTGTGTGGGAAAGTTAAGGAGCAGATCTGCTCTTAAGACTTTGTTTTTATGGGAGAAACTATTTGCAAGTTCATAAGAATGTAAATCACCCAACCATTGAAATCCTCTGAAGTTTGCTTTAATGCCAGATGAAGTGTTCAATACCTGAATCTTTCCATTGCTGTTACAATGAATGTTACTCACAGTTACTTTCATGCCTTTGGTAATGCACATCAAATACTGCCAGAGTACAGCCTGACTATCAGATTTACTGGAAGATTAGCTTGTTGCAGTAAAAGTGTCCCACAACTATTGTTTGTTTTACGTTCAATAAATATCAAGAAGAATTTCAAAATCCCTTGATCTTCTCCAATGCACCACCAGATTGTGTATATCAATGTGTGCAGCAGGAGCTCAGATGGACTTTGAACTCCACGAGAAGCCAGTGAAGTAAACTTCTGAAAGAAGTACCCTGTGGAGCCTAGAAGTCCATGGCCAATCCACCCTAGGATGTGCAGACTTAGGTACCTGCAGCTTTGTGAGGCTTTTTTCTCCTCTTCTAGCTGAAGGTAGAAGCTGCAAGATGAAATTGGAATAAGGATGGGACAAAAGAAGACCTGAATGAAAAAACTATTTGTTTTACAAGTAGTTTCTCAAACTTAACAATTTTCCGAACCAAATCTTGAGAAATATATGGCCAAACCATCAACTACATTTGTCTGGAGTTCTTTTCTGCTATTAGTATGTATTATACAAAGTAAGTATAAAGCTAAGAAATAGCACTTTATAGGAATGTTTTATTGATAGAATTTTAAAAAGCAACAAATTTTATGAGAATAAAATTAAGAAGTTTAAAAACTTATGCGAAAACCTTAATTTCAGGAAAAAAAATCTGATCCTTCTCATGTTAGATATCAATAAGCAATTCCAGATTCATTGACCCTTTCAGAGAAATTCACTACTCCAGACTTAGGCAATTGGTTGCAGATTCATAAAATGGTGAAGATCTACATTATTTTATCATTTAAGTATTTTTATTATTTATATTAAGATTTAATTTATAATGTATAAATTCTATTTATTATTTATAATAAGCAGAAGGAAGTGCTCCACAGCAGAGGAGCTGTGGCACTTGGATGAGCCCATGCTGGAACAGGTACTCTCCCAAAGGGACCATGGCCCAGGGAAGGCCTGTGCTAAAGCAGAAGAAACAAATGAGAAGGAAGGAGCAGTGGAAGAGAGGAGTGGGAAAAAGAGAGTGACTGAGAAAAACTGCTGTGGTCTGACCCTTCATCCTCTGGCCATCACCCAAGGGGCTGAGTACAGCCCACAGTAGTAACATGATGAGTGGAGACCAGGAAAGGACAAGGAAAGTGGTCTGGAACAAGGTTGTGGCAGATAGAGGGGTTTTTTTCCCTCTTTTGTTTCTTTCCCAATATATGAATCATTAATTAAATATTTACACTTAATGACAGTAAATTTAATGTCCCTTAAGTGAGGCTGTTTTGCCTGCAATAGTACTTGGTTAGTGATTTCTGTCTTTATTTCTACCCAGAGGTTTTCTCATTCTCATTATTCCTATTTTCTCTCATGTCCCATTGAGGGTGGAGAGTGAGCAGCTAGGTGGCTGCTTGGCTGCCAGGTGGGATCAACCACCACAGCAATCTACACCTTTGAAGTTCTGCACACATACTTTCCCAGTATTTGTCACTGTCTGCCATTATAGAAAGTCAATCATCATTAGATTTTTCCACACTGATCTTCCTTACACCTTCTAGAAATATAAGGTCTGCAATTAAGATCCCTTTCTCTTTCCCATTCCTTTTCCCTTTCCTCTTTTTTTACTGTTTCCAAGTATGTTAAACATAATCAAAATAATTTACTGATGTAAGGCACCAGCATGTGCCCCAGCATAGCTTCTATTTCAGACATTCAGGGAAAAAGAGACACCCAGAATCCTGTGTTTCCAGTGATTGATGGCCCACTTGAAATCAACTTGCTCTCTTTTGCTCTTAAAAAAAGGAAAAAGTGGCACTGGCTGAAAAAGGAAATACCTAACTTGATTGTCACAGAATTAGAAGATATGTGCTGGCATTTTATAATTTTTTTTAAAATATAACTTCTATCTTGACAAGGAATAGGCACAGACATGAGCCCCTTTTTTCTGTTGAAAAGCAAAACTATGATTATTATTTTCTACAGTGATAAGATTTTGACCTCAAGCTACTTCTTTCTGCAGCGATAATTTGTCACCTTTAATTGCCAAAACTGTCTGTGCAGGTGGCCATTTTTCACTTGCACAGAATTTATTTAAAGTTTGGGTCTAAATTTGATCCCTGCTCACAGTTAGACCTGTCTAATGGTATGTGAATTGTGACAAGAAATCTAAAAGGATTTTGAAGGAGGGATGTTATTTTATAATGATGAATTTCTTCTTGTGAAATGCATTAAACTTAGGATTCTTTCAGCTTCTTTTGCTTATCCTAGCAGATACTTGACAGCTCATAGGATCCAGGCTAAAGACCACAGAAAAAACTTTGGAATTACAGAAAGCAGGAAAGATTTTTTAGAATAAATAATTTTCTAGTATGGAATATTACCATTTGCTGGATTCCCAGGAATGAAATAACAAGGAAACCAAGATATTACACTGATTTTCCTCTCACAGTAGCCATATGTTTCAAGGTACTTTTAAGCTGGTATGATAGCTTCAGGAAGAATGCAGATGAGTTGTAGAGAATGGGAAATGCTGTTGGTGCAAAATCAACTAAACCTTGAAATGCAAAAATATCACAATAGGTCTGTTTCTTGGACATTCTTATTGAGAGGAACATTTAAATTTAACTCTCAAGATATGAATGCTAGAGAGTTTATAGAAACCGGCGAAATTAAGATTCTCGTTCTTTCTATCCAGTATCTTTAAAAAATAGAAGATGAAGAGCTTTGAATTCCAATTTTGAGAATATGCCCCATTGTGTGTTGCCTTTATTATGAATTGCTGGAATGGAGTCTTTCTTTGCGTACCTGTTTAGAAATAGGAAATAGATTGTATTTTAATGCAGTCCACTTGTTTACTTCATATTAGATGCAGGAAGGTGTATTTATATTTTCAGTATTTATTATATATAGCCTTTAAAATGCTCAGAGTTCCTTAAGAGAGGGAAAGGAGCTATAGGACAGTTTTCACTGAAGTCAAAATTACTGTGGTTTTTGCCAAAATAGGATATCTTCTCCTAGACTAATCACTTTACTGCAGTATTTGTTGTGTTTTCATTAGAACTGACAAAAATAATGCAAAAAATGTAGCAAAAGCAAATCTCACACTTGTTTAAGAAAATGGGAAGTATTTGTTGTTAACTTCTAAAAAATAAGAAATGTAAGGTTTTCCAACAATTTTCTATCGCTCCAGCGGCAAACTCTCGGTACAGTCTTCTTCATTAACTCATTGGGGAGGGCTGGGCAGCAGATGTTGAACATGAGCCAGCAGTGCCCAGGTGGCTGGGAAGGCCAGTGGCATCCTGGCCTGCATCAGGAGTAGCGTGGCCAGCAGGAGCAGGGCAGGGATTGTCCCTCTGTGCTGGGCGTTGGTGAGGCCACCCCTTGAGTGCCGTGTCCAGTATTGGGTCACTTCATGGAAGTGCTGGAGCATGTCCAGGGAAGGGCAAGGGAGCTGGAGAAAGGGTCTGGAGCACAAGGCTGAGAGAGCAGCTGGGGGAGCTGGGGGTGTTTAGACTGGGGGAAAGAAGGCTGGGAGGGACTTTATTGATCTCTCCAACTCCCTGAGGTGAGCCTGTGGTCAGGTGAGTGTTGGTCTCTTCTCCCAAGTTGCCAGTGGTAATATGAGCCTCAAGCTTTACCAGGGGAGATTTAGATTGGATATTAGGAAAAAATTCTTTATTGAAAAAGCTGTCAAACATTGTTGGGGGCTGCCCAGGGAAGAGATGGAGTCACCATCCCTGGAGGTACTTAAAAGCCATGTAGATGTGGCAGAATAAAGCAGCCCTACAGTAGTGTAATTAAGCCAATTAGACTGTAGACAAAGACATTCCTTGCTCTTCTGTTGTGTTTTCTTTAATCTTTTCCAACAGAGATGTTTCTGTGAAGACCCACTTCTCCCTCCACTCCTGAATACAGCTGACATTTTAAGTTTCTGCTTGGGCGCCACGCTAACAGGCTGCCAGGTCCAGTTATACTTTGTGTTACTGGTTTGTTTGGAATGGGGAAAATTGGGAGGCAAGCTGTCAAAACATGCCATGAAAAGCCATGAAAAGAAGGACTTTGTCATAGTAATGCAACAGAATTTGAAGGAAAATACCTTTGTCTACATATATTATAAATTCTAGCCCTTTCTTTTACCTGGGCCCTCTCCATTTTTCTTTTTAACTGTTTCTGTTCTGACATTATTGATACCCCATTTCTCTGGGAAAGTGCATTCCCACAAGATTATTCTAGTTTGTCACATAGAAAAGACATGTGACAAGTCCTGTAATGTCAGTCTGAGCCCTCTGTGAAGCCAAGGCAGGCAGAATTCATCCATGTCCACATGATGCTCTCTGACTGATGATTATGCAACATTATGATGACATGGAATAAAAATGTTCCTTTAGAGAGAACAGAGGTTCACAAAAAATTTCATCAGTTGAGATTTTTTTTCTAAAGCATCCTTAAAACACTGTTAGGACATTGTAAAACTAGAATACTTACAAACTTTTTTTGGCAGTCTACTGAGAAAGGAAAATGGAAATAAAAACAATGCAATAAAATAAATGAGACATAAGAATAAGAAGAAAAAAGACAAAAGTTATGAAGAAATGAGACATAAAATATGTGGGAGAAATAAAATAGAGACAAAATAAAGTGATAATGTATGGTTGCAAAAATGTATTATTCTGTTGAGGACCAGTGCAAATTTGTGATCACTTAAAACTTGTGCAAAATATCGAGAGAAACTTTAAAGTGAAGAAACATTGAAAAAATTAGTGGAATACCCAATTAAAAATATGAGATAAAAAGGATTAATTTCAGGTAACCTTACTTGCAAGTGCATGTAGCTTCTACTTGTGTTTGCAATGGAGTATGGAAGTCTCATGTTCCCTTGGTGTAAAGCATTTATTGTTCTGAGAATTCCCAGTACCCATCAGATACTGAACTCCCTGACCTGGTAGAGTGCATGGAAGGGCAGAGCAGACCAGTCAGCCTTAAGGAAAATCAAAGTTTGCCCATTGCAGAAGGATGTGTCCTTACTATGCAAATATAAGGTTTAAATGTAGAATTGTGAAGTCTTTTAGAGTTCTTCCAAATATTTAGGGATGCAATATACATGGTGTTGCCATAGAACGGTCGTATCACCCTCCACATGATACAAAGGGGTGAATAAATTTTAAAAAATCCCTAGTTATTCAGATTTTTACTCAGCTTAAAATTATTATTTTTACTCAGATAATAATTAATTAATTATTTTTACTCAGATAAAATTCATTAGTTTTATCCCTCGGTTTGCAAAGGCAGATGTTCTATTGCTTGTCTTTACTTCCCTGCTATGGAAGATTATGAATAGCCTATATTTCAAGTTACAGACAGTTCTTTCAGCAAGATTTGATGACAGAGTGACAAAACTTAAATTTTTCATTCCTACCTATGGCCAAGCTTCATTTCTCTGGTATAGCTCTACCAGGTGCCCAAAATGAGCGTGATTCTCATTCTCCTCTCCAAGCAATATGGTAAATAAATAAAGGGATGTTAACCAGGGCTTAGATAGGGCTTAAAATCTTGAAGTCTATGAATTTGCCTGCAGTTATGTATCAGTCTCATATTCCTGGCAGAATGGAGTAGTGAAGTTGCAATGAATATTTCTGTCTGGCTGTAGAGTCCAGCCTTGATCAGCCAGGGCAGCAGGGAAAATGTGCCACAATCTCTACTGGCACCTGCTGCTTTTTTGTGTGCCTACAGAAATGCAAGCCTCAGTTCCAGCCTCATGAGTGCAGTGTTGCATCAGGAAAATGGTTCAGCTTCTTTTTACACTGGTACAAGAATTTGGCCCTAATGTAGATTGTGTCAAATAGAGTGTGTCCTGAGCTGAGTGACACTGGTCTTCATGTCATCATCTTTTACTTGCACCAAAGGAGCCCCTAGTGATTTCACAAGCACACTTCTGATGTTTGTTTGTTTGTTTGTTTGTTTTACCACATCAGGACATTAGTTTCTAGCTCCTAGGATTTTCCTAGCTCCCTTCTTTGTTTCTGCAAGTCAGGGTTTCTTAAGCAGCTTATTTAAAATGGGAGATTTCTGCTGTAACTTATAACTAATTATTTTACCATAATCTTTAGAAAAAATTTGATAAAATGTTGGTATTAAAAATAGCAATGCTTTGTATTCAATCTTGCATTTTTCCTTTGCTCTAAGGGTTTGGAAAATGTGTCAGCACACGTACATCACAATGTGTACTTAGGCCTTACCCACTGCCAATCAAATTTTGCTAATCTGGGATATCTGTCCTAAAAGAAGATGCACATGTACTGAACCTGCAAAGAGAAAAACTATTTATAAATAACAAATGTATGTCCACCATCATAGGTAGAAGGAACACTTTTGTGGTATCCCTGTCCACTCAAAGGAGTGAAAAGCCAAATCTACTGGCCAGAGGAACTGCATGGTTTATACTCTCTTCCCAGAGGCTTTTGAGGATGCAGCATTAGCAAGGTATCACTCCTGCCTTTTCTTAGGAGCAGTGGTGGAAACCCCAGAGATTTCATACTACCTGAATTCTCCTCCATACTGGCATGCCTGATCCCTTTTTGGCTGCTTCCTGCTCACTCTTCCTGAGATTGGTGCTCTGCAGAGCTGGAGGTGGGGTACAGGTGACAGCTCCTCCGGTGTACACAGATACCACTCCCAAGTGACAAAGTGGGGAGTTGAGGTGGAGCAATGAGCTCTGGAATGAATCAGAATGAAGGGATCAGCTTGGATTACAGGGTATATCCTTCCTCTCTGTGTCTATTGAGTCAGGCACAAGGCTTGTGTATGCTGATATCATTCAACTGTGGATGGTTTTCATGACATGAAGCTTTAGAGGACACTAAAGAGCTGGTGGTGTTTTGGGAAGCTGTGGGTCAAAGATGAAGCTATGAACATGAGAAGAGACAAGGTTAAAGAACAGTGGCAGGAAATGTAAGCATTGTGAAAATGGCTGTGCAGAGATGGTGGAAGCTTCTCAATACTGGTAATTTACTATTAAATAGACTTGTCACAACCCAGCTTTGTTTCAGGTATGGCTTGCTGGGGAGTGAGGAGGGATATGGTCTTCCAAGGAAAGCTCAGGACCTGTGTGTCCATGTACCACATTGCCAGCCTCTACCTCTGCATCCTGGACTCACAGTTCAATTTGTCTTAATTAGACAGACCACACATTCCATGTCAATGGATCCTTATTTAATGTTCTAATTAATGGCCATGTTGGCCATTAGGCCTCAGTCTGAGAAAAGACAGTGGGTTTTGTAGTTGTGGGTGTCACTTTCCAGAACTGCTCTGTGTCCCAGTTAGCTGCCTACACCTCGTGCGGCTGGTGGCTTCTGTTTTGTCTTTAGTTTTTTCTGCCTGTATTTGATGGTGAATATGACCATGGAAGATAAACAGCAGTGGAAGATGTTATAGATGTGCAGAGTAGGGAGGTTTGGCACAGCAGCCCTCCTGTGTTCTAACTGGCTTGTTACTGATTTTCAGTTCATTATTGATTTTCTACTCACAGGTGGAGGTGTTAGCAACAGTCTGGTAAAGATGGAGACAGTGGCATTTACTCTGTGGACAAAACCAAACTCAAATCCATGAGTTTGGAAGTTAATACTGAATTAACATTTTGGATGCTGAAATTAAACTCTTTGTTCAAGGCAAAAAATACAAAAAAATACTACTTAGCTTTGGTTCTGAGCACTAACTAGCATTGATTTCAATAGGTGTTTCTGGCTGTTCAGTGCATTCGAACACAGGATGTTCCTCTAAATGGGAATAGTGCAATTCATGGCCTGAAACAGTAATTCCATTCTACTGCTCAGCATCTGATTGCATTGCCTTTCAGAGCAGAGAAAACTGCTGAAGAGAAAGATTTGTGCTGCAGAGAACAGAACAGGGAGACAACTTGTACTTTTTTCAGTGGCCTGAATTTAAATGTTCTCTTGTATGCACAGGAAACATGTCAATGTAAATATTGAGAAAGAAATACAGTATTTCTACTTTTTATCTACTGAATTTGGAAAGTACCAACTGAGCCAATACACTTGATAAAGCTTTGCCTTCCAAAGCAGTGTAGGTACATATGCACACTTATTTTCCCAAAAGGTTGGTGCTAAAATTGTTGCTAGGACAAAATTAACTGTAGAGTCTATGCCATGAATATCACAGTACATAGTTTTTTCTCTTATTGGTTTATCTGTGCTCCTTAGCCTTTAAAGTGCTATCTACTTTCCTTGCAAACAAGTTCTTGAAGCTGAAAAGTCTGGAATTAAGCGCAGTGGATTTGCGGCAAGTTTCAAAGAAAAATGTTCCATCCACTTGATGAAGTTATGGAGGATTAGGGGAAAGCATGGAGAAGTAAACCTGTAGCATTTCAGCTGGGCGGGTTCTGACCAGTGATGCAGTGGGAAGTTGAATTTAGGCACTGCCTAAATTACTGGAGAGATGTCATTGCCATATCAGTTTTCTGGTGTATCAGTAGATTTCACAGAGAATGGAAATTCTTCTGCTAGACATTAATTTCTGCCCAACTGTATTCTCTCATTTATGGGCATGTGCCCTACTGCTCATACATCTCTGTACCTTTTGCATTATGAAGGAACAAGAGGAATCACAGTGGAACCTTCTTGCTAGAGAGGATGCAATGTAGAGTTGGGTGTGCAAAGTGTGCAAGCAATACTATACATAGAACTTCTTGGAAAATACCAAACTGAAAATATTGCAGCATGAGTGGTCTAATCTTTTTTTTTTTAATAGCTAGTTCTTTTTTGAGTACCTTTTCTTTTTAAGTCCTTTATGTAATACAGAGAAGGATGTTAGCTAACCATTTAATTTAGGAAATGAGCCTTTCTAATGTTATGCTTCTGTTTCATAAATTTCAAGATGAAGAAATTTGATCTGATAGTTTACAAGCTGGAAGTGAGGAAGAACAATGGACATGGGCTGTGCCTTATAAGGCTGTCCATGTATTCTTCTTGAAAGGACAGGAAGAAGGACACCATTGAAGAAAAACACAACTGCATTAGTAATGTTTTATAATACATAGATGTTAACACCATGGGCTACATAATGAGATCTGGTTTGTTTTGAAGGTGATCTTAATGATCAGTGCTGTTTCAGTAAAGGCAAATGGTGAAACCTAAGGTCATTGCTGATATCAGTTCCTAAATTTGCATTCAACCTTTTAAAAGTGTTGAAACACAATATATGTCCCTTAGATGCCACTTCTAGAACAAAAATTTAGACGAGGAGTCAGCGTGTTTCCAACTGAAACCTTTTCAAGATGCAACCAAGAGTCCAAAACTATTAAAATAATCACTGTTATTATTTGCTGTTGTTATTTTACTGTTATGGCCTTTGGAACATTAATTTTATTACAGGAGCCAGGAATCAAATAGAAACCTAAATGCCTTCTTTATTTTTTTATGAAGCTTTGCTTTAAAAGACACTTGTCAAAAGGATGGCTGACTCTTACATGATGTTTAATGCAACAGGTTTAGGTGTTGTCAATGATACATTATCTTATGGGGAAAATAACTAAGTTAGTTCTTACTTTTATATTCACTCCTCCTGTAAGTGACAGCTAAATGGGAATAAATTGCCTATCTGTTTCCAATTGTTACTTTTAGCCACCTGCCTTCAGAACTTCAGAGATGCTTGTGAACAGCCCTGGTGTTGCTTTTCTTCCCTGCCATATTTGTAGTTAAAGTCAATGCAAGAAGTTTTTTATATCTCAAACCTAATTTTATACTGGGAAATTAGGGATGTATTCCTCCTTTCAGAGATGACCTTCAGTGTTTCTGTTCTTCCTCTAATCAGAAAAAAAGACGTATTGCAGTTCCCCAGTTTCCAACAGGATTAAAACGCTTTTGTTCTCTAAACCTGCACGGTGTGATTCATGGGGTTGATTAGGCAGAAACCTTTTGCAAAGTTTCTTTAAAGCTGCAGTTCTACAAGCCTCTTATCCCTGATAAAATTTTGTGGTTTGCTATATTCTCACATCTCATGTGTCAGGATGGCTCTAAGAACTATCTAGTACATTCAACAACTGCTGGTGAAAACGAAGAGCATGAAAAATAAAAATGTGACTTGCAGGAAAGCTGGAGAATTCCTATTTATGTGATTGCCCTGGATGAGTCACTGAAGTAGAAGTGAGATGGCTTGTGATGAGGGAAGGTAACTGCCTCCAAGGGTTTTCATTTCAGTCTGTCCCTGGTATATTTGGTAGGAGGGACATGAGATGGGATGAGAGGTAGGGAAAAGCAGATGCCTTCCTTCTCCACAGAGTATCTAGGGGTAAAAAACCCAAATACTTGATGTGGTTCCTCGATGAGCCTAACAGTTTTGATGAAGGGAGTTGGCCTGATCAGTGATAATGTGGCATCTTTGGCAGTCTCAAGTCAGAGGATAAAGGGAATAGACTCTTGCACCTGGAGAAGGAAATGTTCAGCCTTCTCTTTTATTCATTTCAGAGCTGAATTGCTCTGAAATTTTAAATCATGGCAATGATTAAGCAGTCTCCTGAGTGAAGCAGTTGTGAAGGCACCAGCAGCTCTGGAGAGACAAGAGATAACTCCCATTATGACAGACAGGCCCTGACCTGAGAAAGGCTGACATCAGTGTCATCGCAAGTGGTTGTAGAGAAAGCCACTTAGAAAATGAATTGCTTTAGCCAAGCATTCCTGGTATTAGAGGAACACCATGGAGAAATGATTTTTGAATTCTGCAGTCAGTTCTTAATGCAGGTCTTGTTTTGCTGAGATTAGGAGTATTTAAAAACAGCTTTTCTTTTTGGTATATGGTGTATGAAAGGGCCCAGTTTCTGAAGCAGGCTTTTTGCTTTAAGACTGCTGGCAGCATCTGACAAAGGTGCTTCTAACTTGATGCTCTCTCATTACTATTATTATTATTATTATTATTATTATTATTATTATTATTATTATTATTATTATTATTATTATTATTATTATTATTATTATTATTATTATTATGGTATTAAGGCTCTCTCATTGTCTCATAAGCAGGCTAATGGGTAAAACAGTTCCAGTTGGTTTATAAAGGCACATCCACATTACAACATTAACAGGGGGATGTGTTTTGTTTTAAAGCCATTTGTGAGAAAAATAAAGGAGCAAAAACCCACAAACAGGCCATGATCACACAAGACGGTACTTGCAGGTTGGTGTCTGTGTTTGCCTCCTTGGGGCTCTGGAGAGCCTGGGGTGAAGGAGGAGGAGGAGGAGGAGAGGAGAGGAGACTCAGAATGGACCTTCAAGGTGGTAAAGCATTTTGCTAGAGGAGGAGGGAGTGAACTTGAAAGGACAAGGCAGGAGTGACCCATGTCCTTGGGCCACACCTTTTGTGATAGAGCCTGCCTTCCTGAGTGAAGGCCTCTGTCAGGGGGTGATCAGTTCAAACTGCTACTCAAACAAAGGCCTAAGAAACAAAATGGAAGTGATTTCTTACCAGTGTTGTGTACAGCTAGTTTAAATAGATTTTGAGTTATTATTTGCATTCCTGATTGAAATGTGCAGGTTACTGCAGCTGCAGTAGTTTCCCGATATTTTTGCTCTTGGAAGCTTTCCAAAATCTGATTGCTTATATTATTCCTTCACCAATGTTTTCTTCTTAAAAAAAAAAAAAGAAAAAACCTCTTGCAGAGTCCACATAAAAATAGTTATTGAAGTGGCTTAGCTCAGTTCTATGAATTTTCTTATCTGCCTTTTTCTTATGTATGTGTTCCCTTAGTCCTGAAATCATGGGGGTAGTGGAGCAATATGAGTGGAGAAATATCAGAGAAAAACAAGGAGGTTAAGATGGGGGGATCTTCAGAGTAGCGCCTTTTGCTTGGTGGGAGCATGAGGAGGAATCAGAAGAGAGCTAAGCATGGAAAACAGGAGACTTGCTGTGGTTTCACAGGGTCATCCAGATCAAAGACAGCACTTACTGTCTGCTGAGCCTACACATCCTGAATCATGGGCCACTTGTATGGATGTGAAGATTTGGAGATGTGAAAATCTGTAGTGAGTTAATATTGTCTGTGTGGAAACCTTTTAGGCATTTAGTATCAGAATAAAGTGAAAAAGGCAGTAAAAGGGAGGTCTATGGTTCTTGCAATTTTGGAGTTTCTGACAAAACCCAGAAGCAGCAATTTTAATTTTTAGCTTTGTTGCCCCCAGTGAAACACAATTTTATCAATGACTCTTTCTGAGTAGTGATGAGCAACTGAATAATCTGTGTGAGTGGTGAGCCGAAGCACTGATGAATAAACAAGAATGTCAGCTGTAAGAAGGTGGCAATAAAGTGCTTCCTGTCAGTCTCTTTTCAGAAGCCTTAAGATGCAAATGGGGGAATGTGTCTCAAAGAACATTCAATCTAGCTCCACTAATGACTAGTGAACAAAATGAGAGTAGAAAGGCAAATTTTCTTTGGACCAACATCCAAATCTACAAATCTAGCCTCAAATACCTACCACCAGTAAAAAGTTTAAAATCTTAATATTTGACTGTTGAGGTCATTTACAGTAGAGAACTTTAAGCTTTGAAAATGCCTTCCCTGAAAACCTTGGAAGTGTTCTTTGTGGGAGAAACAGCCCCTCAGGCTTCTGAGGGGTTGTGTGATACATATTGAATGCATGCATGCATGCAAAAGTGTGTATTGGCATAAAATTGATTTGTGTCATCTCACTCCCTGGAAATCATTCCAAAAGTCACTGAATTTGCTTTGTAATGACTTGAAGATCTCAATTATACATTTAATTGCTTCATGGAAGGCAGTTTAGCAGAAAGGCACAGTGAACGTATGGGTACTTTAAAATGCAAAGGCATTTGGGGTAAAAAGAAGCAAGTAAAGAAAGAAATCATATCAGATGGCACTGGGAACTATTTGGGAATTCTGCTTTTGAGCTTTTGGTTAGGCTTTTTCCTAGGTATTGTAAGTGTAGAACTTGATTAAGAAGTTCTCAAGCCCTTTTTTTTTCCTACATAATCTCTGTTAGGAGCTGCACTTTACAGAAATATGTACTGGTGCTGTAGCAGATTTAGGAGATCAGAGTTACAGTGAAGGAAACCTACAGAAGCACTGATTTGCTGCAGTACAATATTCTCTTACAGCCCTGCTGCATTTCCCCAGTCATTAAAATTCTGCTGCTGCAGTTTGAGTAGGGGGAAGACCTGAAATGGTTGAACAAAATGCAGTGAACATTTCTTTATGTTTATGCTTCTAAAAGATACTAAATATAATTCTGGGAGGGAAAAGTGTTCTTGTGAAATCAAGTTTAGCAGATGCCAGGTTCAGCTAGCATCTGTCCTTATCACGCAAAGTTTATTGGTAAAATTGACTGCTTGTTTCCTGTAGGAAGCATTATGCAGGTAGGGCAGGTTTGTGTTTGTGCCAGCTTGCTGTGCTGGAGTCAGCATTGATTTTATAACAGACCAGCTCATCAAAATGCTTGTAGTTTGCTGATCTTGATGAGCAAGCCAGAGTTTTAACTCTTGGCATTCTCCTCAGTGCAAGGTTTTCCTGTGCTGAGAATGGGCAGTGGTGCCTTTTGTCTCCACGTGCTTGTGCAGCTCTCACCTTTGCTCCCAGGACTAGAACCAGATGTAGTTCTGTGCCAAAAAATGTGCAGACCTTGGTGTGGTGGACATCTTCAGTAGCTGCTTGCTGGATGAACAGGAACATGATTCTAATTTGGCACTCATTCAGTGAATTCTCTTTTAATGTGCTTTGGGTGTGTTTTGAATGGACTCCTTTTCATCCATTACACCCCTTTCACAGAAAATGTCTTCTTTTGCTTTCCTTCTCTGAAAGTTCACTTCACTTTTATATGAATCAAATGAGAATTACCAGATCTTTTATTTTCATAGTGACCCATGTTTGAATGGATGAAAAGTCAGAGTGATTGTTGTGAATATTAAGAAATCAATTTTTGTGGATTGTAGAGATTCTTTTATGGTTCCTGAGTCAGTATCATTGTCTCTTTTGGGGTTTTTTTTTGGTTTTTTTGGGGTTTGTTTTTGTTTTTGGTTTTTTTTTTTTTCTGAAACAACTGGAAAATAAATTAGGTCTGTTGACTTTTCCTGATCTGCTTCCAATCACAGATAGCTTTAAATCCTTTTGATGGGTCCATCTTCCCTTACCAAAGTAAAGACTGATCCAAGTAGGACTCTTGTGTTGCTAGGTTAAGAAAGCATATGCTTTTTTATGTATGCAAGGATTGTTTAGCTTTCTTATTCCAATAAAATTCCATGTTGTAAATTGCTACTGTGTTACCTATTTACTATTTAGCATAAGCAGAATCAAAAGGGTACCATCAAAATAAATTGTCTTTTTGCTTCCTCATAACACTGTCTTGAAATGATCTGTGATTATTCTGTTCCTTCTCTGCTCTGCCTGTTCTTCCACTTCCCTCCCACACTCCCTTTTTCTTCAAAGTTTTATTGCTCTTTTATATTTCTAAAGTGTACATATTTATGGATATATTATGGGATGGAGATTTTGGTTCCTGATGAGGTTTTTTCTTTCACATCTTGCAATTGATTTTCACAGAGTAGGATTTCAAATGTCACTGGCCCTATCAGCTTTTCACTAAGTTATATAACTTCTTGATTGCTCAGCACTCTGTAAAGATGAAATGCAGTAGCTGCAGCACAGATGAAGATGTCAGTTCCCATACATAACATACTTTATCTACCCTTTCTCCCCTGTTTGTTACCTGTCATTTTATAGAAGAAAATTACTAATTTCTACCATACTAACATTAAAAGCTTTATATTCTCAGAATGTATGCATTTTAGTGATTTACTGAATTCCAAGCCTTTTTTTTCCCTGCAGTATATACTGCAGAATAAATGTAATGGAAGGTCAAGGGACTCTGTATTTTGTTCACATAAATTATGAGTACAACGATGTTCTAAATATATATCTTCTGGGCACCCAATTATCTTGGAAAAGCTGTTCAGGGACAGGATCAGCAGGAGGTCACTGTAATGATCACTACTAAGAAAGACACTGGATTGGATTTCTGTCTGATTTTAGGTATCTCCAAGCGAATCTTTGTGGTTACTTTAAAATATTTCTATAAAATACAAACCTGACATTAATCTTACAGCCAGACAGAGTCTGTTAGTTCTGGAGTTAGTTTACCAAAACCAGGCAATTTCTAGATGGAATTAGTATTTTAGACAAAATTTGAGAAATATAAGAACTTCCCAATCCAAAGCTTGACTACCTCTGGGTTTTGCCTTTGTTGGAAAGTTAGGGGTTTTGTGCCTAAACTATTCTGAAAGTCTTGACTTCATGAAACACTGGAGGTGTGTGCTGAAGCAGTGAGGCTGGAGTATTTATGCTGGCAGGGTTTCAAGGAGAGGACCCTGCCTGGCACATGCAGCTGGAGCAGAGCCATGCATCCAGTACAGCAAGCAGGAGCAGGATGTGCTCAGTGAGGGCAGGTACCAAACAGTGCCTCCATCCAGACTGGAGTGAGCAATCCTACTGCCTTTTTCCTTTTCTATTCCCTTGAGTTTTGTGTAAAGATTTTAATAGATATGTTCTACCACTAATGTGGTCAGAAGTTACCCCCAAATTTACTGGGGGTACAAATTTACTTACCTGAATGAAGTCTATATGTATACAGAAGGCTATTGAACAGCATGAAGGGAATGGATTCCGGTCTCTTATTTTTATTTTCTGTTGTGTTATATTCTTAAGTTCTTCTTATTTTTCACATTTTTCACATGTGAGGTGAAAGAGGTTTTACCTTTCTGTACCTAAGAGCAATTAGCAAGGCTTAGCCATAATATTTTGATTTCCTAATAGCTCCTTTTCATAAAAGATTAACCAAGGAAAACAACCACACATTGTGAGATTAGTTAAACGCATCTTGAAATACTGCCAATAGTTCCTGAAAAGGAAATGTGATTTACTGATTCGCATTTAGACAAAAAGCATCTGATTTATCTAACAGGACTTCTAAAATCTTGACAGTTTTATTGCATGCATCTAAATGCAGCTTCCATGTTTTAGCTTGTACGCTGTTTTCCTTACAAATTCTGATCAGGTGGTTGTTTAACACTTCTGCCTTGGAGCTGAGCTCTAGTTAGGAAGCTAAATACACAAATGTTTCCAAACTCACTTGCCTCATTTAACATACTGCGGCCTCATTTGTCTTCTGGGCTCTGGTTTTGATCCTTTGAAACTGTTTAAATATCTCCTTGGCTTCTTTTTTCACACTGTTAGGCACTAACTCCTCATCTCCTGTATTTCTCTGTTCATCTATCCATTGAGGCTTATGTTTGATCATGGGGATCTTAACCTGGCAATGTCAGCCAGGCACCAGCCTTTAGGTGTTCTTAGTTCTGGACTAGGGAAAAAAACCTTCACTGTGCTTTGATAAACCTCAGTTTAGTGCTTTTTGATTGGATTCTTCTTTCATTAATATCATTTACTGTACCTATAGATTGCCTGTGTCTGGCAGTGGGTGTAGCTGCAGTGCTTATTCTGCTGTCTGGACTTATTGATTTGAAAATTAAAATAAAAAACACTGCAGGGCAGCTGTGTTATACAATCTCTTGTTTCTGTGTTTGTCCAACTCTATTTTGTATCATTGTGAGCAGAAAAAAATTAGGAAAAGTTTGTTGCTTGTCAAGGGCATAAATCTAAATGGTGGTTCAAGTGAAAGGTCATCCATATCTGCTGGAGAGGACATGCCTTTACTTCAGTATGAAACTGAATTATGGCTTTAGACTGTCCTCTTGAATCTCAGAATGTGCTGCCTGTGAGTCCCACTCACTGCAAAGGGAAGAGGCATGAGTGGTGGTGAGGCCCTTCCCAGCACACACGAGCTGCAGCCTGGGCAGCAGCCTTGCTGCCTCTACAGAGGCAGAGGTACTGCCTGGAGTGCTGATTGTCATCCCCTTCCTTCCTCTTCTTCCTTTCTTTGCCCCAGTGGCTCCCCCACCTGCAGCTGAAAGGTTGAGATCCCCAGTCTGTGGATGAAGCTCTGTCACCTCATTTAAACCTGTCGCAATGTCACTGCAGGGTGACACTGCCCTTCTGGGTGTCTCCACTTCTTGCTAGGAGCATATTCCTTCCTTCTCAATCCACCAAGACTGTGGTATGTAACTGCTCCTAAATGTCAAGCAGCTCCTCTGTAAATGTCTGGGAAAGAAAGAATAAAATAGTTGTGCTTATTGCAGCGTGCATGCCCAGGCGCTGTGGTCCCAAAAATCCTCCCCGTGCTCCTGGACAGAGAGTGCTGTTACTGAAGACACAACAGCTCAAATGCTGCTGACCAGGAGAGCTCATTGAAGCACAGGAACACAGAGACAAGATGTGTCCTGAAAATAGTAAGGGAAAAGCTGAGCGGGATCATTTTTCTTTGGTGCTGCACTGAAATGTTTTGCTTTCCAAGATCAGTGCCTTAAGGCAAGGATCTGAACAGGCTTGTATCATCCTGGGCACATTCTTGGCTCTCAGGCAAGAGCAGCATAAACTACTTCATGTTTATTAATGCCATTTCTTACAAGGCTTCTAAATGCTCTGCAACATAAAATCAGTATTTTAATATTTAAGTGTTTTTATGGTATAATGAGTTGGTAGATAACTCCACAGAAGGAGGCAAGCTGTCTGCTCTTGAACTTTAGCATGTGCATGTTTCTACTGAGGCGAGTGATCTTTGGCAAGCTGTGACCTGCCTCCACAGCTGGTTCAAGAAATACAGTTCTGCCAGAGTAGGATGCTGAGAAGAGCCCAGGTACCTTCACCTCCTGCAAGTCAGATCTTTCTTTTTACTTTGACATTAAAATTGGCAGCTGGAGATTTACATCACATATGTAAAAAGAGGTTGGGTGGTATCTCTCGATAAGCCATGGGGTGCATTGATGGTCACCTCCTTCCCAGGATGGAGACAGCTGAGCCACCTTGCTGGTGGCCTCAGCATCAGGCAGGGACCTAAGGATGCCATGGAATCAGTAGCCCTGTCAGGAAGCTGGGAGAGACTCAGAATTACACAACTGGTTTATTAAAGACTGAGCAGTAACACACTTCATCGTGCTGCTCTCTATTGTAAATTGACTGGCAACATTTGTCAGAAGAAGGTCCAGCTTCTGCAAAAATGCTGACAAACTTGATAACTGCAGTACATTATGTCAGGTTGGGTTTATTAAACACAAAAATTAAAAATTAAGCCTTTGGTTTGCAGATAATAAAATGAAATTTATAACTTGTAAAATACAAGAGTACCTTCCTTTCTTAGGCAATGTCCTTTTCTAATGCTAAACTATTAAAAGTGGTATAGAAACAAGGTATAGATTTTTTTTCAGGAAAAACCTGAAAAATGTCTCCTGGTGTGCTTAAATATTTTTTAAAAGTAGATTTTAAAAAATATACACCTTTTAAAGAATCTTACATGAATCGTGTAAGTACTGGAGGACATATTTATTTTTTCTGTGACAGATGTAAGTGGAAAGTCCACCCTGCCTGCTTGAAGTTCAGGCAAGAGGGACACCTGTGTCACCTCCAGCAGCCCACAGCCCTGGCACTGTGCACAGACACAGGCTCCCAGCAGGAGATCTGGTGGTGACAACATTTTCTTTAGTCCAGAAGTGCCTTATTTCCACTAAATGGAAAAAATCCAAACGAATCATGGCATTTTTATTGAAGATGGGTATTTCAAATCAGTGGAAATCTTCTAGCTCTATCTTCAGTGGCTTCTGGCAGCCAGTGATATGCTTTGAACATTGCACATGTAATGCAAGCACATGTCTATGCCTGCTTGAGCCAATTCACTCTCTCTTGGGGATTCTCATGCCCTGGCTCCCACTCCTGCAGCTTCTGTGTCTCCTGCGGCTTCTGCTGCTTGGTGCAGCAGAGCTTCCCCTGTGCACAGTCCCTCTGCAGCCAAGGGGATGTATCATCATCATTGTGGGCTGTGCCTGGAGGGTAAAAACATAAAGAAATACTTTTATAACCTTTATTCTCTGGTGAACACAAAGTAAAAAGTTATTGAAAATCTTCCTCCTACTTCCACAGAACTGAGAAACAGAATAGTTGTGTGGGTTTTCCATTTGTTTTTAAATAAGCAGTATTTCACCACGTATCTGTTCTGAAGTATGTTTCTCCTTTATATATAGATTCTCAGTACAGCCTGTTATTAGTCAGCTTATGAAGGGGCATTTCTTACTTCTTAGGATGACAAGAAATGAAAACATATATGCCCAAGATAGCATTTTCTCAAAAGGTGCCATTAACATACTTCCTGTTTTCTATTTATGTCTGGAGGGCCCTTACCAGGGCTCTGGATCTCAGCTACTGTGCAGCTGCAGTGTCTGAAAGAGCAGAGTGTGGGCTGGCATCCCCACTCAGCCCTCTGGGCCATCCTGGGAGCCCTGGTGGGAGTGCCAGAACCTGCTAGGCCATGTTGAAGACCCTGGGTGAAAAGAGAAAACTGGATGTACTTAATCAGAGCTCAGTGCTTAGAGCAGGAGGGTCTCCTGACAGAAGGCAGACAGAAGGATAATTTTGTCTTAATTATAAAATATTCCTGTATATTTGAAGACCTTTATTTCCCATGTAGTAAAAGCTAACCTGATTTATGAATAAGAAGTGCAAAAAGAACGAGATAAAAATTTATAAAACCTGTGTGGCCAGTACATGGTGAAACTCCCTCAAGTAAACAGAGCTTAAATTAACATCTTTTCAATGAAGGATGTGGTGTATAGATCAAATATTCAAAAAAGCCAAGCAATAGAAAGCTCATTTTATACTGTCTATATGTTTTCTGCACGTTTCACTAAAATGCCAAAATGATACTTGTTATTCAAAATACTTGAATTATACATAAGTTGGAAGGCAAAAATTCAATTCTGCTTTGGCAATGATGATTAAAGATTTCTCATTTTGCCTAGTCTTTAACTTGCCATTGACAAGTTAGGTGTCTCCACAGAGATCTACCTGATATAGTTATATCCTGCAGAACACTCAGGACCAGTTTTTGTTCCCAGCAAGGAGAAATTCTAGATGTTTTAGCCTCCTCATAGAGACTTTGCCCAAAGGGCATTTGAGCCTCAGTACAAGGGTAAATCTTGTGGCTCGAGGAAGAAGTTGTTCCATTTGAAAAGGAGCATGAGGAGAGTTTGGATGATTTCTTGTGAGATTTGTGCTTTTGTTGCCCTGGACTGAGTCCCCTCCTGAGCCCTGTGATCTCTTGGCAGCTCACAGAGCATGGTGCTCACACTCTGCAGCCTCTTAATGCCCTCACCAAGGGCTCTGTGGCTTGCTGCACCTCTGGCCCCAGGGCTGGCGTTCAGCTGCAAGCAGCTCCCTGTGACAAGGCAGAGGCATCAGGAGGCAGCACAGGATGCCCAGCTGCAGGAGGAAGGCCAGACCAAAAGGTCCCCACTTGCCTGGAGGCACTGCAGCCTCAGGGCTGTTGTATCTGCCTGGGCTCAGATGTTGCTGGCTGGATCTCAATCACTGATGGTGGATTATCAATTCCCCTTTCACAGAATGCCTTTATACCTCACTGAATTTTTAGTGGTGAGATCAGAATGTCTCATCCCATTTATATCTCATGGAATAGAGATAATAATGACATATAAATTAGTTTTATATTTCAAATGAGGTCCTAAAGTTGTTTCAAGCTGTATGATTTACTGGGCAGGGCAGAAGAATGTGTAGATTTGCATTTCCATATCTTGTGACAAGCATATCCACAGCCTGTTATTTGAACCTGAGCTGTGGTTGCCTGCTGTGCTGATGATTGTTTGTTGAGATGGTAGAACTAGAACACACAAATCTGTGGTACTGTTAGAGCATTGTAACTTTCAACCTGCTCTGCCATCTCTTTGAGAAGTAAAAAATCCCCTTTTGCTTCCAAATTTGACTACATAAATGTATGCATGTTATGACTGCATATAGCACAGCAATCTTGGGAACATTAAGCGCCCAGGGATATTGCAGCTGACTTGTAAACAACTCAGAAAACAGTCAAGCATAGGGCTGGAATCAGAAATGTAAATGCAATTGCCTGAATTAAAGTCCGTGGATAAAACAGCTTTGTTGATGTATAAATTACCTGCAGCTAGCACAGAAAATAATTGATACTATGCCAAAGTTAATTACATGGAAAAATATTATGAGTTTGTATGGTTTCACACTTAGCAAGGTATTCTGTAAGTCTAAGAGAATACCATGGAGCTCCCAGACCACTGGATGCCCTGGCCCTTGAAAACTCTCAATTCAGTGAATGGGAGGGAAGATGGTAGTGTAGAATGTGATCCTCCACCCTACAGTATGTGTGACAATCTCACAGTAATTTTCAGGGGAATAGGATCTGGGTGCTGGTTGCACAGCCTATAATAAAGCAATTTCAGAAACTTCTAACCAGGTGAAGTAAAGACTTAGAGATACAACCTTGAAATAGTCTGGACAGTTTGAATCCATCTTTATAAATAAAGCTGCAATAGATACAATCCTGCAGCATTAATGAGACAAACAGGAATGAAATAGAAATCATTATCACTTTTAAACCATTATGCAAAAATTTTCTGGGCTGAATATGACAGAGCTGGAAATATCAAGACCCATGAAGATTGTACTGAAGTAGATTTGCATAATGCACTGGAAGAGCTTTTGTGAAAATGGAACTAGTGGGAGTTATTTAAATAACAGTATAGCAGCTATTAACAAAATAGTGAGATTCAAAATAGTAATTTACTTTACACATCTCTTCTAAAACATGTCCAGAATCAAGATATCTGTCAGCAAATAGTACAGCCTTGCAACCCACCTTCTCAAAATTCTGAAAGATCAAGAAATTCTCATCCCTGACAAAACACAAACCTTAGTAGCAGAGCATATTATTTCCACCATGTAAAGCAGCTGTAAAATATTATACAGCCATGGAGAAGCCATATGTTCTTGAGCTATTAATCCTTGCACAGGCTTAGGCGGGAAAAGAAGAATGAATCGTATATGCTATGACTATTGGAGTTGAATTATGTATTTAGTGTGATTGCTGCCATTTTCCTCTCCATCATCGTCATCATCATCACCTCCCTCCTTGCTCCTGCCATGCCTCATCCTCCTGGATGTACATCTCCAGGCCCATGTGTGGTGTGGAGAGCGCTCTGACTCCTTTGCCCGCGGACTCACTAACGCTTCTCTCCCAGGCAGTGAGAATGCCTTGTCACACTTGAACCACAAGTGGATTCTGGATTCTCCCGCTTGGAGTTCATGGATCTAACCTGGCAGCCACCAATCTTTATGTCTTCTGTAAATGATCCTCCAAGGGTTTACCTGTAGCAGTGCTGTCATGCTCCCAGGAATAATCACAAGGTTTGTGTTTATTTTTGTAACTCTTTATTCTGTGATGTGCCCTTGAAACCCATGAGGCTCCAACTTTGTCTATAAATCTTGTTAAAAGGTTGTGGGTTGCCTGTTCCACACAGCAAAAAAAGCTATTTTTCAATTATTTAGATACTATTCATCTTCTCCCTGAAGCCTGGTCAAAACTTCTGGTTGATATTGTCCTTTGTTATAGAGTGAGGGATGGTGGCAATTTTCCTGCATGTGCTGTGGCCACAAAAATAGGTGGTTTTGGTTTGCTTTCTGGTATTCTGACAATTAACAATTGCTGTGTCTTTGCATGGTAATTTTTAGTAATGTGTATAAAGGGAAAAAAGGGTGTTTTGTATGCTTCCTCTACTTGTTCAAATACATAATGCTGAGAGTATAAAGCAAAATACAATATTGAAATGCCTCTTTTTTCACATAGCTCTTATGCTTGCAATGCTTTCTTTGCTGAAGCTGGGCTCAGTGTTTCGTTGTTAATACATACCTGCCACTTTGAATTGCTTTGTGGGCTGAGTAGGTGTGAATTCATTCCTAATCCTTTCCCATCGCCACCCATGTGAAGATCACGTTGTGTTTGCTCTGTGCCGTCAAATGATCTCATATGCTGCTTGCATTTTCTGAAAGCTCTGCTGCATGATCACACATTAAGGAACAGGCTGAAGGGCTTTTCTGCAGGTTTTTGTTTGTTTACTGTGAGACATTGATTTAGTGCCGTCCTAAATTCTAGTTTGCTTTGCGGTGTTTGGTTTCTTCTCCTCTGCAATTCATAATGGCCAATTTGGATTTGAATTGCAAGTTTGTTGCACTCGGTTGCCTGCAGTACTTGGTAGTGGATAATTAGTGGTAATACAAAAGATGGAGCGTGCACTGAGTGGCTCTTTCCCTGTGAAAAACCTCCACCTTCCAGCAATCCCTGGCCCAGGGAAATTGTTTGCTGAAGTACCTGCATGCTTCATAGCCTCTAATGGATGCTTTCTGCCTGACTCGTGTCTTTCTTTTCTGTATCAAGTGATACTCCTGGTCTGTACAATTATTTCTGTCATGCAATTATGTATACACCATTCAAAGAAGTACTTAGCTGTGTTTGCTCCAAACATGTTGCTTGTCTTCCTTTGGTTCTTCTGCAAGTTCCATCGGTGTAAAACCATGTGCCTCCCCCTTTCTGAGTGCTGATGGGGTGATTCCCTGCTGGTAATTCCTTCCCACAGTCTTTTTCACCTTGCGCCATGAGGAACAAACTCATCATCATCACAGGTGTTTTCTTCTGTGCCAGTCTAATTCTGCTGTCTTCCTTTTGGGAGAGGATGGCCAGACCCATAGCCAGGACATACTCAAGAGCATTAAGCAAAAGATTTTCTAGCAGCCCTCCGTGGCATTGCCCCATGCTGCAGGCAGGCAGAAGTGTGGTAAGTGGAGCCTGACTGCAGACCTCAAGCCTTTTGCTTGACCCCTCTGAATTGCCAAAGCAGCCAAAGAATGCCCCAACCAAGTGCAGATCTCTGTCCTGTCTCTGGGGTACAACCAGCGTGTCCACAGGAGAATAAAATAACTTGGGGGCTCTCTGTGCAGACACCAGGGGGTTAGGCCTCTCCTGTGTTTAAGTTGTCAAGCCTTTGTAGTATGGTTTAAAACAGAAGTTTGCCTGTTTTGTTGTTTTTTCAAAATCAGATAAAACCTTGCCGTCGACATCAGTTTGAATCACATTTCTTGCTACAAAGAAATCAAATTCATAACCAGCTCTTCTGAGCAGTTAAAATTCCTAAATGCTTCTCTTAAGAGTGAACATCACTTTTCTAATGAAAGGTTTTGCTTCTCCTATTAACTGTGTAGTAAAATCTCTGCAATAGTCACAAGGGGCATAGAGAGGGGATTTTTGTACTTGGTAGATAAGAATGAGCTAGGCTTTCCTCCAAATCTTTCTTGCAGCAGGGGATTTTTTCTTAGAAATTCACAAAGACTTAATTGTACAGATTCCCAGCTCCTGAGATGCTTCTTTTGGCTGTTTGTTTCCACTGTAAATGTTTTCTTCTTTTTTTTTTTTTTTCCCTTTTTTTCAGTCTGGACTACTAGCCATTAAGGTTTTAGGTGCTTTCAAGATCTCTTTAGAAAATAGTGCCTTATTGTTTTTGTCATCCTGCTTTACAAAAAATGCAGTTTGACATTGTAATATTTTTAAAAATGCATAGATTTTGTTAGGAATGGAATAGGTTTGTGATAGTGAATGCCAGGAATGAAATCCTAATGCTCATAAATTCTAAAGCAGAGTTTCTGGGTAATTCACTGGCCCCAGGACATCCTATATGTATGGAGGCCTATATGTATGGCATACCAAGCACCTGATGATTTTTTTTTTTTTGAGGGAACTGGTAAGAAACTGTTCAAAGTGACCTATTCCTGGGAAGTGCTGCTGGGGAGCTCAGGATGCCAGCTGGGCAAGAGGAAGTAAAAGCATCTGTCAGGTGGTTTCTAAGATGCAGTAGAAAACCTTGCAGTTGTATGCAGAGGAAGGACAGAGAAATAAAGTGCAAGTTCAACAGCTAGTCGCTGTATCTACCTACAGGGATGTCATCTCACACAGCTTGGAGATGCACATTCCTCCTGGATTAGCTGAATGAGCAAACCCTCAGTGATTAGTAACCAGAGGGTGCTGAGAGGCAGATTTGGGATTTGTGCCTCTGTTCAGTAGATTAGAGGTACCAAGGCTGCATAGAAGGTTTCAACAGCTGGAGTTACTGGGATGAGCAGTGTTATGTCCTAGGAAAATACAGTGAGATGGAGACGGAGAAAATGGGAGTTTAATGGCTTATTAGCAATAGTGCAATTGAACTACACAAACAGGTGCATCAAGAGAGTGTTTGAACAGCGTTGTGTCAAACCAAGGTGCTGCTCAGCTGTGTTCCAAGCAAGCACAGACCTGGTCACCAGCAGCTGAGTAACCCCAGCTTTGGCCCTAGGATGTGTTGTCTTGATTACTTGTCAACAGCTGGTCCTTCACAGTTATTCCATCTTAGCTTCTCCTCTGAACGAGCCACTTTTGCTAGGAACATGCCTAACATGTTCCTAGCTTTTCTAACATCCCAAGGGGAGCACAACCAAAATTCACAGAAGCTGACAGTAGCCAGAAGCAGCAGGAACCAGCTCAGGGTTCCACATGTCCCAAAGGCTGCAGATTTTGTTAGCTTTGTTGCATGATTTTCTCTCCCCTGGAGTTCTTATGGTTTAAGCATAGTTGCAGAAAAGGAAAGTTTTGCCCCTTCTACTTCAGATCTCAGTCAAGTTAGGGCTTTTTCCTTGCTGTCAGACAGGCATTTCCCAGCCCCACCAGTGCAGCTCTGTCTTTGCAGCCATCGTTATCTGGCTGTCGGCTGGGAGGCTCCAGCAGCAGCATTTTGTGTCACACCAGGCAATACTGAAAGACCTGTGTTGTCCATTGTTGAAAAGTTAGGTGAAGGCTGCTACAACATACATAGAATAAAAGATAAAAAAGTTTTGCCACAGCATTTCTTATACCTTTTATTTATTTTTCTACAAGCAGGCAGCCTGAAACAAAGGAAGAATGAGGACTTTGATCCCAAGACACTTCGTGTTCAGATTTCTTTCTGACAAGGAATAAATAATTTCAGCCCAACTGTGCAGCTGTAATATATATTAAAAAAACAGCAGAAAACCCCAAACCAAGTGCAACACAAAGCTAGTAATAGAGCAGGATGTTGGAGAAGGGTCAAGCTGATGTAGAATTCATTCTCTTGGCTCCAAAATGCATGCAGAACTCAGACTTACTTTCAAGACGTGGTCTGCTGAAGATACAGTGTTTTTTCAAAGTGTTTTTTCAAACTATTTGCTAGCCATGGCTTTATCAATATACAATTAAGGTGGGCTGAAGGAAGATGTATTAGAGTAAACTGCTTGTTTTTGTCAAGTCATTGCCATAAAATTGTGTCCTTGCTTGAACCTGTGTCCTGCTCAGCTGACCCTGTTATTGCAGTCTGGATTAATTCAGACCCTGTGTCTTTCCTGCCAGCAAAAGCACTGTCACCATGGTTTCTCAAGAACAGTTTAATAATATTACATGCACTTGCTTGGCTGTCATGCTCCTGCTTTGTTAATTTTGGTACTTATTTCTTTGGAAGACTTACTTTTAAATTAGTCTCAACTGCAAGAATAGATAATTTTTGACATTAATTTGCTACAGGTATTTCAACCAAGTCATTTTTTAATCATAAGTCACTTCAAAAAGGCCATGTGAAAATTTTACTGTGCAGATGACAGGAATTATCCCTTTATTCTTATGTGATGGTAGAAGAATAGACAGTGTATTTGTAATAACAATCTGGTGTTCCCCACAGTGCAGCAAGCTATTTTATTAGCTACCTCCAGACAGCTTTATTAATTGGACTGTCCTTCAGACAGCCTTGGTGTTGAAGAATGTGTTCATAACACAGCTGAAAGTATAAATCATAACAGTACTTTTCAGTTTGTAACATTTATTTCCACTCACCTGCTGTCTTCCTTTGGGGCAGAACATGGGCTTGCATAATGCAGGACATATGTACCCTTATTGATCTCAGGATTATGGAGAGGTGCTGAACACTTTGCAGCCTCTTTGCCCACAGCTATTTTGCACAACACAGAAGCAATACCCTGCAATCACAGTGAAATCTGTGGTCTGAGGTAGAGCATGACTTCTTAAAAAGTAGCGATTCTCTTCTCAGAAGTCATCCTTTAAATCTTCAAAGGTTTCTAGTGGTGAGGAGCTACAAAGACTTTTTATATCACCTGAGAGATGGTATATTCAACAATATAGCAGAATAACATTATGATAGAACAGCACTTCACTGTAAATAATTCAATGAAATATTCCAGCCTTCATTTTAGGTAAATATATTTGACCAGCTGTAGGCTTAAAGCTGGAAGTGTTAAAAACAAGGTCTCTGTTTCAGGAACATCATTTCAAGCAAAAGAACTTTCTTTTCTTCTCACATAATGTTTACTCAGAAGATTCCCTGCCCATTCTTGATTTTATATGTATCAGTGCTCATAGTGCTGTTAGTTTATCCCAAGCTGTGTCTCCACTGACTCCATATGTGCGTCCACTGACCAAGGCCCTTCAAGTAAGGATAGTTTTATCACAGTGATAGTTTTATCCCATATCTCTAGGGCACTTTGAGCAGCAAGAGCCATGTAAGCAGCTGGTTTATGTGGAGAAATAGTTGTTCATTGTTTCTCAAAATGTCACTCTTATCAGTCATTAAAATAAGCTACTGGTGTTGCTGCCTGAACACAGCGCAGAGTTAAACCAGAAACCATCAAGGCTGGATACTGCCTACCTCAGAACTTTCAATGAGTTCTGGAGTAATTAAGGAAAACCAAGAAATATAAATCCAATGGTGCAGTGTCTAATTCAGAAAACCCATGAACCAAAATCTGCTGGAGGCTGGAAAGATATCCATTGATGGACTCGTTGGAGATATTCGTCTAGATGATGCAGTATAGCCTTTCTTATATGTAGGAGTGATAAATGTCCCTGTCAACCCAAACTGTTTATGTGGAGCAATTGGAGCTGAGAACCACTACTTCAAATACAAGACACTCTGAATTAGTTCAGAAAAAGGTTCTAGTGAAAATTGAATGACATAGAGAAGTTAATTTCTAATTGCCAATTTTCTAACTTCTAGTCCTTTCTCTGGACTAAGCAATACTCTGTATAAGTATAGTTATTTTGCCCTCATAGTGTAATTATTCTACATACATGTTGATACATTAACATAACTTCTGGAGGCTGATCATGACCTGTGTATTTTCCAACCTATTTAGAGCGGTTGTTACTATTATTACAATATTTAATCAGTTAATATCTTAAACTAGCAGATTGCATAGTCAGTGGAGTAGTCTATGCTGTTCAATTGCAGCCAATAGCTGGAGAAAATGTTTGAAAAATAAGGAATTGCAGAGTTAAGAGGGAGATGCTTAGCATTGAATTGTTAGCCTAATAAAATTATCCTCTAGCATTGCAGAACTTTATCATTTTACTTCCCTCGCTTCAAAATTTCAGCATTGTTATGAGCCCTTCCTCTCAAATCAATATCTCACTGCAATGTCATAAACCTCTTTTATTTCGAGGATCAAATAATGTAGTCAGCTATATATATTTATAGAGACCTAATTTAAGAAACATATTGACAAAATCCAATGTGTATGCTGTGAACTCCATTGTAACAGGTCATTTGTCTCTATTCAATAACTTTAGCAGCATAGTAACTTCTATTTTATGTTGCTAGAGATAGTGGAGATATCAGAACTGTGGTGAATCAGTGACAGGGGTGTACTCACCCCACTCCAAAGTGGGGTTTGAGAGTTAGTTAAGCCTTTCCCTCAGAACTTTGATAAAATGCCTAGATCTGAAGAGGAGTTGAAAGTGAAAATGTCATTTGCCTCCACTTTCAAAAGGATTTTAACAATGTCTCAGGATATATTTGTGCACAAATTGTGATGTTATGTCTGGATGTGTGTGCAACTAGAGAGGTAAAAAACTGGTTTGATAATTGGGGCCAGAGAATAGTGGTTAATAATTCATACAATATCTCTCTGCCAGTAATGATCTGAACACTAATTTCTTCTGCAGAAAAGGGAATTTCTTTTTCTTTGTTGACTGTTATTGCAGTGCAAAAATGATACCGGACTTTAGTGAGATTTTTGAGAAAAAAATGTGTTGAAAATATTGCAGAATGGAAAATGCAGTTGTAGAGCTACAACTGGATTCAGAAGATGATACATAAATTCTTTTCTCTCAAGGCTTTCTGTGACTTTGTGCAAATTATTTAATTTCTTTGTACTTCCCTCATCTGTGGAAACTTAAGCCAAGCAATTTAATGACAGGGTAATGGTGGGCAGCTCGGCTAGGAAATAGATTAGGAACTGATCCTTCAAGCAGCTCTGCGGGCTGATGTGAGGGCAGCTTACTATTTGGAGCTACATGGGAGATGGATGTGCTGTAACTGATTTAGCAGAACCTGAAAGGGGAAATTGATGCAAGGCCTAATTTATCACTGCTGTTCCCTGATCGGCTGTGACATGCATGAATTATTGTACAACGAACAGTAGAATATCACTGTTATTCTACACATAATCTAGGTATAGAATGATGATTAGTAATACTTCAGTGTTTTGAATTGCCTTTAGATTAAAGAAAAAGTCGCAGTCGGTGGATATTAGTGGGCCAGGATGCAACCCAGTGGCAGCAGAAGCTCAGAGCCCTCAGCCCAGCAGACCCTCCCCTGCCCCGCAGACAGCGGCTCCCGAGGAGGAGCAGGAGAGCAGCGCCAACAGCCAGAGGCGCAACCCGCGGAGGAGCGACCTCAAGAGATACTACACCATTGGTGAGTTTCCTTCCACAGGAAAAGCCAAATGTGCTTTCTACTAAAGCAGGGGCTGTTCCTTCATTTGTGGTTTGTTTCTTTTGCTTAACAGCAGCTGGCCTCTAAGTTTACAAATGCTCACAGTGAGCAATAAGTTATCATATCTTAATGCTGATGTCAAATTGCTCCAAAGAATTAACCTGCTTTATTTACCTGAACTCTTTCCTGCTCCTTTTTTTTTTTTTTTTCCATAAGAAGAACTATTGAAGAAGGCATAAAAGGAATTTTGAAAGGGATGCTTTAGAAAAAATGCAATTCTTACAGTGGATTGCACTGGAATTTCAGCAGAGATTGTTTAGAAGGTTCCTGATTAGGCAGGATTTCCAGTTTGGAGAGGGAAGAGGCATACTGAGTGTGAAGAATTTTTTATGGGGCCTATTCATATCTTTTCCTGAATATTTTGGTTTTCTGAATTTTCATCTGGAATGTCAGCATCTGTATGACTCTTTAAAGCCATCTTAGGCACCCCAGAACATGTTTTGCAGCCTGCTTCCCCACAAATAATTTTGAGATTATGCTTCACTCCTTTTGGCAAGGTTGGAAGGGACCACAGTGGGTCATCTGATCTGATCTCCCAGCTAAAGCAGGCTCATCCCAGAGCACAAGGCACAAGATTTTGTCCACATGGCTCTTGAATATCTCCAGTGAGGGAGAATCCTCAACCTCTCTGGGCAGCCTGTTCTAGTGCATGGTCACCTGCACAGTAAAGAAGTTCTTTCTCATATTCAGGTGGAACTTCCCATGCATCAATTTCTGCCCATTGCCTCTCGTCCTGTAGCTTGGCAATAGTTTGTGAACTGTTGAATTATTGCAGTATAATGTGATTGTTTCTTCTGCTCCAAGGGAACTATTAACATGTCTTTCACTTGTCTAAAAGATCAAGAAAAATGTGTTTCCTTAGACATCTTTCACTGTGTTATGTCTGATCCCTTGAAACTGGCTGTCATTGTAAGTTATGTTGCTTTTAAAGAAGGAAACTGCATTAGCAATCTACCCATTTTAATAATGAAATCTTTATTTTAAGTGGTGAGTGACTGTATGTGTTCGCATTTTGTGATGCGCGAAATTTTTTCTCTGTGGTTAAATTTGACTCACTGCAATTTCTTTTGGGACTCTATATACAATCTTTATATTGTGAAGTCCAATCTATATGTGCTTAGAGTGATCACAGGCTCTGAGCCATGGTTGCTCAGGATGTAACCTCTGTGCTGAAGTAACAGAACGTTGTTTGTACATTTGAATAATTTCTGTGGATATTGTGCAGCACTTTTTTGACAGACTTGTTGACTGGAAAAGGCCTCTGAAGGTTGTATAGTCTTGTGTCCTGTTTAAAGCAGGACCTCAGCCAGCACCAGACAGAACAACCAAGGCTTTGTCTTGCTGAGTTTTGACAGTCTCCAGGGGTGGATGCTCCACTGCCTCTCTGCCTGTCAGGCTGGAACATGGACAGTGTGTCCACAGACAACAGCAGTTGTGGGCAACTTGCCCATAAACAGATGCTGGCATTAGTGAACAACAGTTGCAGACCCTAGGGAAGTGTGAGGGGAACAGACCACAGAAAGTGGCCAAACTTGCATGTTTTTTCCAAATATCATCTTCTGTTATCGTTGTACAGAGTATTGGGAGAGTCTAGAGCCATCTGGACTGACCCAGGATGGGAGAGGTGCTGGTTTTCTGTTCTTATACACACAACCTTGTCTGTGGGACTTGTCTAAATCACAAAGATTAAGTTGCTAGAGCCAGTATTGCTGCATAGTGCATTATGTCTGACTTTTGCTGACAGGCAAATTAAAGAGACAAGAGCTGCTCTGTACCTTCTCAAATGTTTGATGGCACATGTTCCTGATGACTGTGAAAACGAATGGTTTAATCTTGGACAGCACAGCACTGACACCAGATGAACATGTTTACTGCACTGACTGAGTTGCTCCAATATTGAGCAGGCTTTGGTAGCTGAAAGAATAATTGTCTTCATAGAGGATATGTTAATTTATGACCTATATCACTCCCTTAACTTAAAATAAACTTTCTGTTACTTGTCTCAAAAATGACTTCTGATATATAAAATATAATCGAATCATTTGTTACTTTCTGAGGATGAATTTACTGACACACCTGTAACGGACCCTTACTCTAAAATAGAAAAACTCCTCAGATTCCTGTGATGTTTTGTGTAAGATTGGCTGTTATACAGCATAAACAAGCACACTGGATCTGTGGCCAACTTAATACAATTACACAGAGGTTTACCTTGTTTTGCCCTTGTTTTCATGTTGTTCTACTAAAAGCAACCTGTGTTCAAGATCAAGTAAATGGACTGAGAAAATATGTTAGAAAAGTAATGCTCTCAGCTCTTTTCTTTTATTTTAAAATTAGTATTCTGTTACTTTAACCTCAGAACAAATTGGCAAATGACAGTGTTTATGGCAGCGAGTAACTGAGCTTGAGCTAACAAGTGCCAAATGTGTTTTGTGTTACTCTCTTGCTCTTTAAGAATTTATTTTAAGTAATTATCACAATGTGTAAGGTACTTTATAGATGTGACAACTGAGTTCAAATACATATAAAAGTATCACATCTATCTTTAGACTTGTGCATATAGACAGTTTGTGCTTTAAAATGGAACTGTCAGCCTCACATTGCCCATTAAACTAAAACTTATTTCGGGGCCTAACAGGATTTGTTAATATCTATCCATTTTATTCAGTAGCCATGCAACATATGATTATGTGTAAGAAATGTGTCACCAGTTTTACTTCATCAATTCATGGGAAGTATTAAAAATATCAAAGGTATTTTAAAAATATGTGGGTTTTTTGATTTGGCTATGCAGAAAGCACTTCAGAGATCTTTCTATAAATCAGACTCTGCAGATCCAGAGATGTGAGCATTTACCTTGCACACATATGCCTTGCAGAAGAAGTTGTAGCAGCTTGTGTATGCTTGCAGATACTGTGAGTAGGCACAGGCAATTGTCTGAGAGTTGGGTTTCTAAAGGCTCTCTAGCACCAGAATATTTTTAATTTTTTGATTGTGGCACCTTATGTGCACACAGATTTACCCAGACTTTCCAAAACTGATTGAGCAATGAGGAAGGAATGTCTGGTAATTCCAAGAGATTTTTAAAATTTCATCAGCGCACTGCTTCTACTTTAGATAGCTATAAACAAGTTACTTATTTTGCATTTCATCTTTCCCACGGACTACACTTCAGGTGCTTTCCAAACTTAGTGAGTCTAGTTGCACTTTTTAAAAGTGGGGGGAAAAGTAGGAAAGAAAGAGAAGAACTGATAGGAGTAGGCAATGGGGAACAAGTTGTATGCTTGGTTGGAATGAAGTAAAAAATGGAGAGTCAGTGAGGGGGATAAATAGCTCTTCCATATGGCAGGCTCAGCAGGCAGGAAGGCTCCAGCACCTCCAGTGCTGAACTGGTGTGAAGAAATTGAGTGGGAACCTCTAGATTAATAAGATGAGTGTAGGAAAAACAGTCTGTATGGTGGGTTGGATGAAGTTTTTTGGAGAACTCTAGAAACAGCACCAAGACCCTTAAAAATAAAACCCTAAAATTAGACTTTTTAGATGCTTCGAGCACTTAAAAATCCAGGCCACTTATTTCTGAAGTGCTTTTTGTTCAGCAACTCCCTCAAAAGAAGGTGCCTGGGTCTTTAGCACTCTGAAAAAGTGGCTGGAATACTAAACAATGGAGAATGATATGGGTAATCTGAATTCAAAGCAGGCTGTATCAGCTTAATGCCCTGTCCAACTAAAGAGCTACAGGCATTTGTAGGTGGCTGCATCTCAGCTGTGTTATTTGTAGGACCCAGCTGAAGGGTAGTGGGACTATTCTTCACAGCATGATGCCCCAGGATATGCTTTTAGCAATTTATTAACGTGAATGAAGTAGTAAATGTCACCCTATAGAGACATGCATTCGAGGTGTATACTCAGCTGGGCAAGCCTGGTGTATCGTGCTTGGATACCTCTAAGAGGACATAGCCAGTGGACTGCCTACCTAATAACCCTGGTTTTGTAGATGTAAAAGGCCTTCTTTTGTTCTCTCTGCCATTAAAATAAAACTGCAGCACTGACATAGAGTAAATTCATGATTTAAAAATAAGAAGGTTGTATAAAAATATTTTTCTGCTCAGGCAAAAGAAATTATGAAAAAGGGCAGAAATTCATACTAGAAAATATTGTAGTGCAGTATTGGTGGGGAGATAGGGAATGCAGGTTTTTTTGGTTTGCTTCTTTTTTTTCATTGTATCTTCTAATAAAAGCCTCAATGCAAGTGTTGCTGATCAGGCTCTTGCTAGCACAGCTCATTTCATTTAGAACAACCATCAACTGCCTCAGGAGACATCTTTTGTTGGCACAATGTCTGTCATCAGTGGAAGGTATTGCTGCTACAACTACACACACTTAGTAGTTTAGACAGAATACCTAAGTATGTATATGTACATAACAGCATAGGGACACTTGGGAAATACTAATTGCCAAAGTTCCTTTCCCTACAGTGGTCCATTTTTTAAAAAAAGTTAATTTCATGTTCCACTTGTAAAAAAAAAAAAAAGAGAAAAAAAAGAAAGAAGCCCTTTTCTCCTTCATTCTCTCTTGCAAATGAGGTCAGTAGAATTCTTAACAGAGAAAATATTTTCTGCTAGCTGAACCTTGCCACATTAGTACTCTGAATTAACTAATATAAAATCAGTGTGGAAGAGAAATTAAGCTTTTGGGAAAAGCAAATCTGAATAAATACATATTAATTGACTAAGTTTCCAAAACAATTGTCTAGTAGCTAATGCCGAAGTGATAACTGGGAAAAGACTGATGTTTATGTGAGTTCCTAATCTTGTTTGTAAGAGACAAAGTTTCAGTGAGTAGTTGCTTCAAATTTAGCTGGGATTAGTTTTTTTTAGGGATTAGTTTAGAATCACAGAATGGTTTGAGTTGAAAAGGACCTTAAAGTTCATCCAGTTCCAATTCCTTTGCCATAGGCAGAGACACCTTAGCACTAGACCAGGTTTCTAAAAGCCCCATCCAGCCTGGCCTTGAGTACTTCCAGGGATGGGATGTCCACACCTACTGTAGGGTAATCTGTGCCAATGCCTCACCACCCTCACAGTAAAGAATTCTCTGTAGTATCTAAACTAAGCCTCTTTTAGTTTAAAGCCTTGTCCTATCGCTTCATGCCCATGCCAGAAGTCCCTCTCCATCCTTCTTGGACGCTCCCTTCTTGTAGGTACTGGGAAGTTGCTGTAAGATTTCCCTGGAACCTTTTCTTGTCCAGGCTGAACAACCCCAACTCTCCCAGGTTGTCTCCACTCCAGGAGAAGTGCTCAAGCCCTGTGATCATTTTGGTGTCTCTCCTTTGGATTCGCTCTAGCAGGTTCCAGAGCTGGAAGCAACACTCAAGGAGGGGTCTCAGAGAGTGGAGTAGTGACAGAAGCACCTTTCTGGACCTTCTGGCCACACTGCTTGTGATGAGGCCCAGGACACATTTGGCTTTTGGGGCTGCCAGTGAACATTGCTGGGACATGTTGAGCTCCTTGTCAACCATTACCCCCAAGTCACTTCTAATAATTTGGTACTTCTAAATGTATTGTTGTGAAAGGAAGATGGATATTCCAAAGAATTTAATGAATAGAAATATAAGTTATAACTGGTTACAAGAATTATTAGTAATGCACAAAGCTGTATAAAACAGTATTTATAAAGTGAGACTATATTAGAAATTATTTTATGGGGAAACCTAAAACATAATGTATCTTTCAAGTGATTAATAAATCCATTCTTCCTGTTATGAAAGGAAGAACTAAATGAAAAGTGATCAGCTACTACTTAGTAGATGCAATTATACCTAACCTTTGGGGTATATGCTTTCCAGTGAGTCTGTTTAAGCTATGACTGTTGCAATGATTTGGAAACATAAATAAATATAATTTTGTTTAGATATGCAGTAGATTAATTTTCTTGCTGTTTGCATACATTCCAGTTCGCTTCCATAAAAATATTACTTTAAAATATGTCAGGAATATCTGTTTAAATGTGAATTCATACACATTTGTTACTAAATTTATATAGCATCACAGAATCTGCCAATATAAAATTAATGTGTGGCATTAATATCAGTTCAAGTGGTGATTTCATATCTCAGAGATCTCTCCCCCTGCTGGAGCTATTGAAGTTGCTGCGAGAGAGCTAGTCAGACATTACAGTGAATCTGCTACTGGACTCAAAACTGGAAAAGGACAACATTGATCCACCTGAAAATACAACCTTATTTACAATCAAGCTGAGAGTTTATGGAGTTTACCTCATGGGACTACCCGCTATCAAGTCACTGTTTAAAAACAGAGTTAGGAGGTTGCCTTTTACATTCTCCTCTAAAATAAGCATAAAATTTGTTTGAAAGACAGACATTGTGACTTGTTGTACTATTGTTTTCAGTGTGCAAACCTCTTCCTGCTCTGCAAGATATGATTTGGGATACTCTGGAAAGATATAATTCTTTTTAGAAGACATTATCTGATATTTGGTGTTTTTACTGTAGAGAGGTTTTCCTGCAAAGAATACTTCACTTTCTTTCCAAATAACATTCTTGTCATTTGGCCATTGAATATATTTGCTTCTACTCTCCTGCATAATTGAATGTGGTTCTTTTTTGTACTGGCTCCCAAATTACTTTGGTTATTTGTTGCTGATACTAGCAAAGCACATAACATGCATAGGTGTATTAGCTGTTAGATAAATGGTGGAGTTTGATGCAGTAGGTGCTGTAAATTTCAGCTTCATCTTCTCACTTTTAGAGGACAGGTGGGAGATGGAGCTTCCAGCTCTGCCTCAGAGCATCCAGATGCTGCTTGGACATGTTTGCAGAGTTTGACTTTGTCCCATTCACTCCATTTATAATTTCTTTATTGAACATTCAGTACTTTTTGAAAAGCATCATTCTGACTGCCTTCTTTAAATATGTTTTCAGAAACTTTTAGAGGAGGAGGAAGCTATTTTCCTAGCACCTCATTACCTGTTTGTGAGTGATAAGGAAAGGGAAATAATTTGTGGAATGTGTGGATAATATGGAAAGTATCTCTCATAGCAACAGTAACTATGCAAAATCCTTACTCATTCAACCTTTCTGAAGATTTTATTAGTGATTCAGATCACATAGCTACTCTGGATGGGCAAGCAAGCATTTATTCATGTCTTTGTTTTTCTCTTTTTTAGTATTTCAAACTTGGAGCCATTACAAGCCAGTTTTTAATGTTGTATTCTTCTTTTGTCCTTTACAGATACTCTGCATATCCTTTGAATTTAAATTAGTTCTGAGCTATAGAGACAGCAACCACCAGAAAAGTGATGCTCATTAATGTCCTTTCATCTCAGTGTTTCCCTTTTCTTAGCATCTGGTTTTGATTTTAATCATATAGAATGGTATCGTATCATCTGCTGAGTCATTTTGGGCAAGAAATATTTCAGGATTTTCTACTTCTCTTGCTTTACGTCAGGATAAAGAGGAAATCTTTTATAGTTCTGCAGACAAGCTACCCAGCTTGCAAGATCAGCTAATCATGTGTACTCTTGGGATACTAAAGTTTGAATCTCTAGGGGAAGAAAAAACAAAACCTGATCTCACCCATAAGCTCTCAGCTCCAAGAGGTTGCATCATCCTCAGTCTCTCTCTCATTGGAACTTTCTGCAGGAGAGAAAAATGACAGAAAAAAAAGGACCTTATTTCTAACATGGCGTGCCTTGAGCACCAGTCTTTTGAGTACTGGGAAATAGCAAAGCCTTCCTCCTAGCAGTGCAAGAACAAAGAGGGAAAATACTGATTCAGTGCTGAAATAGCTGGGTGGTTTAGTGATAGCAGAGGCAGATAAGACTGAGGCTTTTGAATCTGGAGACATAGTTCTGAAAGAACAATTATTACTGGTAGTGGAAAAGGGCTAAGTCAATGATTCTGAGAAAAATCTTGATCCACAGGAGGTGATGGGACCCATTGGAATACATAATAAGGATGCTGAAGGAACTGCTGAAGTCACTGTGAGGTTCTCATTGTTGAAAGGTTATGGAGATCATGGAAGGCCCATGATGTCTTGGAAAAGGCAAATGCTAGACCCCTTTTCAAAAAGGGCCAGAAGGATTTTCCAGGGCTGTTCCATAGGCTGTTCATCTTCACTTTCAATGGTCATCACCTTCCAGAGCAGCCCTGTGTCCATGTTGGGGCACTGTGGCCTAGGTGGTTGGAATCCTTCATGGCTGGAAAAAACTCTAAAGACAGCAGTCACCAAGGCCATCAGGGGCCTTGTGAGGAACAGCTGAGGGAGCTGGAGAAGGGACACGTTGAGGGGCACCTTACAGCATCCTGTTGCTGTCTGCAAGGAGGCTGCCAATGAGATATCTGTAGTCTGCTCTTTGCTGTGGTGCAAGGCAGGACAATGGCACACAGCCAGCCTAGAGATTGAAATATAAGAGGTTTAGGCGTAATGTAAGGAAAAACATTTTTTTCCCCAGTGCAAGAGAATGTACAAAGAGGTTGTGCTGCTTTTAAGACCCAACAACTCCACCTTCCATAAGTACAGGAGTACAGGGAATGTTAGCACACCAAGGCACCTGTTGTGATTATTCATATTTTATTCATTCTGAAATCAAGTGTAATTTTTTCAGACCGCTCAATAATTCTATATTGCTAAAAAATTATTAAAATTGATTATAAAAATGTGTTGTATTTTATAGTTAAAATAAAGTTTAAGGTAGCTGAATTTTTCTGATTCTCCACTCTCAGAAAAAAAAAATAAAAAAATGAATGTTTAAAAGGTCTTAAAATACCTTGGCTCTTGGTCCAAGGGGAGTGTGATATTTCTGATTTAGTGATTGTTTCAGTTCTCTGTATATATATATATATATATCATGAAAGCTATGATTTTGGGGCATTAATCAGAAACTCACTTTATTGATGTTGTCAAATGTCCTCATATGTTTCTTATTTGTTTCCTTAAACTTTCTTTAAATTCATAAAAAGCCCTTCTGAGATGAGGGGTGTGGGGGTAGAAAAAGATATTATGGAAAGGATCAAACCACAAATACTGCTGGTGACCTGTTTGCAGAGTGACTTCCTGACCCTTAGAAGCTGACACTGAGGTGGTGAATGAGGCCATTGAGTTTCCTTGCATACTGCATATATCTGAGCATGAAACTAAGATCAAAATCTGGACTTATTCATTGTAGAATAACTACACTGAAACCAAAGTCAGTATGGAATAAAGTGATCAAATCCATCTGTGCAGGGACACATCCTGAGGCACGACCCACCTCAGTATCCACCACCTGAGATGATGGGGTGGGACCTTCTCCCTCCTGTTCAAGGAGGTTGTTTTCCTGTGAGAATGATCCAATTCAAAGATGTAATTCAAGCCATTTATACTGTGCCAGAACAGACCTTACCCATTACCTAATATTTCTGGATCCTTAACATGAGGGATTATCCAATACCTTGAAGCCTGCACTGAGCTTCAGTCATTTTATTTCTTCCTTTTAAACAGATTTTTACCCTTTCCTATATTCATGTTTTCTGATTATTTATCATATTATTTTGCTAGATGTTGCTTGATAAATATTGCTAGATAAAGATTTTGCTAGATAAATAAGAGTCCGATGTGATTTTCAGGAGACAGGTCTTCTGAGTTAGGATCACCCCCAGAACAGCTTGCTGTGAAGGTCCTTTTGTGTTTTAGCAAAGTGGCTTGTTGTTTTGCTTCTTTTCCTCAAAAACATTATGGGAACTGAGTGTTGTCACTAAACCCTGATTTTTATCTTGAACCAAGAAAAACAGTTAGATTTTATCATGGAGTTATTGTATTGTTGAACATCCCACAATTACAGAGCATTAGTATGCACATAGCAGTATGCAAAGACTTTACAAGCATAAAATATTCAACATGTACAAAAATGCTTTTTATAAATTTAGATACTAATTGGCCAGATACGTTCATGAAAACTAAATAGTGGCAGCAGCCTGCTATGTTTCCAATGAATCTCATTAATTAATATGCTTGAGGGATTCTTTTGTTCTTTTAATTTGTAGAAGATAGAATGACAGACTGTTTCCTCTGCCAGAGGAAATGCGACAAGCATGACCTGTTCTAAGGGTTGTTGACTTGCAGTTTCTCAGGCACTTTTGCCATACATTTATTTAGGAACCTGTGTGACCACTTGGGTATGGAATTAGGTGCTTTTGTCACCTATCTACAGTTTGAATTATGTTTTTCTCTTTACACTTCTATGTAAAACAGTGCTGAGGTTGGCTCTTTGATAGTTTGCCAAGTTTCTGATGTTCTTGCTCTGAATAAATCTCAGAGAAAATATCTCCTTCCTACAGTCATTTTTAAAAACATAAATGTACTAGGAAATAAAATTATGATTTGAGAAATTTGCTTAAATTCTGTCTACAAACTAGATGACATGTTCTATTTAAAACCAAAAAATTCTCATTTTAATAAAACATGAGACACTGATTGTTCACAGGTCAAGACTTCCCCACATAGCTGCTAATGTTAGCATCAGTTAGGTACTGAAATCTGCTGGGATCTTGGAGAGAAACCATCACCAGTGTGAACCCTGAGAAAATGCTGAATTACACCACTGCTGACTCTCAGCTGTCTAGTGGTTTGGCCCAAACTCAGCTCCAGTAGTAAAAGATAAATCCCTGTGGGATTACAACTACATAATGCACAGCTGAGTTGATTTTGATATTTTTAGTTAGAGTAGAACGCCTTTGTCATGTTATCTGACACTGATCTAAATCTGCACTGATTTCTTGTGATTTTTTTAATCAATATTAAATGCACACACTTCAGACCTGTCAGATAGAAGATAATATGCCAAATGAAAAACATAAACCTTTTTTCTTATTCAATGTTTGTTGGAAAACATACCAAGCCCAAGCAGTTTATCCTTCCTTAAACACCACATTTTCTCTGCTAGGTTTACTAGTGGGACTGTAATTCATCACAAGTGAAAAATACGACAGTAAAGATAGATAATTTGAGAAGTAAAGGGCTCACCTTGAACCCTACAGCAGGCTCTTCCAAGAGAGCAGAATTTATTTTTCCCTGACAAGGTGGTTCTGAAGGATTTCCTTTTTGAATGAGAATATAACCAAGTGGAATAGTGTAGGCTTAGGAACACCATGTCATTGTTACATGTGATTGTAAATAACTTGCCAGAAAACACTTTCTCCAAAAAAGCCCCATTAACAAAGATGGATTGGGTTCAACTCAGTGTCTCAGTGTTCATTGAATGAGGTTCCTGTATTTGATGGTCTTTTAAAAGACACATCTCTTTCACTGCTTTACCACCATATTTGCCATCAAATTGATTTTCCTATTTCATCTACCAGAGACAGAAAAAGCATAACTTCATTTGCTTTTAGATAGTTGGCAAACTTGTTCTTCAGAACAATAAATATTTTTCTCTACTCTGCTAAGAACAAGATGCTGCAAGTCCTTTTGACTGATTTAATTTTTGTATTTTTCAAGAGGGAGAATGTGCTAAGTGACAGTTAAGGACAACTTGAAAAAAGGATACTTTATTTTTTACACATGAATAGTGAAGCTCTCTTGCACTGAGAAAGAAAAAAAGCTCTTTATTACAACTACAGTCTAAATTACTTAACAAAGAAAGGCTAAAAGATGCTTTCTTTCTTAGAGTTGAAATAAGTATGTCTGAGGGATGTTTATTCATCTGAATAAACCCTGAGTTATTAAACTCTGCTTGGGTAAAGAAAGAGATTGCAGGGAAAGGTATTGGAGTCAAGGAATGGCAGCACCACAGATATGAAGAGTAGAGTGTCAGTGAAACACCAATACAAGAAGAGGGCAGCACAAGGCCAGGTGTGCAAGTAAGTGAGAGTGGAGCCCAGGCAATGAAGAGGAGCAGAGCTATCAAAAATATTTACTTGATAAAAACACAAGTAGAGATACAGAACGTCAGAAAAGCCCTGTCTCATACCATAATCCAGTGTTCTGTTAATTAACCAGCCTTCTCAGATCCTTGTTCTGCTGACAACACTTCTGCTGACAACAACATTTGGTATTAAGACATTTTTAATTTTAAAGGACAGGGAGAGAATTTCTAGGTAATTTACCTTATTAGGAAAAAGTTGGAAATTTCAGTTCTAGTATACTGATAATGTCAGTTATATTTTTGTGAGGGAGAAAAGGTGGGAACATTTAGTCTGTTTTAGGTACCCACTTGTGACAGCGGTTCCAGGGGACTTTGGATGAGGGAAGAGATGAAAATGTTGGCTCCATGTTCAGAAGGCTTGATTTATTATTTTATGATATATATATATATATATTACGTTGTAACTATACTGAAAAGAATAGAAGAAAAAGGTTCATCTCAGAAGGCTAGCTAAGCTAAGAATAGAAAGGAATGAAAAACAAAGATCTGTGTCTCTGACAGAGAGAGAGCCAGCTCTGCCGTGAGTGGTCACTAATTCCAAACACCCACCCGAAACCAATCACGGATCGACCTGTTGCATTCCACAGCAGCAGATAACCATTGTTTAAATTTTGTTGCTGAGGCCTCAGCTTCTCAGAAGGGAAAAAATCCTAAGAAAGGATTTTCACAAAAGGATGTCTACGACACCCACTGCCTTGCAGACTTACACTTCCCCTTTCCTACTGTCAGGATGACTTACATGTGAATAGGATGCAAAAATAGAGGGGGAAAACCTAAATATAATTTGATTTTTAGTTGTTAGGGACTTGAGTACGATCATGTTTTTCTAACCAATACACATCATATGTATGAATGCAAAATTATGTATAGTGCTATCTAACCTCATACGCTGAAGAGATATCTCTTGCTTATTAGCACAACTGATGTTTCAGTTTTGAATGTTCATCAGTTGCCTGATGATACTATCTGGAAGATGCATGTTTGGTTGGTTTGATTTGGGGTTTCTTAGCACAATGTATTCTCTCTTTGTTAAAGGAAGCAGTTAAAAATATAATCTCTACAACCTGTTAATATTTGCAACTATTCTTATTTTCTGGGGGTTATATTACATGACCTTCATATTTATCTGCTCAGTGAAACAAGTTCCCTTAAAAACATCTGCAGTAATACAACAGCTTTCTTCTGGATTTTTTCCCTCTGAAATCTCCTAGGCCTCCAGTTAGCTTGCTAGTGTCTTGCTTATGGAAGAAGTATCAGAAATATGAAATTTACTTGCAAATTATCATTATCGATATCAACACCAGCCTTGAGATGGAGTTTAGATATGTGTTCTTCCCAAATGTCAATGCCTGTTTTGGGAGATCAGCTGTATTTTGAAGTCCAAAACAAAACCCAGTGTCCAGGTCAGCTGGCTCCCCCCATCCCAAAGCTTCCTGGGAGGTCCTGGGTACCCCCGGGGTAAATGGAGCACTCCCAGAGCCCAGTGCTAAAAACAGAGATGTTGGAGTCTGTATAACAGTGCCACCAGGTGATGGCATAAAATGTAGGGTTTGTTGCTACAGGAATTTAGTGCAACAATTATTTGCAGGTCAGCTCTGTTGTAAAGCATCATTTTCCTCCCAAGGCTAGTGTTTGGAAATCTTCAGACAAAACGAACAGATTTCTGCTCTAAGTTACATCATAAATACAATGCCTGTGTCTGGGGGCATTTATTGATCTTTTTGGGAAGAAGGGAGGAGGAGAGGAGGAACAGATTGCTTTTGTGGTTCTTTGCAATTTTTCTGGGTATCAGGAGGCATGTTTTGGTTATGGCAGAAGGATCCATCTCTTTGAACTTGCCTACTTCTAAAAAGCACAGATGAAAGAAGAATCAGGACAGTGTTCTAACAAATGTTATTTTTGTGACACCCAAAGGCAGGCAGGATAATTGTTTTAATTATTACAATGGCAGTTTGAATTTAGGTTATTCATAGAATGATAGAATGTTAAGAGTTGAAAAGGACCTTAAAGATCATCTAGGCCCAACTCTCACCTCCCACCACTGAGGTTGCTCAAGACCTTATACAACCCCAAATCTGCCAGGAATGAGGCATCCACAACCTCCCTGGGCAACCTATTCCAGTACTTCACCACCCTCACAATTTCTTCCTAATATCTAAATTTCCCCTCTTTCAATTTGTACCTGTTGCTCCTTGTCCCATCACTTTAGTTCCTGATGAAGAATTTAGTTCCCTCTCCAGCTCACCTGTAAGCCTTCTTCAGGTACTGGAAGGTGCTCTGAGGTCTCCTTGCAACCTTCTTTTCTCCAGGTTAAGCAATCCCAGCTTTCCCAGGCTGCCATCTTCAAGGCCCAACTTGCTCCAACACTTCCCTCTTATGTTGGGAACACCAGAACTGTATGCAGCACACCAGGTGTGGTCTCACAAGAGCAGAGGGGCAGAATCACCCCCTTTGACTTGCTGGCCATGCTCCTTTTGATGCAGCCCAGGATTTTGTTGGCTTTTTGGGCTATGAGGCCATACTGCCAGCTCACATTGAGGTTTCCATCCCTCATCACCCCCGAGTCTTTCTTCATAGGGATTGGGATTGCTGTGACCCTGGTATAGAACCTTGCTCTTCCCTTTGTGGAACTTCATGAGGTTTGCACAGCCTCACCTCTAAAGCCTGTCCAGATCTCTCTGTGTGGCATCCCTTCCTTCAGTGTGCTGACCACACCACACAGCTTGGTGCCACCAGCAGATCCATGCTGTCCACACAGATGTTGAACAGTTCAGCATCGATTAATGCTATTTGAGGGCAGATTTGATTCATGTGTGATATCTGTGATGATCCTGCTAGAGTAATTTATGCAGAGAAGTGCCTAGGAATGTGATTCTATCTTAGTGGGGAAATTCATATCAACTAAAGAAGGATTTGCAACTCTGAGGAGCTTTACAGACAGCTAGTGTCAGTTGCTTGTTAACACTGTAGGCATATTAGCACAATAAACCTGTTCTCATGCAGCCTACCATCACAGCAAGAGAAAATTGAATAAACAGAGTCCCTTGCAGTATATTCAGGAAGCACTGATCAAAGTAATGCAGAATGATTAAGGATTTGAAATAATTTATTCTTTAGCTGTATTCAAGTTTGTTAATAAAAACAGCATCTTAGGTTAAAGTGTAATCAGATCTCATTGCTTGAAGCGAGCTGCCCCCAAAGCATATCCCACTCAGGGAAATGCTAGAAGTTGCTAAGTTAATGTATGGTGGGGGAACCATTTGCCAGTTTAATACTTGTATTCATTCCCTCTACCAGAGCTTGTTTTGTCCTGGGGTGCAAGGATATAGAAGAAACATAAATACAGCCCACTCTTGGAAATTACTTTTCTTGTTTAGGTGAGGGAGGGTAGATGATGTTTGCCCCTCCTTCCCTCCCTCCCTCTTTGAAATCACAGCAAAGAGATAATGCAGAATTAGGGTGTCTTGAGGTTTATGAGAGCCCTTACCTTACCTGCCATCATGCCATTCTGATATTTTCTGTGATTTTGAAGTGAATCCTTCTTCACTTGAAGAAGCAGGGTTATATATAAAATAAGTACATCATAAAACTTCTTTTAGTAAAAAAAATCTTAGTAGAAGGGTGCTTTGAAGACAGCTGGAATATTTATTTGCTGGTGGGTAGAGGGTTTAAATGCACTTTTTTCTTGTTGTATTTAAGTGACCTATAAAGAGAATGGTTTTGGTCAGTTTAGCCTGTAATTCAACAAACTGTTGTAATACTGCTGCCATCAATACTACAGGAACAGGTTCAGCCCAAACTATTCGATGCAGATGATTTCTGTTCATCACATTTTTTTATCCTGGGTTTTGTTTCACTGATGCCAGCAGAATCAAGCAATTTGCCACCACCTTTCTGAGCAGAACCCCACCAGAAAGGCTGTTGAAATCAGAGAGATTAATTAGTTTCTTAAGAAATCAAGAGTCTTTCTTCCAGTTATGTAATGCTCTAAATTTTGTATTGAAGTATATACAAATTCCTGTTTAAGTGAACTGAACTGCTCCCATGGAATTCAAATTCAGTCACTGTTACTGTGGGCTAAATTAAATGGGTAGCTCTCCTCTGTTTTATGAGTGCTGATCCTCTTTGTTTTCATATGCTGACAGTACCAGCAGGTAAATTAGTTTCTTTGCAAGGCAGATTATTTGCTCTGCTGTCTTATAACATTCCTTGTTCCTGATTCCAGCTCATATTTCTGGCCTGTGAACAACTCTACAAATATGTGAGGGCAGGCTGTCCTAACCATACAAGTGAAATTTCCTGGTGAAGAGTAGTGCTGGCAGATGATAGTTTGCATCAACTGGAAATCCTAGCAGAAGTCACCAGAATTGGAAGAAATTTCAACAGATTCGGGGGTTGCAGACATGCTCTGAATACAGATCACATTAGTTTCTTCATAATAAATTATGTATGGAAACAGTCAAGTTATTAGTGTTTCTTAATGGCTAGTGATTTAGGAGTTTTTCAAATGCAGCTGATATTTATATGCTGCCATCATTTGGAGGGAAGAGAGGTTAGAGCATTGCTCATCCCACAGGGAAATTAGCTGTTACCCAGTTAACCACTTCAAAGCATCAATGCCTACAAATCTGATTATCCAATGAAATTAAATGCCTTCCATTTAGCTCTGTAAAATTTATGAATTCAGATAATTTAAAAACAACAAGCAATCTTCACAAAAATTGGGGGCAGAGGCAAAAATGTACAATTCTTTACATACAATATAAATATGATCTGTCCTACTATGATCAGGGGTGAATCCTAGATGAAGGTATGAATCTGCACAAACTGTCAGTGTTCATAAAGTTGACTCTGAGTTTGCTTCATCAAAGCTTTAAGCAGAGTGTGCCCATCATTTCTGCACAATGCCATTCAGGAGAAATTGGCTTCACCTGCCTAAAGGTGATGTGTTAGGAATTACAGTGATTCTAATACAAGTATGGAATTGTATTGGCAGCAAAATGAGTCTGGCAGCTTCTTCCCTTCCAGGCAGGATGTGTGTGTGCACAGTGCATTGCCCAAGCAGAGCACTGCGTAGGACAAAAGTTGTTTGTTTGTTCCCCCACTTACTGTCACAACAGACTTGCACCAAAAGTAGAACTGTAAATTACCCCCACTGAATTCACAGCTTCCACCCAAGAACTGGAATTCCTTCTAAATTTGAATGGCTAACTTAATTGGAAATATTTAATTCAGCTTTCTTCAACTCTTTACCACTGTCGAGCCTGAATGGTGTCCACATCTGCTGTCCACATTTGTACCCTACATGATGATGTTTTTTAAAAAATGGGTGCTTTTTAGTAATTGTTTAGTTTGTGTGTTGTTTTTTCTTTGAAACAGCTGAACAACACTCAGGAAAGAATTCAGTGAAACTACTTTGCAGGATTGAAGCTAACTAGGAAAGGAGCCTTTTTTGCTGTTTGCAGAGCTAATATGTCGCCTTCTTGGAGACCACTCACCTCTTTTCAAACAAAAACATGCAGTGAGAGCACCATGTGGGAATTTCTAATAACTTTGTGAATCAGGACCTGATCACTGAAGTAAAACTTCTTGAGGCACAAAGGGGAGTGGAAATTATGTTCTGGGTGGTGCATGAAGTAATCATAGCAGCAAAGAAAATAAACCTCTTCTCTCCAGGTCTGTCTTGCACATGGTTGCTCAGCTGTTGTGGTTTCACAATCATCCACCCCAAACCATCTGTAGACATCTGTCCTGTGCCTATGTGAAATCAAATCTAAGAGTTCTTAACTTCTGCTGTGACATTAATGTGGCAGCAAAATACTTTTTCAAGATATGTGTAGTACTTCTGTTACAGCTACTGCTCTCGACTGTCAGTATGAAAGCACAACTTGGGAGACATGAGCTCTGTGTCTATTGTGTAAATAGATGATGTGACTTTTATAGCAGTGATAACACAAATATTTTGTGTTCATATTTATCTAGACAGGAGATATAATGTAGAAAAGTGGCTCATTTAAAAAAATACAGAAATACTTCTGTATCTTTGATCTCAAACCTTATAAGATTTTAATTAAGAATGGAAACTTACCTCCACACATTTTATTAATGAACACATAATGAATTAACTACTTTCCTCATCATGTCAAGTATTTCAAATGTTAGACACTTACTAAAATTTGATAGTGAGGATGCCCCAATAGTGTTAAAGCCCATTATTTATTTTTTGAGTTAAAATTTTTGACTGATTCAAGCTAATTATAAGATTACTTTATTAAGCAGTGACAGCATCTTTAATGAACATGGTGTCTTCCCAATACCTATCTCATTTAGCAGTTTATGAGTAATACTAAGTGGTCAAACTCTTAATTACTCTGACACCTGGGAGCCCCACTAGTGAATCTCCAGTGCCTGGAGCATTACAAACAGGACGAGAGAGCCACATTGTCCCTTCTTCAGCCTCAGATTTCTCATCTGAGAGGCTGCATGGAAGGCATGGAGATAAACAGCACAGGGGGAGGGTGATTGTGCCCACGGTGGGCTTGAGCTGGCCCTGTGGGAGCTAGACCCAGCTCAGGAGGCTGCTCTGAAGACACCTGCCTGCAGATACCTGGGTTTGTGTATAAAGTGACAAACTGAGCCAAGGGGATCCAGCACAGGTGTTAAGGTATAAATGGATCCTGTAAAGAATTGTGTCTCTTCTGCTCCCACAACAGCCTTTGCCTCCCTGCACAAAGCTTTGTTGTAGCAGATGAACTTACCAAATCTGCCTGCCTGTGAGGCAAGTAGGAAACACAGCTTCTTTTTTTGTCTTTTTTAGCAAGCTGAATAAGATCTTTAGTTGGTCTGTGAGCCATTAGGCAAGCTTTAGCTGATGTTTTTGATGTCCTGAAGTTGTAGATGTTCATGACTTCCTACAGTTTGTTTATTATTTATCTAATGTTTTGTACTTCACAAAAGCGTATTTAAAGAATTTGCTTTAAGTTTTATGTTTTATACAGCAGTTTATGTTTTATAGGAGGTGATCTTATTGGTGCAGCCTGAGGACCATATATGGAAAATGTTACAAATCTGTCCTTCACTGTAAAAAGACAAACAGCAACTACCTTACAAACTCATATATTATATCCATGCATGCTCTTGAGAACAACTCTTTTCTTTTTAAATATTAAAACTGCAGGACCCATATAATTTTTTGTGTGTAATAATAACTCAGTGTTATGATATTTTGAATTTACCGAAGTACCCAATCCTTAAGAGGTCAAATGTTTTTCAGTGATTCTGTAGAGAATATAAGCAGCTTTGCAACTGAGCAATGAATGTTACATTTTAAAATAAAATTTTAAAAAAAGAAAAGAAAGGAAGATATTTAAACTGATAGGAAAAGACATGTTACACTTATTTGAGCTAATATTCTGCAATTATGCTAGTAAGAGCTCATTGAATTAACAGGGGGATATCCAGCTTTCCCACTCTGGTCACTAGCCCAGAACTAATTTAGGCTGGTGGCACTGGGCAGGATCTGTGCCTCTGAAATGAACTGGTGATAAGAGAATGGTTTCTACTGTTCAAGTGTGTCATAAACCACTATACCAATTAATACTGATGGGCTGCTTTGGTAGCAGCTGTGGCATTGAGTCTGAAAGGTGGAGAAACATGAAGTAAACATTAGCAAGTAAGTAATCAGTCTCACCCATGAAGAGGACTCTCCAGAGTGGTGTTTAACCTAATCGGTAGGAAGGCCCTGAGAATGTGCTCAGGCTGCAGCAGGGCAGTCTGTCTGTCATGTTAATTAAACAGGGACTCAAGTCTGCCATGCTCCAGTTTAACATACCATCGTTGCCTTTAAATTCTGCTGCAAGTCATGGAGAACAGGTACCAAACCAGCTGTGTGTAGCACAAGGAAGCATTTTGCTTACTCATGCCACCAAAACCTGCAGTTCAATCTCAAGGTTGCCTAACCTGTGCTTGTACCTTGGAGGGCTATCAGGAGCAATGAAACCAGCCCGAACTGGGACCATTTAAGCACCTTGAAAACAGGCCAAAAGTCAACACAATATGCCTTTTTATTTCCTTTTGCTAAATATTCAGTTGCTGTATGGTTAATGGCAAAGTAGCTATTAGTTTATGACTGCATGGTATGTTAATTTAAAAGACATGCATCATTTAGAATGTGTGTAGGGATTCAGGGACAAACTGCTTCCACCTTCAAACTGATTATATGAAGTGAAAGGTTGCTGAGGACTTTGTTTTGGTATTTTTTTGGGGTTTTTTGTTAACCATACTGCCTGGATGAAGCTGGAACAAGACCCATCCAGGCTAGTACAGAGCATGCTGCTGGCGCCTGTGGAGCAGAGGGAGTGAGCTCTGCCTCAAAGCCCTTAGGGCAGTCACTTCCATAGGATGGGGCATGTGCATGTTCCCTAGATAAATGTGTCTTCTCAGCACCCACCATATTTTGCTGTGGTTTTATTCTACCCCCAGGGCACATAGCTGGGCCTTCAGGGTTCAGATATATATTTAAATGGCTACAAGATCTGCAGATGTGACAGACTGGAAGTTTATGAGACACAAAATGAGATGAGGAGGGATCAGCAAATTCTATGCATACAAAAAGAGATGAATAATGGTAGGATGATTTAAAAGAAAAGAAAATGTTATGTATGTGTTTGCAGAAACCACAAAGACTCGAAGCTCTTGTGAAAGTGCATGGAACTCTGCCACGCAGTCTGAAAATATTTTTAACCTTCAAAAATAGCACACAAACATCTCAGGGTTTTTTTTGGTGGGGGGTGTTTTTGGTCGATTGGTTGGTTTGGTTTGTGGAGGTATTTTGGGGGGGTTTTGGTTTTTGATTTTTTTTTTTGTGTGTGAGTGATTCCTTGCTGGATATTTTAGTCCTACTTTTCTCTTTGAGTTTGTGTTCCAAATGAGATCATTCCTGTTAGCCTATGGAGTTCATGTAGGACAGGCAATTGCAGTGGTGAACCGTGGAAACAACTTGCGTGGTGACTGCTTCTTCCTGGAATAGCATTTTAAAGGGCACAATGTGCTCACCAAGCTTACTTCTTGACATATGATGTGGATAACTTTCTCAGACATAGGTCAGGCACAAATCCTCCCATTTGACATGGCACACCCCCAAATAGCATTAAAGTCACGCCTGCAAATACAATGGAGTCAATTTGCTAACTAAAATTGCTAGACATCTATCAACTAGATTGAATTAATGAGATATTGCCAGAGTAGCAGAGAATAGAATTGTTCCTTGATGAGAGTTCTGGGCCTCCAGTTACACAACCAAAATGGCACTTTTCCACAAAGATGTCTTCAGATGGCATTTGCACGCCTACATCCCTAGCACTGCCTGGTTTCACTCATTTCTTAGCAGGGCTGTATGAATTGTGTGTCAAGCACAGATTTGGCAGTTCCAGTATGTTTTCGGGAGAGTTTATAAATACAGTGTTGTGCCTAAAATACAATGTTGTGACAGAGCTTTTCTTTTGCTAAGTAAGTTTGTTTTACCCTGTTAATTTTATATGAGATGTTAGCTGTACAATAATTCAGAGGAAGAAATCATACTATAGTCTATTTTAAATGAATGTATGCCTTAGGTTTCTCAAAATATAGTAAATAATTTGTCATTACCTTTTGTCTTTCAATATCTGTACACAATAGTAGTACTTTAAAATATAAATTTAGTTACTGGTAATAATGATATGGCTTTAGAATGTCGTAGTTTCACTATATAGAACTGGATGTTGGTGGTGTTAATTTTTGACAGAGGAAAACATATTAGAGAAAATCAGGAAAAAACCTGAATTGATTTGAGTTGGGAGGTTTTATTTAGGTTGTTGTGTGGGTTTTTTTATTTTTCATTGATATGTCTTCTCTTGCATTCATAGACTAGGTTGATTTTGAGCTTTCAGAGGACTGGTGAATATTTTAGTACTACCTGTTAAAGCAAGTGTAGGATTTTCTTTAGGAAATAATATTGGCAAAAGTAACAAGCTCTGAAAGAAGAAAATATAAACCAAAACTTGACCCCAAAAAAATCCATGCAGCTGGTTTGGTCTCTCTGAGAAGGTGGCTGTTTGAGGATTTGTCTCCAATAGCCTGCTTTTATCTCCCAGAAGATGGGAAGGGGAGGAGAGAGACCTGTGACAATTGGATAAGGGAAGGTTTACATGTCACCTCTGATGCAAAGGCATGAGAGTAGCACTGTGTGCAGCTGCTTAGGTTGCAGCAGGATCTGCTTGTCATCCATGTCAAGGACAGCCTGGCTGTCTCCAAACTATTTTGCATCCCTTCATTTCACTTTTCAGTGGTCTCATTTCTGGAAGACTGTATTAGCTTGAACAGAGATGCTCTCAGCTCTCTCTGACATAGCTGACAGAGGGCTGATGAAGCCATGCATGCTGAGAAAATTGGAGCAAAACAGTGATTCTGGGAGGCCTTGTAGAGCAAAGAAAATCCCATTGAATTTAACACACTCTGCAGAGCCATTTGTATGCCCATGTTACTCAGTTCATATTGTGCTTGTGAGCAGCCTTGGTTGTGCAGGGTGGTTGCCCTGGGTAACTCAAGTGGTTGGGTTGTCCCCGCATCCTGGAAGCAACAAAAACAGCATTGCCCTTGAGTTAATGAACTGTACTGCCTCCTCTGTGAATTTTTTTTTCAGACAATTTCAGATATAGTGGAAGCTAATGGATATGTTGACTTTTATTCTCCCTGGATAAATGGAGAATGAATTAAAGTTGTTGGGGTTTTGTTTGTTTTTTGTTTTCAGATAAGATAGAAGGGGATATTGAAAGGATCACCTTACTTAAGCAATAAGGTTTTATCACGAGCAGGATTGCCCTGGGCAGTAGTTTCTTTAATCTTGTTAGCTCAGTCCACTGAAGTATTCAGCTGCACTGTTATGACAGCCATTCAGTTTGTGAGCTGCCACTGCCTAGATACAAGATCTAATGTACCGTATAGATCAAAGCTTTGATTGATGCAGTCATTGACACCATCTCTTGTTAAGATTTCTTCACGTCTTCATGGTCCATCCAGACCAGCAAGTTTGGGATCTTTTCGGTTACCCTGCGTGAGCCTGTGTCTGCGTCAGCCCTGGGCTGGGGAGAGAGCTGAACTGATTCCTGTGCAATACTGAGATTGTGCCTCCTTTTGGCTGTCATCTGGGACTTGCCCTGCAATGTAAGTGTCACTCATTCGGGCTCTGTCCTCTCCCCGGTACCAGGATGTTTTGAAGTCATTGCCATGCTTCAGATGAGTTGGTGTCCGCCAATTCTGTGTGTGACAGATTCTGCATTGTTTCTTTGAAGTATTTTATAAAAAAAAAATTAAATTGTTTCTTTGAAGTATTTTATAAATAAAACAAAGGGCTTCCCATTTATATAGTTAAAGTGCATGAAATAAAAATTGCAGCAACCTTGAGGGGTTCCCATTTATGTAAAGTTCATGGGTAAAGAATGTCTGTAGTACCATTGCCTGGATGTCCCATGTGCCAGGACTAGGTGAGTGCAGCACTAGTACTGTGACATCTATTACCACAAAAAGTTTGTTTAGAATTGAATACCATTCCTTAACAAGGAAAATTGCTTATTACTTATTTAAGAATGGAAGAGTTGTGTGTGAGCTTTTCTGTTCTTACCTTGTTTTCTACATGGTAACAAAAGGTTACTTAAAAAGACATCTTGTAATGAGAGCTTATCTTAGCCTTCCTGAGTTTAGGCACATAGCTTGTAATATTAGTAGGTGTGGTTGAGGCATCATAAGGAATATGGAAGAAAATCCCCAATTTTTGAGAGAGACATAAACAAAATTATTGACAGGAAGAGCAAAGAAAAAAGGTGGAAGAGATGAATAGGAAACTGAGTAGACCTTATACTCCAGGGGACCAGAATGCTGCTGATAAACTGAAGCTACTATTAAACAGGTGTATATATATATGCCTTACATTTTTTTGGTATTCTTAACAAAATAAGAACATAACTGGGTTTTCTTTTTCTGTATGTAAATACACAATGTAATGCTTTAAAAGTCCTGTCTGTAAGGTCAAAATTATAAAGACAGTTCCTTAATTAAATATGAAGTTGGTACTAGAGTTTATATGAATCCATGATGCTTCTGAAGGCATTGAGGAGTTGGCCAGTTATAAGGCCTCTCTCTGTCTCTTTGGAAGTTCATGCAGATCAGGGAGATTCCTGGGGACTGGAAATGAACAAATGCACACCCATCTTCAGGAGAGAGGATCTAGACCAGTCAGGCTCCCCTCAGGGGCAGCAGCAGCCACATGCAGGCCCCCAGATGCTGAGGCATGACTGTGTACACCCAGCTGGGGCTGCCAAGGGCGGTGCCTGGGAAACTGAATGCATCCTCTGGCAAGGGGACTGGACCACTGAATGAAGGGATGGCAGTGGATGCTTTGGAGTCACTTCCAGAGACTACTCCTGATCTAAATTTGACTAGAGAAGACTCTCTAGAGGTAGGTGGGTTTCGGGATCTCTAGCTGGTCAGAGTGACCTCAAGAAGAGTTTGAAAGTCTCTTTTCCCACCCTGGCACTTGAAGAAGGAGTCAGGGCTATTCATTTCTTGGTCTCAAGGTTGTTTATTGTATCTTATCAATAAAAAATTTTCTCCTGCCCTGCCGAGGTCCATCCAGCAGGACAGTTCCAGGCACTCTGCCTACCCCCAGGGCAGTGTTATGTCTTTATACTACAAAGTACATATACAATGTTTACAATTACTTTTCAATACCTATCACCTATGTTAGACAGTGAACTTCTGCTCTAAACCAATCTAAAAGTGCCAACATCACAGCAGAAGACAGAGACCAAGAAGAAGGAGAAAGGCTGGACACACCCAGTTCCCTCCATCTTGCCTCCTGAACCTCCATACCAAACACCCTAAAATCTACTTTTCCACCCTGTGATAACTTCACTAATATTCTTCCTAAACTGTTGTGGCTTTTTGATCTTCATATAAGGTTGGTAATTTGTTCCATGGGTCATAATCAAAACCACAGGTGTTTTGAGCTCTGTGCCAGGGCTTCTGATCTCCCTGGAAGGAGTCCTGGCTGTCCTGGACAGCCAGAGGGATGTTCTGGGTTTCCACAGGTGGGGTTCTTTTTTGAGGATAAAATGCTAAGCAAGCAAACAGGAGTCAAATTGACCAGCTCATTCAAGGTAGTGGGAGCTGAGCAAATGGGATATATGCAGCATTTAAGTGTTGGCCAGTGAGTCCCCTAACATTTCTTATTATCAATTAACTTACATTTTAATTCAGGCTGAGCCTGAAGTGTACAAGATATAATTTGAATTATAAATCTTCGGGGTTCCTCCTACCTAATCAAATAAGAATCAGAAATACATATGGAAGAAAATATTTTGGTCTATTTATAATGCAGGTAGTCTAGACAGCTGGTTATAAAAGGAGTATTTTCCTGCCTTTTATTTTTCTTAACTGAAGAAAAACTTTCCCACTATAAACAAAGGAAATAGGATAGCACCTGTGTAATCCATGCATCTGATACCACAATGTCTGTAAATGGTATTGGAGTGTAAGTAGCAAACAGATTTTGCCATTCAACACAGGGCTAAATATGAGTGTAGCATGCTAACTGGGTGCACATACAGGGTATGCAATCTTGTTTGGAAAAAAAAAGAAAACTTGTATTTCTTTAATAGACTCTTAAATTTTAAAATATGCCAGAAATGCTCTATTACTTTCTGGGGTCAACTTTGCCATTATTCAGATGAGATATGCAAGTACTATACAGAGCCTTCAGAGCAGATTTGGGGAGATTTTAGGCACACAGACAACATGTGAGGCCTCTACAGAGGAGTGAATATTTTCTGTTCTCTTCACAACTTCAGGCTGAAATCCTGAACCCAGCAAAATGGATAAAAATTTTGTTGATTTCAGGAAAATAGGATTTCAACTTTAGAGTTTCATCTTGTGCCTATCAAAGTGAATGAGTAATGCCATTGATTAGGGTGAGATCAAGAATGAGTCATAAACCCTCTATAGTCACTAATGGTAAAATATAGATCATATTCTTTTAGGACCTTCTAGGATCTTTTTCATGTGAACTTCAAAGAAGTAATGATAAATGTCTAGATAAATAACCTTGGTAACTTCTGCAGAGAACAGTTTTCTGCCTCGTGAAAGTCTATGGCAGATAACACAGGTTTATTTCTAAGCAGAATGTATATTTTGGGGGTCTGTTTGTTGAATTCTTTTTGTTGGTTTTTTTCTTCTTATTTTTTTTTTTTTTAATGAGGCAGCAGATGTTTACTAAAGACTAATTAGAAGAAATTTGTCAGCATTTGTGGATTTGTTCCTTTCATGATTCAGGCGACAAGCCTGCTTTGTTCTTTCTCTTTTCCTCTCCCTCTTTAATGAAGTGTTTCTTAATAACTACTGATTGAAATCTTCTGCACCCATATTTGATGACAGTCAATTTGGGACAGAAAGCCCTCATTACTGAATCTGTTTCTGTCACCATGCATCTTGCAAACAGGTTGGCCAAAAGTGTGTGTTAGATCCAAAGTGTATCTTTGCACATTGATGCACCTGTGTGTGCCAGATCAGACTGGGATGAAGGGACAGTGCCTCACACCCTGGAGGCCCCTGGCACTGAGCCCTGGGTCACTCTGGAGGTCTCCTGCACTGCTGTGTCTTCAGGGGTCTGAAATCCCTGCTCCAGAGGCCAAGACTTTGATGACCTGATACCTTTTCCTAAGGTGCAGAAAGTTCTTTATATGACCATACCAGTGCTCAGGATTAACTCACTGTATTTGCTATGATGCTGGAATAGTGCATTTTTGCAAGGAAAAATGAACATAGAATTTGCAGGAAAAACAAAAGAGAAGGGCTGGGTCTTGTTTACTAGTCCAGTTAATGTGTCTGGGTTTGCTTACAGCTAGTGTGACTGACTGTAAGGTGGTCAAAGAAAAATAACATATTTCATATGGAATAAAGATCTCTAGCCTTGATTTCATGAGCTGTACTAATACTAGTACTTGGATTTGGAGTGTTTACTTGTTATAGGTGTTATTTTTTTATTGTTCCTGATTTTCCTTCAGGATTAAGTCTGGTTGAGAGAAATTTAGTTCAATGATGCAACTGAGCTTTCAGTGTGTTCATTATGCTCAGATGCTGATCACCTTGAAATTTTAATACAACCGGCAGAGAGCGAATACCTGTGGCAACCCATTTACATGAACGCACCAAAAGATTTCCTCCATATTGTGTGCTGGAAGACCTGATGCACTGTCACTGCAGGGAGAATGCAGGGATTTCCCCTGAGGTCACTGTTTGGATGAAAGGTGAGAGGCTCTGCCTTTCACTTTGTACTTCAGGCCAAACCTGTTCCCCTGAAACACATGGAAATCAGCAGCAAAGGAGCTGAGTTTCTGATGTGGGGCTGCCCCTGCTGCCTCCCAGATGGTGGGAGCAGCTTCTTGACTAGAAAGTATTTCAGTTCATTATTTTGCATCAATCAGGTCTTTCATATAAAAAAGGCAAAAAACAGGGGAAATTATTTCTCTTTTTAGTCATTGAACTTTGCTTTCTTGATGGTTTAGTACTATTAGAGAGCTGGCTTAATGCAAATTTCAGTATTTTTATTGTCTGCAGTAACAACGTAAAACTCAATTTTTCTTCCTGCATAATGCAAGACTGATTTTCAGGATAAATGAAATTGGTTTACATTAAGTTGGATATTTTATTAATAGTGAACAAGTTATTGTGTAGTACTGATCTTGTCTAGCTCCTCAGACTCTACAGAGTAGATATTTCTACAGGAAGTCATCTGTAGATATAGCTGGCAATCAGGCAGAGTGTCAGCAGGTAGCATATGTATATTCTCAATTTGTCAAATATTATAGACATATCATGGAAGACTACCTCAAAATCTCTTTAAAATGTCTTCTGCCTTACTGCTACCTCTATTTGCTGGGCAGATTCCTTTTCTTCAGCTGCTCCAGCCACAGATCTCTTGTCCCATTCCTCACCTCACGTGTATTGAAATACCCATATTTTCAATCACTGCTGTCTCCCTTTGGGGAGCTGGTGATGGGGCAGCTCCAGGAGATGTGGCTGGGGATCCTCGCAGCCTTGCTAGTGACTCTGCATACAAACAATCTCTCCAGTCATTCATTATTTCTTGCTGTGAGCATTCCCCATTTGAGCCTTTGCTTCCTCATAGGTAAAACCTGAAATACCAGCTGACAGGTGTCACTGTTGTGGCTCTCCTGAGGCATAAGGCACTCAGAGCAGGGATTCTGCTTCTAGGGTGCTGGCTGCCATCCACTGCAGTTGTTCCCTGTTTTGAAACATGAATAGTGGCAGATTTCTGCCCATGCAGATGACACCAGCTATTTTTACACTGAGTTTTTTACATTATGGTTTTGTATTTGTTCATAACTGATGTTCACCTAATTTAGATTTAGTTGTTTTGATTTCTCACTTGTCCTAAATTGTTGTAGCAGCAGCAGTAGTACTGACATGCACTGTGGTTAAACCCTGAAGACACATGAATGCTGAATAAGAATATGATTTTCCTTTCATATTTCCAGGGTTTGAACTCTCCCTCATAGCATGCTTCTTTCTCCGATGTCATGCCAGGTTATTCCTGATGCTTCCTGACTTAAAATTACTTGTCTGTGATTTTAAGTATACTGCTTTGCTGTGCTTCATCAGAGACATTGTTATTTTAGGAGAATCATGTTGCTCCACATCAGTAATTTAGAATATATTGGAAAGACATGTGTTTATGTGTATGCATTTATACTTTAAACTCTTATCTTCAAAATTCATGCAGAAAAAAAGCCCCTGAAAATAGTGTTTTGTGAAAAGCACAGAGAGTTAGTCATCAGAAGTTACCACATTTTCCACTCTGGAAACAAACAGGTACATGAAGGCAAAACAACTTAGCAGAAAAAATTATGTGGATCACCCAATGAAGTACCTTCAGGTAACATAGCCTCTGATCAAAAAGGGGAAGAACAGTTAAGGATTCAATTAGAGTCTTTGAAAAAAGACCTGGACAAATCAGAGGACCGGGCAATCACATAGTATATGAATTTCAACAAGGGACAGTGCCAGATTCTGCTCCTGGGATGTCTGTCCATACATCCTGGCAGCCTTGGATGTACAGACAGACAGAACGAGATACTGGAAAAGCAGTGCCATGGAAAGGGACCAGGGGATCCTGGTTAATGGCAAAGTTGATCATGAGCCAGCAGTGCCCTGGCAGCCAGGAGGGCCAAGTGTGTCCTGGGGGGCACCAGGCACAGCATCACCAGCCAGGCAAGGGAGGGGATTGTCCTGCTCTGCTCTGGGCAGCCTCACCTCGAGTGCTGGGGGCAGTTTTGGGTGACACAATATGAACAATTGCAGAGTGCTCAAGGGAGGACAACAAAGATGGTGAGGGCCTTGAGGAGAAGCTGACTGAGAAGAAGCTGAGGTCACTTGGTCTGTTAAGCCTAGAGAAGAGGAAACTGAGGAAAGATCTCATCACAGTCTACAACTTCCTCATGAGCGGAAAAGGAGGACAGGTTCCAATACTTCACTCTCGTGACCAGGACTCATGGAAATGGCATGGAGCTGAGCCAGGGGAGGTTGAGGTTGAATATCAGGAAAAGGTTCTTCACCCAGAGGGTGGCTGGGCACTGGAACAGGCACCCTAGTTAATGGCCACAGCACCAAGCCTGACAGAGTTCAAGAAGTGTTTGGACAATCTGTGACCATGTGTTTGCACGTGGCATGACTCTTGGGGCTCTCCTGTTGGACTAAGAGTTGGACTCTATGATCCTTGTAGGTCCCTTCCAACTCAGAATATTCTATGATTCTATGATTTCATGATCATATGTAATTTTTCTAAATTTCCATAAGACTACATCTTTTCCAAGATGTACTCTTTGCTTCTGGTATAAGCTGGTAAATCCTAGTTAGGAATAAGTGTGTCTGGTGCTGTCTGCTTGCCTCCATAAGGCAAAGTCAGTCAGCGAGAATCAAGGCACATGCATATGGCAAAAATTAGTTCAGATCAGCTGTGCAAGAATCTGAGCATAATTCAATCCAAATTTGGTCAGTATACAAGTAAGACACTCTGCAAGTAGCATTCACACACAGCTGTGTTTTAGTGAGCAAGGGACAGGTCAGAACTAGAGCATTCATGTTGTGTCCCACTCCTCCCCTCATCCTCCCTGAGTGCTTTTCATCTCAGCTGCCTTGTACCCATCCCCTCCAATGTGCATCCCAGTGCCCTAAATTGGTGGTTGGTCCCTTCCCTATGTCCAGGAGAAGGAAGGGCTGGCTGGAGGGTGGCTCAGCAGGAGGCACCCAGGACTTCAGTCTCAGCTCTTCATGCCTTGCCTGCAGCTGCTGGGCCACTGCTGGCAGCACAGCCGTGGTTGAAAGGAAACTGCTGCACTGGAAAGGCTCATGGCTCACAGAAATATTGTTACATCATGCGTGACTCAGAGGAATGGCCTTCTTGTTTCTAAAGGAAAAAAAACCAATCAGAACAGCACAATATTTCGTGGCAGTTTTACACTGTAGGATAGAAAGATTTTAATTTTTTTAAAGATAATTTGATTTGTTTTAACTTAAAAAGGAGAACTGTGTGAGAAACTTCAGAGATTTGCATGTCGTTTATCATTCATTGTAAGTAGGTAGGAGGGATGCACATTTCTCTTCTGTAAAATTGCAAGGTGTAGTAGCTGCCTTTAAAATCAAGGGCCTTTTTGGCTGACAGAAGATAATGTTACCTGTCTCATTAAAAAGTTGAACTGTGCTTTATGGCTATTTTCAAATATTACAGTCAGTTTCAGTGTTCTGCAAAATGTGCCTAAACATACTTTATCCTTAAAAAATGGGAAATCATTCAGTATAGGCTTGCAAAAGCAGATTTCAGCTTGGCCTGCTGAAGAGTCAGCTGACAACAATTTTAATGGTCTGTTAATATAGATCAAGGAATGCTGTGATGGATTTATTATTGCGGAGTTTTTTGGTTGCTAAAGAAAACAGGATGTCAGTTTAATACTGATAACTCAATTTTCATTTTCTTTTTATTTTTCATCTGGCTCAGCATTTGTTGCATTTCAAAGATAAAAAATGAATTCTCTAGCAATAACTGTGTATATGTAGAAGAAAATTTATTTTTACATTGGTTCTCACGGAAAGGAGCACTAACTTTGCTGTTGAGTAAAATCACTTATGAATTCCAAAATGTATATTCCTTCATGTGATTTTAAAAATGGATATGAAAGTTCTAATTCTTAGAAATAAAAAAAAACTACAGTAATGTAAGTTTCTCATGTCAAAAGAAATTAATTTTTTTTTTCTTTGAAATGTACACTTAGGTAAATGTCTCATTAAATTCAACAGGGATAATAGAAAGTCAATTCTGTTATTCTAGTTGCAGATCTGTGTATGTGCATTCACAACCTTATGTAAAAAGGTTCTGGTGAATTTATTTGGGTTGCATGATTAAATAAAAGATGGAACTTTGACCTTGCTGTGAAAATGAAGATCTGTTTTCTGATTAGTAGTTCTCAGAAGCTTGTCAAAGCTGTGGAGAAGGAATCATGGCTGATTAATGAACTTGTATTTGATTCACTTATGTGTCTGATGCAGGAAGGTGTGGGCAGGACATATACTGCCTGTGGCTAGAGCAACCAGAGCTATTGCATGATGCTTGTGGAAATTACTCAGCTGTAAGGAGAGGGAATGAATGTAACACATTCTTTTTGCATGCATAATTTGCCATCTTTCCTCATTCATGGCCTTGTGATGGTGCAGACCATGGTGCTGCTCTGGCTTTAGCTTTAGCTTTAGCTTCAGCCCTTGGCCCACATGCTTGGGGTTGACTGCAGACTGATGTGCTGGGATATTAAAACTCCACTGACTGAGGAAGCTTTTCTGAAACATGAACTCCACCAAAGGATATTGCAATTTTTGTACATTTATCTTCCTGGAAGAGGTAGGCTTTTAAAGTTTCAGTTTCATAGGCACCTACATTTGGGGAGAGCAGGCCCCTTTGCACAGAGCATGCAAACAGAAAATATGTGTTTGTAATGGACTCAGTTTCTTAGGTTTTCAAACTTGTTGTTACTTCATATATGTATCAGACATGAAAACCAGATTACAAGAATGAAATTAAGGATATCAAAACATGAAAAAATTGAGTATGTACCTGCAAAAGAAGTCTGTTTAAACGTGCTAGCTTGATTAGATCTGATATAATTGTCAATCAATACTTTCAAACCCCAAAGAATATGATGTTTGCTGGAACACAGAGCAGAGTTACAAAGCAAGACTATTCCCTCCTTTTTTGATACTTACTTTTTAATTTACTTTGCTGGATATACCCTGCCTTTTTAGATTATGCTTTGTCTGAGATCAGCCATGTCTATATACATTAATGTGCCACAATTTAGTATGAACTTTGGAAATGCACATCAAAAAAACCAAAGTTCCTATAAATCTCTCATTCAATCAACAAGTCTCTGGTTCAGGCCACATGTTCTGAAGACCTGTTAGAGATCTCTTTTCAAGTACCTTGAGCCCACCTGGTGAATCTTGCAGTAAAGAGAACATTTTCTTGTTTTCAAGCCCACTTTATATGTGATTCCCTGTTTTGTATGTGATTCATCCCCAATACCAAGATCAGCCTCTTGTCCTCTACAAGATGCCCACCTTTCCCCCACAGAAACTGCATGCTTCTGGCAGCAGTATCTGCTCCTGTGAGCAGCAATGGAGCCCTCCAAAGAAAACCAACCATGCTCTATATTTTTCCATCAGCCTCCAAACAAAGATTGAAGGGAGGGGACAAAAAGCAGTAAGAGGAGCCTCTAATGGACCTGTCAGAGGCCCCTGGCCCCAGCCTTGCCAACTATGTATGCCCAGTGCACAGCATCTGTCCTAGCTCACACCCAGGCTCGGCTAGGCCTGGCTTTTGAGATAGTCCAATTCTAACTGAGGAAACTTTAATTTGTCTGTGCAGCATAGAGTGAAAAGCTACATGAGTCAAACTGACTCCAGGTGGAAAGTTTAGGCCATTTCATTTTTTTTTTCCTGAGAATCCTCCTACACATGAAGGTTTGTGAGCCCCGAGGGAGCACAGGTTGTAGTACTTTTTGGGTCACTACATGGGAGTGACCAAGGCACTCCTGTGCCAATTTTTTATCCCAAGGTGCCAGTGAGTATCCAATGCAGACTGCTGCAGAGGATCAGCAGTCCTGAGGTCTTTGTGACCCCCTTATGCCTGTTAGGACTTTCTTCCAGCACTTTTGAGTGCACCCAAGCCTATGCATGGTGTGAACGCTCAGGATCTGGGCACGTGGGTGAAGATGTAGACATAAAAGAAGTCAGAATGGGAAAGCTGGGAATAACTTGGAGACAAAAAAAAATAGCAAAAGACAGTTTACAAAGCTAGACAAAATGCAGACAGATACTCATAAATTACATAATGTCATTGAGGTGGCTTTGTTGATGTAGTTGGTTTTGTTTTGGCTTCTTTGCCTGAAGAGTACTGGAGAAACAGAAAGGATCAGAGCAGTAGCTACTGTTCTTTAGCTGTTCCCAGATGGTGGCTGGCATTTTAGGGACATTCTCAACTGGCATATGTCAGACTAACAGTGTGGTTACCATGGACTGGGGCTTTGATGAACCAGCCCTAGAACAGCAGAGATTCAACTGACTGTAGATTTAGAATTGAACCCTATTTTTGCAAAGTGTCTAACCCCACCTAATTTCTATAAAAGTAATTATGATAACTGTAGGTTGCTTTGATACTACACTGAACTGTTTCAGAAACAATTCTGGTATTTCAGAGTTTCATACAGAAATTTTATCTGCTACATAAACCTGTGTGGCTATGAATTTAAAAAAAATAAAGAAAAAGTGAGAAGTGGAAATAATTATTTCCAGAATCGCAATATTGCAATATATTACAAAAGATTAGCAAACCACTTCAGTGCTCAAAATATTTTATTATTATAATTTGAAACAACCTGCTATAGGGGAAAAAAGATAAAAATACATACATATATATATATATATATATATATATATATATATGGATGTAAAATGTCATAATAAATTATTGTAATTTTTAGTTATAAGTGATACCTGAAATGTGAAAGAATGTCTTAACAAAATTTTGAAGGATAATTTGAGGGACAATGCAAGTAACATTTCTCCTTGATTTTTTTCCTCCTTTGCCACAAGGAAATGTTTATTTTGTTCCCTAAACAAATTTGATGTACTTCATCTGTTTCATTATTTAGTTCCTTTCCAGCATGTGCAATTTTCCTTTAAAATTATTGTGATGTCTGTATTCTTTATATTTACTGGACATTTGCAGTCTAGGTTAGGCAGTGACAGATTAGTCTTAGTATCACAAAACCATAGAATCACAAACCATAGAATAGTTTGGTTTGAAGGAGGCCTTTAAAGGTCCAACCCCCTTCCTCTTGGGCAGGAGGCTGAAGTGTGAGCATGTTGCTGTCTGTTAGAAAGAGCTCTTAACAATCACAGAATTATCAAATGTGAAATCTTAACTGTATGGAAGTATTAGTTTGAAACTCTTTTCCTCAATAAAACAGCAAGAGCAAGAAAAATAACTTAATTATATACTTTCAGGTCCAATGTTCTACCAGAAAGTTTCAACTAAAATTGTCTTTCTCTCATTCCACTCCATGTAAAGGTAGTATATTTTCATGGAAGAATTATTCAATTTACCTACAAAGGATTAAAATATATCTTAAGTTTTATTGAAATACCTTTTTTTAAGAAAAACTTTTGCAATTTAGTGAATCACCAAGAATGAGGATGTCAGTTTTGTAAATATGAATTAAGGATTGCATTGCTACTAGAAACTTCACAAGTAGGTTCAAACATATTATCTCCCCATAAAATGTAGTTTTATTTTAGTACATAACTAGGAAAGTTGTATTTGTGGCTTTGAATTCCTCACCTCTGCAAAGATTTATTACAAGTCACTATCCTTATGGTTTGCATTTTACAACCTTAGGACATTTGGATTTTGATAGAATGTCAACAGTGCCACATTCTGCCAGAGAAGGAAGACTGGAGTTGAGTTTTAATATTGTAGGCTTGGCTAGTTAATGAAATAGATTAGCACAGAACATACACTTGAGATTCTCTTGAAAGGAAGCCCAGATCTAAAATTTCCAAGACAAGTTGTAATATTCCCATCCAGAAGACCAAACCTACCATCTGTGAAGCTGCAATGCAGATTTGCAATACACAGACCAAGATCATGTACAAAATGTGCATATTGGCAAAAGTCTGATGAGGGAAATCTGGGGTTGAGTCTGATAGAAAACTAAGTGCTCACCTTACTGCTGAGGGATCCTCATGCAGTTCCTCCACGGCTGGCAGCTTTTGGATTGGATTCTCAAATGGCTCCAACATCTGGCTCCCTTGTGAATTTAAAATGTGTTTTGCTTAAACTAACTTTGTCCTGATGGGCATTCCTTTTAGCATTAGTATTGTGCCCACAAAATTTTTCCAGTCAAAACTTAGAGCTTGCATCCAGAGTACTCAGAAGTCACCATCAGCACAGAGTTACATGAGCTGCTCTTACTGCTTGAGTGTAGGTTCTGTTGCACTGCATCATTTGTTATAAGAAAACTATTCTTTAGATCACCTGTAATAAAAAGGAGAAGCAATTTAAAATCAATACAGTCTTCTCCTTTTCAATACAAACTCAACTTCAGGAGCTGAAAATTTATCAAAAAGATTGCTTTTTGCTCTTATTTAAAATCATAATTGATAGAGAGGGACCAAGCTCCTATTTTTAAATGTGTTTTCCTTGCATAGTTTTGCATATCCTTTATCCTCTATAAATACAATTTTAAGGAAGAAAAATTGTCAACTGCATTCTCTTATGCCTCCTCTGTAGGCATATAGGTGCACTGCAAAAACTTAAGGGAAATAACACCAGAAGTGCCACCTGCAAATTCAAACTGCAGTGAAGAGTTTCTCTCTAGAAGATAAAAGAGGCTAGAGGAGAGCAGGGAGAAATCACTACCCTTGTCAAAAGCCCTTCTGACTGGTTAAATCTTTACTTAATGGTAAAAGTTTTGGAAGAACGTAGCACATACAGCTTGTGATTGCAGTCTGTTTATGCAGCATGGTAATTGTCAGGAGATACAACTTGAAGTCTGAAGTTCTCAGTGCTCTGTCTTTCCTGAAGGATCTGTCTCTGGTAGACCAAGAGTTTCTACAGGAACAAAAAAACGTGAAACCACAATTTTAGGGTTCAGACTGGTGCATTCAAGTTGAATCAGAGATGATCTTCAGCTCCTGCCTGTAAGTTTGGCAAGAATATTTATATGTACCCTTTATTAAGGAAATTACAGAGAACTCTTTCAGAAGCATAGTAAATGAGAACATTATGTCTTTAGAATACACTTACACTTGGATAGGTGATTGCTACCTTAAAGCCAAGTGAAGAACAAATATATAACTTCTGTTTTAAAATGTGTGCTGGGTTGGGGTTTTTATGGTGTGTGTACAATGCTGTCTTATATACAAACAGCCTTCATGTTTTACCCTCATTCATGGCATCATGGAAACGTGGGATGAGTCACACAGCTGGATGGCTAGAAATTCCTCAGAAGGGATGGGTAAGGAAGGGGAGGCACTGGGGTAGCCTTCTATGTTAGGAGTATTTTGATTGTCTAGAGCTTAAAGATGGTGAGGATAGGGTTGGTTGAGTGTTTCTGGGTCAGAATCAAGGGGAAGGCCAACAAGGCAATTATCATGGTGGGAGTCTGCTTTAGACTCCCAACCAAGACAAAGAGCCAAAGAAAATATTCTAAAAACAGTCATATTCGCTTAAACTTGTTGTCAAGGGGGACTTCAACTGACCAGATGTCTGCTGGAAATACAACACAGCAGAGAGGATACAAGCTGGAGGTAAAGGGTTTGGAGCACAAGTCTTCTGAGGAGCAGAGTGGCTGAGGGAGCTGGGGTTGTTCAGCCTGGGGAAAAAAGACTCAAGGAAGACCTTTTTGCTCTCTTCAACAACCTGAAAGGAGGGTGTGGCCTCAAGTTGCACCACGGGGGGGTTAAAATGGTTATTTGAAAAAATTTCTTCACTGAAAGGTTGTCAAGCATTGGCTCAGGCTATTTCAGAAATCTTGGAGTCACTGTCCTTGGAGGTATTTAAAAGACATGTAGTTGTGCCACTTGGGAACATGGTTTAATGGTGGATTTGGCAGTACTAGGTTAACAGTTGGACTTGATGATCTTAAAGGTCTATTTCAGCCTAAATCATACTATGATTCTGTAATTCTATGATTTTGGGACAGACAGCTCATGCAGGCTTCTTAAAGCCATGAACTGACAATCTCCATGCAGTAGTTTAGAGTTCTAGGCATTTCTCAGAAATTACTTAAGATTTCATGCTGCTAATTAAAGCTTGTAGCTGTGCTTGTGATCACCACCCTTCCCAGCTGGATGGGGGCAGCATCTGTGCCCCAGCTGGGACTTGATGTGACAGGGACTTCTTTAAACACACCTCTGCATGGCTATTGGCCACTGTTTTCCCCAGGCCTTGCATTCTGGAGGCTCTTCCCTTTGCCAGTCCACTTCTGAGGGGATGAAAGAACATGTCTTTTGGCTATAATATAGGGTCAGCATTTTTAAAGAGAACAACTTTTGATCCAATAAATAAATGAATATCCTCTAGAAGGTCAGTTACGAAGGGAGAGCTGTGTGTATAAACTCCTTGGAAATACAAAATTCTGGGCTTCCTCATTTTGAGTTTAGAGAAAGTTTTGTCTCAAGCTCCAAGGGAAGATTCCCATACACAGAAATTACTCAGTGGAAAAATACCTAGAACACCCAGAATCCTTTGCAAATCTCTCGTTCTTCTTTCACGGGAATGAAAATATATGGTTTTGGATAATGAAGAAATTTATCTAAGCAATTTTTTATACAGGCAATCTTTGCCAATCCTGTCCCATCCTCCCGAGCTGTACTGCCTCTAGGTTGAAGAGTTCCCCAAGAAAAGGCTGTTTAAGTTTGATGTCAAAGATAGACTAAAACTTGAGGATGAGCCTTGACTAAATATAAATGAGTCTTCACAGTTGACATTTAGAGAGCCTGAGCCATGGAATTGCTTGCAGATTTGCTCAATTATATTATGCACAAAGTTCTGTATGAGCATTTGTGAATTTCTTTTCAGGTTTTGCCATTGTTATTACCACATGTGGCATCAGTTTCTCATAATCTGTGTCAGTGGAGGCTGTGAGTCCCTCCACAGAGGTCAGTGAGTTCGTCACAGAGCCAGCACAGAAGTTCCCAAAGAGGAATGGGGAACATTGAAATGTTTGTACTTCCTCAGCAGGAAAATTAGAGTCTTGTGCCAGGGGCCAGATCAGGGGTTACCTAAGCATTTCTTGGGTTAGGATCTGGGGGGGAAAGAGCTGAAAAAATCAGCTTAGTTTCTGTGTCCTGCTGCATCTTCACCTGCTGTTAACAAGTCCTGGTGGGAGGTGGAAGGAGGGTATCCCCCAGCACATTGCTTCCTACATGGAAATTGGAGCCATATCTTCCAGCAGAGTTTCACTGCTGCAAAGAAAAATAGTAGAAAGAATTGCTGTCATCAGAATGTGCAGAATACATCATTTCTGCTTCAAAAAATTTTTGAAATTTAAGACCTTATCTTCCAACTTGGGGTGCTGCAAAATGCGCCATGTGTTGTCTCATCACTGCTGAGATTTTTTCTTGAGCCTTCAAAATTTTTGTTTTCTTGTCATTCTCACATTCTCACTCCAGTAGGTATGTACTGTATCACAACAGTGCCTGAAGAGCTTTTTATAAAATGTGAGCAAAAACCTATTGCAAGGAATAGGTAGCTTTAGAAGTAAATAAGAAAACAGAGAGGGGAATATAAAATATTTTCTAGGTATTTAGATGAGGCACAATCCATACATGTGGTCACAGAGGAGGAGTGAAAGGTTGGACTTAATGCTTCAGGAAAGTGTGAAAAATCACACTTCTTAGTCTTCCCAGAGAAGTTATATTATTCATGAGGAGATCCTGACCTGCTTGCTACCCCCTGCATGCTGTTTCCTGTAGGTCACCTTCTCCTGATCAGGGATTTCATCAAAAACAGAAGTGGGGGAGAGGATGAAGTGCCTCCTATGAGTCCTTCACTTGCACCAAGAAAAAGCTTTAAGGACACAATAAAATTGCATGAATATGCTCCTTTCCCTTCTATTCCAGTAAATGTGCCCATGCCTCCACTACTCCTGACAGTATGAAATGTGTGGTATCGTAAAATTTTTTGTATAATGAGGGAACATTAATGATGGAGGCAGAGACTGCTAGACAAAGTTGTCTTTTTACTAGTTCTACCTTTTTTCCCCTTAAAACTCTAGCTCTGATATCTGTGATTTTAATGCTGTGTAGAGTTTCAAATACCGAATCTCCATATTTCAAAGACTTTTCTTCTTTTTGCCTGCTCACTGCAAGGTTTTCTTCCTTCTGTATAAATGGAGATTTTTGAGCTGTGGGTTAGAATTCATCATGAAAAAAAAAAGGTTTTGGGAATGAAAAAGCTAACTGTACTTTTTGTGCCTTTTAAGGACACAGTTTGTTATGTGCCAGAGAAGAGGAACCAGTGAGTAAACAAAAAGGATGAAACAAAATAGTTTCCTGCATTCCAGACTATGGCAAATATGACTGCAAAGCCAAAGGCTATTGTGTGGCCTGAATACTTGCCAAAACAATCAATCACTTATATGGCCTCATACAGGTATTATTGGCTTGCAGAATCCCTATTAATAAAGGGGTTTGCATAGGAACTAATAGCAATGTGCATTTTTGAACAGATATCTATTGGAACATTCCTTTAAACAAAGTTTGACAAAATATACTATATTTAGACTTTTACTTTTCCACTGTCAAGATGTTACATCTCAAAACTCGGCAGAATGTCCTCAGGGAGACACACATTTCTGTATTCTGTGAGGGGGCAAGAAAAAGTGTGGCTGGCATGAACAAATCTTGGGTCAAATGCTTTCTTTAATTCTTCTACTGCATGTTGGGTTAGCTCTTCAAAGAACTAAGAAGTAGAGAGTTTTCACTTTCACTTTTTTCTTGATTAACCCTCTGCTGCCCATGGTACTAACCAGTTTATTAACATTTGGAAATAAGATCTTGGAGCGGAATAAGAGAAGCAAAGTTCAGGACTTGCAGTAGCACCACAGGAGTTCTGCTGTAAAATCTCATTGAGATTTTCAGCGCTTTCCATCTCTCTGTGTGCTCTTCAAACAAAACCTCTCTTGACCCAGAAACAGGGCTGAGTTAAGAGGATGACCCAAGTAGCCAGAAGAAATTGGCTCAGAGAATCTTTCACATTTTTGACCATGCCCCTTCACTACAGTCCTATACCTTGGAGTCAAGCTGTTATACCAGTGCCATCAAATACTTCTGTACTGAAGCAATATTCTTGCATGAAACTGCTCTGTGGAGAAATTTCCAGGATGTGATTTATAAAGCTAACACCAGAGATTGTACCTTCTTAGAGGTCAGTAAGGCAAGATTTGTTCCTGTACATATAAGGAATTCATCCAGGGTATGTGACTCATGGTACTATGTTCTTTCTTTGGAAAATCATGTAATGATACTTTGCCCTTTCTGCAGGAAATCATATCAGATGTGGAAAATAACTGCTTTCTTCACTTGTAAATTGTGTCCTGCAGAACAATAGCTGTGGCTTGTAATGGAAGATATGGCCTTAAATGTTCACGCCCTTTGTCAAACCTTCTTAACAGTGAAATAAAAGGCTTCTTGTGAGTGGAACAGTTCTTAGCTTCCTTTCCCCAGGATCCATGCTGAAGGATCCAGTACACAGTCCTTGATAGTAAAAGGAATCAAGTGAGATCAAGTGTTTTAAGAAAAGAAGCCTCTAAAGATGCTATTTGATACTATGCTAATACACAATTTGGTGTCTCCTCAATGCAGCTTCAGGCACTTTAGTGTCTATAACATCAACTGTGTAAAACTATAAATGAAACTATAGAAAGCATATAAAACTATATGAAGCATTTAGCACTGTAATTCTGAAAAACAGCTGTACTGCATGCACAACATCTAGCATAATATGTCCTTGAGAAAAGTGGGTGAGTCAAGCAGTTTATTACTGTTTTCTAGCAATGCTGTTTTAATGGACTGCCATATTTTGAAAGGTAATTTTTTGGAGGGGATTGTTCATACACTTTCTTTCAAACACTTATATTGAGTTTATGCAATTAATAAGATTTCCAAGTAGGCAATCCACTGTTTGTTATTATATATGAAAACACTTTGTCACTTATAGTTTTCTGCTGTCTCCTTGCTGTGCTATTTTGATCAGATATTAGAGAAACGAAGAATTTTTCCTCTAGATCTGGAAGAGCTCAGTCTCTACTTGTGCAATGCCCTCTTTTCACTGAATGCACCATATTTTGTTACAGAACCAGCCCACTGAGCATCTGAAAACTTAATTTAGACATGTACAATAGCATTAGTTAAAACATTTCCTGTGTTTTATATAAGTAAAACCATGAAAGACGAAAAAGAAAAAAAGGGCATTGGAGGAATTAAAGTTTCTGAAGTACAACAGAGTCAATTGCTTTCTACTCTGCTGTAAGTAATGAAGTGGCTCACAGGATCCTTCAACTTTAACTAATGGAAGGAGAATCTATTACTGATAAGTGTTCACTGAAATTCAGGGGCTTTTTCCCTCCTAAAAACATTATGATCTGTAACAGGGAGTAAATGTGAAATATTTCAAGTGTGTTTGGGTGAGATTGCACATCATCTTTCAGTATGAAAGAAAGTAAGAAGACTAAAAATGACTTGGAGATCATCCCTATGGATCTATTTGCACTTAATCTTAGACTAATATTTGTATTTCCTTCTTGAAACATTAGTTCTGGAAAACAAAAGGCAAAGCACTTACAAACAAAGCACCTCCAGATACTGGAAATGTGTCTGAAGATCCTGTTATCAAAGAAATACAACTCTGCATTACATATGTAGATGGCAATAAAATATTTTTTATGAAGTGTGTTTTGTGTCACAGCAGGGTTGGCCAGGGTGGTTACACTTTCATTGGCTCATAACTTCCACAAGACTCTGTTTGACACCAAGGCTGAAAAAGTGTTGGAAGAGCAGTTCATTTAAAGGGGAGTGTTTGAATTTAGTGGTACTAATATCTGACTATATGAATGTTTTTAAGAAAAGGGAAAATTAATTTTGGGGGAGGAAAGGACAATATTGCTTGACAATAAAAAACCCACAGCTCCTCTGCTTTTTAATGTTTACAAGAATGCTTTACCCTCACATGATGCAAGATGCCTTTGTAAAATGCAAGAGAGGCATGGCAGACCACAAAATTTAGCAAGATTTTCCTATCTGCAATATGCTATGGCAATCTGCCCTCAAAAGTCCAATTACCTCTTTCAAAAGACTTGTGAGATTGTGCAAGCTGCACACAATTTATTCCTAATTCTTTTTCTTCAGAGTAATAATGCTGATACTTGAAGAAGGTTCTTTTTATAAAATCAAATGGAAAAGCATTTAAACAGTCAAAACACTGCTGTGGATATCAAACATGTGTGAAACACCCTGTTTCCCAGGACAGAATATTGCCTAGACTAACCACCCAGTGATGCTGGTTTGTTGTCTGAGACACCATTGGCCTAATTCAGACCAATTTACAAAATGGAAACACAGCTTCTACATCCAGACCATTTGGTCACAATGTGTCACAGGTAGCACTTTGTTATGATGAACACACACATTACAGTGCTCCTGAAATCCCTGTTTATATCACCACTAGAAGCTTACACCCCTTTGCTATTCATGCAGTAAAAATCTGCCAAACCACTCCTCCAAGGCCCTGCAGCACTTTAAAGCTTGTTTGGCAGCTTTCACGCAGTCCATGTAGGAGGGGTGGGGAATGTTTATGGTACAAGCAAGTCCTTGTGTCATCCAGTGTGAGTAACTTTGGAAAGTGAATGCTATTGCTAGCTCATGCTCCCTTGTCATCAAGCCTCTTAAAAGTAATATTACGTGTTAAGATATTGAGAAATAGTGAATTTTAATGTGCTTCTCAAAGTTCTAATTGACCTCAACATTTTTGATCCTGTAAGAAAACATATAAAATGACACTGTCTTTTTTCTCTACCTGCTAGCTTCAAAATGTAAAGGCAAAACATAAGTCCTCACAAAAAGGCCAATACTATTCAGTTTAAAGTTTACTACACATCTCATTTGAAAGACTACTGTTTTCTGTGAATTACAAAACAAAATAAATTCTGCTTCTAGAAGAATTATTGTTTGAAATAAAATATTTACTACCAGAAATGGTGTTTAGTTTGATGTCCTTATGCAGAGAATGCTGAATGCAAATTGCACAGTAAAAAGCCTATAAATCTTATGGTACTGAGGCAAAAATATTTTTTTAGAAGGGAATACTTAATTTAAAAATTGTTTATTTCATACAACTTGAAAATGAGTATCATATGAAAACAAGTGGTGCATGTTTATTTATAAATATTTATTTATTAAGGCTTATGACAATTGAGTTTCATAAAAACAGAGAAAATAAAATTCCTTTTAAAAAGTGAAAACAAAGTTCAATGGCCAACTAAAGAATTATATACAAAATAGATTAATCAGGTAGAATGTTTTTAATCCAGAGGACAGGGGAAGCTAGGAGGATATGAAGAATGTAAAATATTTGTAGGTGGGTAGATATTATGCACCTACTAATTCACACTTGTGATGCCTAATCAAAAAGGATTTCAGCATCAGGAAGCTATGACTTTAGTTTGCAGAAATCTGTTTAAATGATTAATTGTTTGGACCACTGGCTTGTTTTATATCCATGTATTTAATTCAGCTGAGTACAGTCTCAGTGCCAAACAAATCCAAATTGCCTGCTTTCCTTCACTTTTCCTAAAAGTGTTGACAGTCATAATAATGATGGTATTTATTAAAATACTAATTCTGATAATTCAGTGTCTGATTCCTTTGGTGTCTGGTAGAACAAAGAGCAAATTCTGTGCTGTTACTCCAATTGCACTACTGAACTATCAGAAAGATGTTCTAAAAGAGCAGCCAGCACTCTCTGTGTTATCCCATACTGCCCCATCAGTAACAAGAGAGAAATGTAATAGCATCAAGAGAGATAAGGTAAAAGGTAGCCTTCTACCAGGTGATACTGGTGGTAGTTGATTCAAACTGGTAGAAAATAAATGATAATTCCTGGGTAATTTCTTAAAGTGCTTGAGCAGTCAGAATATCTGGTGTTGAAAGTTTAAATCAAAAGTGATCATAGCTCCGTGGTACAGTCCTCAGGTTCCTCTTCATTTTGGCATAGAACAAAACTTTTGGGGAAAAAGTTATGGTCATGCTCAAAGTCTCTGTGCTTTGCTAAAGAAAGCAAAGTAACAGCTCCCAGTACTTTGTGCTGTGCATCAGTAGTAAGAAAGCCATCCCTCTGATGGCTTTTAAATTAAATAATTAAAATAATGGCTTTTAAATTAAAATAATTTTAAAATTACTTTAAAATAAAATAATTTAAAATTTATTTTAGCTCAATCTTGCACCTTTTTCAAGTAGGAATTTCTTACCATATTAGAGGAATGACTGGCATTGTAAGTTGTAAGACTTTGGGAAACAAATGTTGGGTATTGCTGCTTTATTTTGTTATAGTATCATTCTCTTTGGTGAGTCATATGTGAATAGACCATTATACTTGATGATAAACTGTTTCCAGGTTGATTTTTTAAAAAGGAAATATGCATAGAGGGTTACAAGCTTTTCTCAGTACCCCTTCCTTCTGTAGGCACTTTATCTCTTAATTGTAACAGATTTTCCATTCCTGACAAGAATTTTGCATGACAGTAAAAAATATTATTTTGGATTTTTAAAAAACCCATAAAATATCATCTCTTTTCCTAAAGGCCTTGAATTCTGAAGATTAGCTTTAATTTTTGAAAACCAAAGAATCCCTTATTCTATGTCTGCACATTGAGGAACAGTGCTATGAAACTCCTGTGGCCACTGTTTGTATTACAGAGTGCAAAGCAGCATCTGTGGAGCCGGGGCATGAGCAGGCTCCTCTCCCTGCCTGCCAGCAAGCTTGGCAGTGCAGCTGCACCAGCACAGAGGGATATTTGTGTGCTAAATCTAAACCTGCTGTAGGATACATTCCCTGCCCTTCCAGGATCACAGCTGGCTTCTCAGGGCAGTCCACAGCCACTACAATATAATAGAATATACCCAGGTTGTTTGGCAAAAATCTCCTGGATGTCCTTCAATGCTTTCTTTTTCTCACATTTGTTTCCCTGTGTAGAGTACAACTTCAGAGCCCTTAAGACTTAGACATCTGAGAATGTTCTGATAGTCTGTATGGATTCTTTTCCAGAAACACTTAATGTTCGTGACTCCTCTTCAAACTAAGTTATCAACACTGCTACTTGGTGAGATTTCCAATTTTCTGGGATAAGGCAACTGAGGTGGAAAAGCCACACCATCTTGTATTCACTTCAGGAGATTAAAAAAGAGAGAAAAATTAAAGCAAAATAATAGCTTTTCTCTCTCTCTACTTCAGCATCCATAGCGATTGAGGTGTTTTGTATCTCTCTGAGACCCCAGAACTGATCTTCTGAGCTTCCTCCATCTGCAGGATGGTCACCCACCCCCTTCAAATGCAAATGACCCAAGGAAAGCACTTGCCAAGAACTTCTCCTGACTCCAGAGCAGGGGGACAGGGTGGTTTCATGGCTGGGCAGGGTGGGGTGAAGGTAATCTTTTACTCATGTCCACCTTAGTGTCCTATTTCCACAGCAGCCAGCAGCAGCTGGTAATTAGGGAAAGAATATAGAAGAGGCCAAATATGAAAACACACTTTGCTGATATTCCTCTAAGCTTTAGACAATCCGTGACATAGAGATTTCCAGAAATCAGTTTGCATTTGCATTCTTTTGCTTATTGGGTCTTGATGGGCTTTCTATTAATTTTTCTAATCACTTTCTGAACCATTCATAGATCTGTCATATACACATCCTGTGGTAATGAATTCTGTGATTCAGTTATGTTGTGTAACAAAATGTTCGCTTTTATAAAAATCTTCACAGTAATTTCACTAGGTGCCCCAACTTCTCTTATCACAAGAAATGTGAATTGTTTTTCTCTGATCTATTTTCTGCTTACCAACATTCTTTTATTTCCTCTGCTTTCCGAGAAAGCAGCAGCTCAACACCTTTGTTGCTTTTCTCAGTAGGTTTTTTCAGTACATTGCATCTTTTTTTGAGACAGTGTGACCAGCAGTTCAATCTATATTAATTTTAAGAATTTACAGTATAGTGTAACTATTTTTTTCTAATAATTCATATTTATTTTTCCTTTTTGATGTCTATTGACTGACACTTTCATATATCTCTACTGAATAGCTCACATAAAGCTCATCACTGTGTATGTATAAACATAGGCACTTAGAGGAAAACTTGTCTTTATCCAGCATTTATCACAATGAATTTTACTCACTGCTTTGTTTATGTTTTGTATTATTAATCAATTTTTAACTTTTTTTAGCATATTTTACTTTTCTACATCATTTAGTACCATCAGCAAACTACATCACCGTGTTATTCTCTCCTTAGCCTAATAATGCTGTAAGTTCAAAAACATGTATCTCTGTTGGGCTGCATTGAGAATCTTTCTTTCTGGGCTCTTGCTTACTGTACTTCAAAGGATATTAAATGATGAGCCATCTTGTCCTACAACAGCTTCATTTCCTTGCTGCAGGACTTTGTAAAAAGCTTCCTGAAAGTACAAGTACACTGCTATCAACAGATTATTCTTATCCACATGATTATTGACTCCTATAGAAAATTACAGATTTGCCAGCCATTATTAAAACAGTTGTTGATTTTTGCCATTCTACTTATCTAGATGCCTTCTAACTTTATTATTACAATTTAATTTCTTCATGAAATCTTAAGTAAAACCAGAGGTACTTTGATGCACAGAGCCCATCAAAGCTTTCTGTGCAAAAAACCAAAACAAAAAGGAAAGTTACTGAGGCTCTAAAACAAGTCTAAAGTATTAAAATGTTGTTGTGCTGGGTTTTTTCAGAATTGCTTTAGTGATCCTGTCCTGTCTTCAGATAGGACAGAGCTCATTTTCTTCTTAGGAGCTGGTACAGTGCTGTGTTTTGGATTCAAGATGAGAATAATGTTGATAACACACCGTTGTTTTGGTTGTTGCTGAACAGTGCTTACTCTGAGTCAAGGACTTTTCACTATCCCATTCTCCGCCAGTGAGGAGGTGCAGAAAAACTGGAAGGGACCACAGCAAGAGCTGCTGACCTAAACTGGCCAGAGGGATATTCCGTACCATGGAATGTCATGCCCAGTGTATGACCTGGGGGAGCTACCTGGAAGGGGGCTGATCAGTGCTTGGGAATGGGCTGGGCATCAGTCAGCAGGTAGTGAGCAATTGTGCTGTGCACCACTTGTCTTTCCTGGTTTTCACGTTTCTCCCTCCTTCTCCTTTTTGTTACAATTAGTGGTAGTAGTAGTTTATTATTTATTATTATTTATTACTTATTATTATTTATACTTTTACTTTGTTAATTATTATTATATTTTACTTTGTTTCAGTCATTAAACTGTTCTTATCTCAATCCAGGGCTCTATTTTCTTTTCTTTCCTGATTCCTCTCCCCATCCCATTGGTGGAGGCTGGAAGGGAAAGTGCAAGAGGGGATCCTTTCCTTCTAGTGGCGCAAGATCTGGTGCCTGTGCCTCAGTGATGGTAGAGACTGTCTCTGCCAGTCAATCTCCTCCTCAGAGCCCCTGATACTGTTTGACCCTTCTTCAGCTCTGCCACCCAGGTGAGCAGCTCATCCATCTGGCCACACCCCACACCAGAGTCACCTCTCCTGCTGTGCAGAGCCACTGCCCTGCAGCCTGACACCTGGATGGTTCCATGGCAGCTCTGTTTGTGTCAGCTCCAGAGCATGTCTGCTGGAGCAGCCTTGCAGTCTTCTTCAATGACACTGAGGCATGAGCCATACCCAAGGCAGTCAATTAGGAACTCAAGAGGCAAGCTCCAATTCAAATAACTAATTTTACCTTTATATTTAATACAAAAATAGATCAAGGTTAGACAATAGTTGTTTTTCCCTTCTCTTCTCAGTGAGATTTGCTGACCTTACTAAGGTTCATGACTAAACTAGTATGCTGCATGTATTTCCAACATAGCATAATTTATTAATATTAGGACCTATTGTTGGAAGAAATAAGCTTTTGATTTCTGAGAAATACAACAGCCTGTTTTCTTGATAGAAAGCATGTCACCAGTGCTTCACTCTTAACCCCTGTGAGTCAAATCACTTACAAATTCCAAGTCTTGATCCTGAAGCACTGGTGTAAAAAACCTTGACTGATAACCATTAATTACCAATGAAAAGAACTGTTCTTCTGAGATTTTGTGCACAATATATGTCCATAATATTTCATCCTCAAATGAAATACAAGGAAAATAGCAAGACATGCCTTTAGTAATTTTAAATGCAGCCTACAGAAGATCCCATCTAAACAAATAGAAGGAGATTAATAAGAGGCAAGCAGGATCTGTAAAGCTGTGTATGTGCATAGGCTCTTAATGGTGTATACAGCCTTGCAGCTGAATGTGGCTGAACACAAGAGACACAACATAATGCAAATCATTTCAGGGGAAACTGTGACAGCAATCAAAACCAAGATAATAAAATGTGAGAGAGAGCAGGAGTTAAGATAGGAAATCTCAGGGGGAAACACTACTGTATAAAGGATAAAGTTTCTTAATTCAGAGATAATACAGTAATGGAGAGCCTTCAAATGCTTTAGCTATCTAGAAGCAGTGGATTTGATTTTGGAGGATAAATTGTAGTAATTATCCCCAAAAGGACAGAGTGAATAACCATCCACAAGTTTTCTACATGATATTATGGGAGCAAATGAATCAGGCATGCGCTTGTGATGTGGTGCCAGTGGGGGAGGGGAGAGACACCAGATGTTCCCTAAGAAGCAAGATTTAACAAGAAAGAAAAAGCAGAACTTCCTCCTAGTAAGATCAACATACTTCTTCTAGGCTTTAATTCAAAAGAACATTTCAGGAATGTCCTGCACAAATTTAGGTGGCTCAGGAAAAGGTATGTACAAAAGGCTTTCGTATGCTTACTTAAGGGAAACAATCACAAAAAAACAGGTAGCAAAGGCTGAAACAGAATTCAGTCTTTTTTTAACTAATCCTTAATCCTGGAATGCACTGCCTAAGCAGGAGCAAGTAAAATAGAAAATCAGTAATTCTTATTAGAATTAAAAATTTGCAATCAAAAGGATCAGGTGTTGCCATTAGCCTTATTCTGGATAAGGATAAATTCTGATGATATTTTGGACCCATTTTTCTAGTAAATATCACTGTACTTTAGATGGCATTTCTACATAGAACTGACTGCTCATCACTGTTCTTAAGCCTTTTTTTTCCAGGTGTCTGAGAAGAATAATTTTTTTCTAGTGAACTGAAAGCATCTTGTATCTTAGATATCTTCAGGTCTAAAGGTTGCAATGAAAACACATAACCCATTACTAAAAGCTGTAATGTTTTTTGAATTGTAAACTGATTTGGTGCCAACCAAGCATAATGAGAGTATGTGACAAGCACTTAATTATTTCTTCAAACAGACACAACCAGTTCATTATATTAGTTTAAATGTGTACTTTAAAGACATTAATTTGAAGATTTTTAATGTTATAACCCCAAGAAGGACTGTGGATTTCTAAAGTATGTGGCTTTTCCTGTAAACATGAGGAATACAGCCAGTCATAAGGTTCTGAGATATTGATCTGAAAACAATTTTCTTGTTAATGCTCTGAATCAAGGCTTTTGTTTGAAATCTGAGTTGTGTTATGATTGCTTAGTCTTCAGAAATGGTATAGAACCAGACTCTATTTTAATAACTGTAGGAACCAGAGGGACATTCTATTTTATCATGAACCAATCAATCAGTGAAAAAAGTTAATTGGAATCTGTCTCTATTGTTTCTGAGCAAGTATGAGCAACTTCCTTACAGGAATATAGTGCATTAACAACTTGATAAGCATTTAGTGAGTGTTAAGGAAAAAATAGTTACACTTATATGGCAAAAAAGAAAAAAAAGAAAAAAAATCAATACTGTTTGCTTATGATTCAAATATCTGATGAATAATCAATTTTCTGAACACCTTTCATAAGCAATTATTTATCATTTGCATAATTTATGCCTCTGTGGAGGACGAGATTAGCTAGTAAATACTATGGAGTCATCAATTATACTGTCAGTGTTTTCCACATGCAGTTGCAAAACACATGATGAAAGAAAAAAATGTCAGTGAATTGATGACACAAAGACAGAAGATGTGTGTACTGAAAACTGACTCTGTTCAGCAAGTGCCATAACTAGTAAACATCCTTAAACTGCATGGGTGTTTCTATGAACATGTATTCATATCCCCTGGAGTCCAGATTCAATATCACACAACTCCCTGAAAGAACAGAATGTTCTGGTTTTTTAGTGGCTGTTCTGCCACTACTGACCAGATAAATATGAACTGAAGACCTGGAAGTCTTTTCATGTTTATTTGATAAGGTAATCCATATAAAGAGCTGAGTAATTGCAGCTGAAACTAAAGTTCTGCCATAAACATGGAGAAGTCCCCCTATAATGTGCCTTTGTTCTTAAAGCCATATTTGAAAACTTCCATGTTGATATTGATATTCTAACAAATGTTGACATGTTATTGTAGAATGGATCATTTCAACATCTAAACATATGCATACTTTGGGAAAATAAGAAAAAATACATATTTAGTCTTAGAATATTCATTTTTGTAGCGCTAAGTCTTTTGCTGTTTCATGAAAAATAAAAGCATAAAAACAAGCTGGATGGGGACTATGATTGTATAATTTTGCAGAGAAGCTGGGTAACTGCAGGCAACAAAGCTTGTCAGTAACCTGAATCTTTGAAACTTCAGACCATATGCAGCTGAAATTGGGTACATCCAAAAGTGTCAAAAAATTGTGGCATGTTTTTGAAATCTGATAAAATTATTTTGCACAATGAGGTAAAGTGGAGTAAAATACTCTTAATTTATACTCACTTGTGCTGGGTTTCATATGAATTCCTGTAACTATGCTATGTATGCCAGTACAGGACACTTGTGAATCAATTAACATTTTTCATATATGTGTTACAGTATGCCCCAGATTGGTTTGTACAATTTATTTGCATGGTGTTCCTATCTTTACTATCTAAATTTAAATTATTGTATGAAGATTTTTGAAATCTGGCAAGAAAAGCAAAAAATTCCTTTGTCCTTAAAGGTGAAATGGACTTGTTGGGCTGTCCTAATTATAAGCAGTCTCTCTTGGATTACATTAGATACCAAACAAACTAACAAAACTATAATATTTATATAACCAACTTCTTGGTAAAAACACAAAATCACACAGTGAATGTTACAGTACTTAGCTATTATGAAATTAAACATAAAGAGCAGTGCATCTTTTGATGCTAAAATATATTGTAGGGGTAAGCTGAGATGTCCAAATGTTCTCCTCAGCCTGTAGAAACCTCATATCTAGGTGTGGTACCTTTATTTTGTACAGCTTCTTAAGAAATTAAAGATTTATTGAGCCATATTTGAAATACAAACACAGCAGGTGTTTGATTCAGTTTTCTACTAAGAAAACAACTCTCCTGAAAGAGATGCTGTTATGGCTTCCTGTCTTTTTCAGTGTAATTTCAAGAATGATTGTATACAAAATATAGCCTATACTTGAAGTATCCCAGTCCAGAATCAGGGACTGCCAAATTCCCTTGTTGCCCATGTTTGTTCTGTCTCGTCCCTTCAGAGTGACATTTTCTGCTGACCCGTGAACAGAATCAGTGGTCAAGGTAGAGAATGGGCCCCATGTCCTTTCAATCTTACAGGGAGCTGGTTAGTAAAATCAGAGTTTTATCCCTACCTGCTGAAGTCTGAAATTCCAGGTTTGCCATTTCTGAAGCTGGTATGCAGATGGGAGTTTCTTTCTTGCTGAATCTGAAAAGAGGATGTGGTCTGTGAAACCTTTTGAACAGCCACACCTAGGCCACAGTGCTCTGTAAAGAACCTGCTTTAAACACACCCATTTACTTAGTATCACCTACTGGTTACTTCTTTCAAAATTATACTGACACTGAATTTCCCTTTGGAATAAATTGAACATTCTTAATCACAAAAATAGATCTGTGCAAATGTTTTTGCTTCTAGAACTGTGTACTTCCATACTTCATCATTCAAATTAGTTTGTTCCTAGGGAAATAGGCCTGAGAATGTGGGAGTTCTGCATGCCTGAGTTCTAATCCTTCCTTCAGGGACTGCATGTGCATTCAGCATTCTGTTCAATTTTTACTGAAACAGCATTGGAAACAGAGTGCAGTATGTTTTTCTGTGTCTTAAGAGTTTATCTTTTTCACAAGGAAACAAAAGCCCAAACAAATCCTGAATTATTTTACATTACTAAAAATAGGTTTCATTAAAAATCAAGAAAGAGGTTAAGCTTCTAAGAGGTTCTAATTCAAATTCATATTTTTGCCAATTATGGGTTTTGCAACCACACAAATGGTAGTGTCTTGACCAGAGGTGGTAGTTTAGAATACCTGACAAAGGCATGCAGCATCCCCATAGCATTAGGCACAGTCAGTGCCTCCAGAATGACTAAGGAACCTTAAACTGGGCATTTGGTTCAAGCTGCCAGAATTACATACTTGCCGAGAGGTTGTTTATACACAAATGAACGCTGACTAATTGCCAAATGACTGACACCAAGACTGTCACCTCAGAATACATGTACAAATCTCCCTTCTCACAAAACAGAGTGAGGGGTGGGGTTAGTGCCTGCTGCATTTTTGCCTGCAGCTTGGTCACACCACAAATTTGGTAAGACCTACTGAGAGAGGCCCATATCCTGCACACCAGGCATGTGACTGGCCCAGCCCTGAGGAAGCTGAACAGCATCTGCTGGCATTTTGCTGGATTAGTTGCTACAATTTGCACTTTCACAAGCAGCAGATCTGTCCCTGAAGAAGTGATATTGCTACCACTTGCTAAGGGTTTATCTTTTTTTTTTCTCCTATGAAATACTTTTATATATAACTGTATGTTCAGACTTTGGAAATATTTTTACCCTATTGCATCCTTTTCTATCTGACCAAAGTGGATCCCTGCTCTCTTTCTCACCTTTTAGGATGCAGCTCAATCAGCTTTTACCTGCTCTGGTTTAGGATTTTGACATGTAGCTACCAGACCAGGTTGTGCAATAGATTAGCATAAGGTGTTATTAAATATTACATCATAAAAGCAGACATATTCTGTGAAACACTTCTGTAGCTACTGAATGAGGGTTTGTGCATAATACCAATATGAAGGTGTCTCTATGCCACAGTCTGACTTCTCATTTTGAGCTAATACACACCAGCACTGAAGATAGAGCCTGGAGTGAAACTTCCCCTTTCTCCCTCCCTCCCTCCCTCCCTCCCTTTCTGCTCTCCCAGCCACCTAGACTCATCTGTTGTTTTGCAGCTTGTGCTTCTACAGGTGTTTAGACACAACTCAAATCTGGAGATCTAACTGGGGATAATTGTAACCTCAAAACAAAATAATAACAAATGAACAAAAATTTAGTGAGTTTTTACTAAACTAAAAGGTACTTTAAATTGATCAGCTTTACTAACAGTTCATTCACCTGCCAAATGAATCCTTTTGCTTATACTCATAGCATGGGAACAGAAAGAAGCAATTCAAAGCAGGTAGGACCTGTTCCTTTTTATTGGAGGGACAGTTTTAAGTGGATGAGTTACAGAGACACTCTTTTCTCCACTGATACCACAGGCCAGAAGATAAACCCAGAAGAGATCCTTGTTGCACATTTAGAGATCAAACACAGATTTATTAGTCCTCCTCAGCAAACCCTGGCTTTTTCCAGACATTTTGAGGACAGAAAGGTAGAATGATCTGTAAAGGTGTTCAAGATGAACATAAGTGTAAAAAATTATAAATATTGTGGAACCCATTTATATTTGGTTTAGCTTTATGGTTAAAGGGACACACATTGCTTCTGTATGGAGTGTTCATGTTGCTCCTATCGAGTAAAAAGGAATGCTGCAGAGCTTTTCACATGGAAATATAGGCTACAATCTTAAGTACCAGTACATTAGATTTTTGAAGTAACACTGGATTAAGTCTGGTCAGTTTTGAGAGCAGAGATCTTTTTTAAAAGTCTTGCTAGCACAGGTGTGGTACAACTAAGGCATAAGCAAGGTGAAACAGCATCTTAAAGGCCATACCACTGGATATTTGTATTGATGATACCTACCAAAGAATCATAGAATGGTTTGGGTTGGAAGGGTCCTTAAAGGTCATCTAATTCTAACCCCCCTGTCATGGGCAGAGACACCTTACACTACACCAGGTTTCTCAAAGCTCTGTCCACTCTGGCTTGGAACAATTTCAGGGATGGGGCATCCATATCATCTCTGGGCAACCTGTTTCAGTGCCTCACCACCCACAGTAAAGAACTTCTTCCTAATATCTAAACCTGACCTATTTCAATTTAAAGCCTTCACTCCTTGTAGAAATTCCCTCTCCAACACTCTTGTAGGTCCCCTGTAGATGGAAGGTGCTTTAAGGTCTCCTGGAGCTTCCTCTTCTCCAGACTGCATCCCAGCCCTGTCTTTTGTAGAAGGGCTGCTTCAGCCCTCAGATCATCTTTGTGCCCTCCTACAGACTGGTTCAAACAGATCCACATTCTTATGTTAGGGGCCCCAGAGCTGAATGCAGTGCTCCAAGTGGCTGCTCCAGGTGGGAGAGCAGAGCAGAGGGGGAGAATCCCCTCCCTTGACCAGCTGGCCACACTTCTCTTGATGCAGCCCAGAAAACCAACTGTATCCTGGGCTGCATTGCCAGGTCATGCTGAGCCTCTCATCAACCAACCCCCAAGTCCTTCTCACCGGTGATTCTCTCTGCTCAGCCTGTTTTTGTGCTTGGGATTACCCTGACCCAGGGTCAGAACCTCATAACTGGCCTGTTGAACTTCATGAGTTTTGCATGGGCCCACTTCTCAAGGTCCCTCTGGATGGCAAGTAGTATAACTGACTATATTCTTCACAATCTAATAACAGTGTAATATTAATTCTTGTATTACAGTAATGCCTTGAAATTTTATCAGTAGTTTATGAGTGTCACGTATCTTAAAGAGTGCTGTTACTCTTCTGAGCATTGATACCTAAATCTTGATTTTATAGTTAAAACAATCTAACTGAAAACTTTGTTCTTGCTAAGTAAAAACATTGCTAAATGGATGCTTTTGAGTATAGACAATGATTTTCAATACTATGAATAAAAAACACATTTCAGTAAAAAGTAGCCTTTTTATAGTTCAGAAGGACTACTTGTGAGGAAAGCAGGTGAAAGCAGCTAAAATATATTCATAATTATCAAAAATTTACCTTGAATACATCATCAAAATTCTGTCTGAATCTGAATTTGTAGACTCTATTACTGCAATATAATGAAAAAAAACACTGCCTCAAGCTTCACCATGGGAAGTTTAGATTGGATGTTAGGAAAAATTTCTTCATCAAAAGAGTTGTCAAGCCTTGGAACAGGCTGCCTATGGAAGTGGTAGAGTTGCCATCCCTAGAGGGTGTCGCACTTAGGAACATGGTTTAGTGGTGGACTTGGCAGTCCTAGGTTAACAGTTGGACTTGATGATCTAAAGGGTCTTTTCTAACCTAAACAATTTTATGGTTCTATAAATATAAACCTGAAAGAGAAAAAAAACAAAGGATTATTTCAAACCACAGAAGAAATACACGTAATCAATACAATAGCAGAGGTGTATACATGGCTGGAATACTGGTGGGCAGCTGATCTGGAAGTTTCAAATGGGCTCATCACCACATTTGTAAACTCATTTTTCATGCATAGATGTAATAGATTTTGTCTAAAATAGAATCACCAGGGTAAAAGACCAATCATAACTTCTTCATGGCAGAAATCCTGTCATAAAATGAAAACTAATTACACTGCTTAGGGCAAGAAATATCTGGTTGGCAGAACTGTTTGTATTCTAAATATCTAGTGGTACTTAGACCATGCAGTGACTCCATAGTACCAGATTTATTCACTAGCCCTGGAACAGACAGATTACTCATCCATTTCTACTGGAAGATCTTGAAGAAAGGAAGGAGGAGCTAAATCTGTCAAAACTTTCTTGTTCTCTTTCAGTGAAAGGTTTTATTTGAAAAAAGTCTTGAACATCATTATCTCCTGAGCAAGAACTGATTTGAGTAGTAGAAATGTTGATTTGAGTGTACTGTTTAAATCAAGTAACCCTCAAAAATCAGCACTCTAAAATGCTGACATTAAATTCTGATTTAATTGAGCAGCTGCTACAAGTGAATAGGAGTTGAAATAGCTCAGCACTTTGTTCAACAGTTCTGCATGTACACAATAGATTTGGCTCAACAAGAGCATTTTTTATTAAACAATGCCTTCATCTGCAGCTAGATGCAGCATATAATTGTATCATACTCATATTAAAATATAAGCATATTAGCTTACAGTTCTGCATTCTCAAGGTGTATGACACAGGTATAAATATCATTATATGGCTGTTCTTTCAGCCTCAATACACACAGAACACATCATAAGGCAGATCTTAATAATGAGATTCAATGCTTTAGGTGTTTCTTTTTCTGTGAAACTCTTGGATCATGTTTTGATTAGTTTTGGGTATTTTTGAAACTTAAAAAGTTCCAAGAATTATGGTGGTGAAGAATGCAAAGGTAAAAATGAATACCACAAAACACAAAGTTCCAAGAATTATGGGGATGAAGAATGCAAAGATACAAATGAATACCACAAAACAAATGTCTTTTTCAAAAAGAAAGAAAAAGTGTATAGCTAGTAAGTTTTGCTGGAAGTCACCTAGTCGGTTCAAAGGTTGAGTCGGGTATCGATGTTGGCAAGCCCTCAAAGGAGGGCACCGGGACGTGGCTGCCTGGCACAAGCAAGGGTGGCGGCATCCCACGGCAGGCAGGGACGCTCGGAGAGAGGCAGGGGTCAGGAACAGCAAAACCACACAGTGTCACGGCCGGTCCTGTTTTATACTCACTTTTATACTATACATCTTCATTACTGTGAAAAGATTTAGAAGTGAGGGATTGCTTTGATTTTCACTGGGAATACTGAGACAGGAAAGCTGAAAGTTCGTGGAAAGCGTTGCAGCACGTGGTTGTAAAGTCCCTCGCTTCCACGAAACACAACCAACTTTCCGGACTGCGGGTGAGCCCGTGAAGATGAACAGGTGGCCGTGAGCCTGCCCGAGGCCAGAGGGACTTAGGGAGCGCCCCCCGGCCGGCCCGGGGACTGACAGAGGGCCCGCCGGCCGTTCCGGTGACAGAGGAGCGCCCCCCGGCCGACCCGGGGACTGACAGAGGGCCCGCCGGCCGACCCGGTGACAGAGGAGCGCCCCCCGGCCGGCCCGGGGACTGACAGAGGGCCCGCCGGCCGGCCCGGTGACAGAGGAGCGACCCCCGGCCGGCCCGGGGACTGACAGAGGAGCGCCCCCCGGCCGGCCCGGCCCCGCCCGCGCCCCGCGGCGGCGGCGCGGCCCCTTTAAAAGGGGGCGGGGCCGCCCCAAAGTTTGCCCAAGTTGCGGCGCGGGCCGGCGGCGCGCGGGTCCCGGCCCGGTCATGGCGCCCCCCGGCCGGTAGCGCGGCCATGGACTCGTTGACCGCCCTCACCGGCAAGGGCACCCGCCTGCTCCGCGGCACCGCCAGCCGCCTCTGGGGCGCCGTGCCCGGCGGTCTCCGCCACGGCCGCTGCCAGGATGGCCGGAGCCGCGGGGAGCCGGGCCCCGCCAAGCCGACGCCAGGTACCGCTGGGGAAGGGGCCGAGGACGCGGGGGTGGCCGGGGGTAACGGCGGGCAACGGGCGGCTCGGGCCTCCCCGGGCAGCGGGCTCGGCTCCTCGCCCCTCCCGAGCCTTCCTGGAGTGCGCGGGCTTCGGCGGGAAGCGGGAGCAGCCGGGGCAGAGGGTCCCTTCTCAGCCCGGAGCGGCCCCGCCGTGTCCCGGGCTGGCAGCCGAGCCGGTCGGGAAGAGGGAACGACAGCGGCTGCTGCCCCGCTCCGGGCGGCTCCGAGCGGCAGTCGGGGGAGGGCGACAGGGAGGAGGCGGCGGGGGAAGGGGCGCAGGGCGGGCGGGGACGGGCCGGCACATGGGCCGGGGCCGGGCGCTGCCGGCGCCGCGGAGCGGTTGCGGCGGGGCTGCGTCTACCAGCGGCAAACCGACTGAACGTCTTCCTGATTTCCGTGACACAACTCCTACACTTCCTTTATTAACTTCCCCTTCCTGGTAGTTTCATAGACCAGGGTGTAGGAAAGCACCTGGAGCACGTGCTCCTCAATTGGCGATGTCCTTTGTCGACGGGGTTGCCTCTGGGGCTGCCTAGGAACGGGCAGCATTACTGGGAAGTAGGCTCGGGGATGCGAAGGGCAGAAGTAGTGGCTGTGCCACTCAGTGGCCAAGCAGGTCTGTCAGGAGACAGCAGTAGGTGACTCCTTGTCCTGTGCCTGGAAGGAGGAGGGCTGCTGTTGTCACCTCTTGTCTTGATAATGCTGTTGTGGCTGTTGGTATAGGCATTGTAAGTATCTGATGTGAGCACTTAGATTGGCAAGAAATACCATGAAAACTCGAGGGGTGGTCAGTAAATGCACACACCCTTGTTCATGCAGAAGAGGAGCACGCAGTGACAACTCTTAGAGAGGTAATGCTATGGATTGGGAGTTAAAAACAAGTCATGACATAACTAGTAAGAGCAGCATGATCTAATGATTGCTTGGAAAGAAAAAAACATATGAAGTTAAATTTGTGAAAGTGCTTTGTAATAAATAAAGAGGAGCATACAAGGAATAGTAAGTATTTTCCTCTTTTTCCCTGTTTTGAGAAGTTCTGTGTGAAGTAGATGAATTAATGAATTGTTAGAGTCTCTAATTGAGGTTGAAGTCAGGTCTCTACTGAAATGAATATTAAAACACATTAAGTTTCTTTGTTATTGTAGGGTTATTATGGAAGAGTAAAATAGTTGTTTCCCTTGAAGGGAAGCTAGGTCTGCTACTCAGTGTGGTAGGCAAGGTAATAGGAATGCCTGTGCAGCCAGTCAGATGTAGATGTTTTTTCCTTTTGTGCATTGGGTCACAGTTCTTGCACAGAAAGGATAATTTGTAACCAGCTATATTTACATTGCCACTCTATTTATTTCATGTCCCTCCCCGCAGCATACCCAGGGAGTGATAGAGACTATAACTTGTTTCTCAGCAGTGAAGTGAAGTGCCTTGAATAAGGCCTCTGCAAACAGTGAAAGACTTTTTGACAAAGATTGCTTACACTCTTTTTGCAGAACCAAAATGGCAGTAAAATGCTTTAGCATCTTCTGGCCTTTTAATCTCTTACAAGGCCTTGTGTTCAGCTGTTAGTATAAAGCGTCTCGTGTGATACATGAGATTTGTTGGAGGGAAAGGCCCTATTTTCCTCCTTTCTTCTGGGAGAAAGGCTTAACTCAGACTGCATTGTAATGTTCTGTGTTTTCTTTTCCTCTAGCTTTGAGCAGAAAATGTATCTTCACAGATGCTTTCATAATATAATGCTTAAAATTTGTGTTAATGACAAAATTCTAGAATGCAGGGTGAGTCTCTGTGTTTATGGACTTTATTGCAACTTTTTCCTCACCTAGGTGAAGTATGTGCAAGGCAAGTAGACCTTGGCCCTCCTGTGCTGCCTTCCCCTTCACAGGGTTTCTGTCAGCTATGGGCAAAAACAAATTCTTGTGACTGTAGAATTCTTCTGTGGAGCATTTTGCTGTCTTTCACAAACCACCTGTGCCCTGGTAATGGGTGCTGTGGAAGCTGTAACAATGATTACAATGATTCATTTGAAATCAGACCTCTGTTTTAATTAGAGATGGGTCCCCTGGCATTAGCTTAAGACTTAATAGCAGATTCTAAATGCTCCAAATGCTTAGTCTCTGCAGTGTCCTGAATCCAGGCCTACCTATTACTGTAGTTTTAGCTCCCCACCTAGGGCTTTCAGTTGGTTGGTTGGTTTTTGGTTTTCTTTTGTTTGTTTTTGTTTGTTTGTTTGTTTGTTTTGTTGGATTTTTGTTTGAGTGGTTCAGTTGTGACTGTGCATTACTTGTTAAGAGAACAGTTCTTCATAAATGCCTTAAAGCCATGTTTCAAATTCTTTGAAACAAAACCCAACCTTTTTTAGCTTCTACAATGAAGTATCTCAATTTAATTAATGTAATATTAATAATTTTACCCTTACTGTCTTCATACTTTTGAGCAGTTGAACAGCTTTTCTGTCAGGTGTACAAGTTCAAGGAGGCAGGTCTGTTCCAATGCTGTGCTTTAAATCACTTCTTTGGACACATGCAGAACAGTCTATAGTATTTCTTGGTAGGGAGAAAGTACTCACTGGAAGACTGAGTAGTGCCATAGGAGTCTGTAAACCTGTTTGTCTGGTTTACACTGTTTGTGTCAGCAGCCTAGTTAGTGAAAGAACTTTATAAAGATTTTTTGTCTTTTAATGGTTGTGATGGAGGATAAAAATGCAAATATAATCAGAAAGTCAAGAGAAAACATCTGGCTTTAGTAAAGGCACTCTCAGTGTCAGAGTGTAAATGTTTTCTTTTTTTTAAAAATGCCTCTAAGCTTTGAAATATAACTTCTAAACATAATCTATGGATATTTTATAGGATGAGCTAATATGTATGTATTCAAGCCTGGATTTACCCAGAAACTTTAGCTAGAATGGTGGTGTAATTTTCTTGATTATTGTTATATACTATAGATGTTAGCACGCTGAAGTTAATTGTGGTTTTAGTTGCTTTGAGATGCAACTCACGGCTTTAGGCAATGTGTGATTAAGAATTATCTTTTCTGCACAATTAACTTGAAGGTTCAGTTTAATTTGAGTCTCATCTATACAAACCTTTTACTTAAATGAGCCAGCAGTGCATCCCATAGTTCAGTCTGCTTTGCTGTGTAAGGAGAGTGTGACCAGCAGTGAGCAACATGGTTTTGCATCTTTTCTGTGATGCTGCTGAGGCTATACATGTGCTCTTTGATTTGTGTACCATGTTCAGGAGAGCTGCTGAGGAACTACAGAGGGTCCAGCCAGTTTATTTGGGGGCACAGGGCATCAGCTTGTGAGGAGGGGTTGAGGGAGCTGGGCTTTAGTGATGCAGAGGGGAGCCCAAGACAACTTAGAGGCAATCTGATTACCTCCTATATCTACCTAGAGGGACACACTCTTCCCAGTGCTAGGAGATTAAGGAGGAGGAGGAGCCTGAGTTTTAGCTTAGGACAATAGAAATTGGACAATAGAAAAAACTTCACACAGAGCGGTCCATCACAGGGACAGCTCTAAGCTGACCTGATTTGATGTTGAAAATAATTCTACTTAAAACTGGAGGCTGGAGTAAGTGTATTCAAGAGGCTTCTCTTCTGAATGACCCTTTGATCTGTGAGGATATACTTTTGTACCTGGAGTCTTACGCTTCTTCCCTCCAAGATATTTTCACCTCACTTCATGGAGGGAAAAAATACACTGCACGGGTAGTGCTGACTTCCTGCAGTGTGCCTTTCATTAAGGACAGAAGTTAAATAAAAATCAGTGATTCAGAGACTCCTCTGAACCAGTCTGTCAGGGAAGTTCTTACAGCTGCCTTCTATTGAAACTTTTGTTGTTGTTGTTTTTCTCCCTCAGGTTCAACTTGATTGTTCAGTTCTGATCCATCTGGCCTATGGGCTTATTTACATTTCTTTCATACCAGCTTTGGAGTCTTGATTGGTAAGGTTACCATACGCAGTATATCCAGTAAACTCTGTGACTTGTCAAGGCAGCAGCAGTACATTAGAAGGATAAATGTGCAGTGCCAGCTTAAAATACATTTCTCAAATCCTGCTATAAAAGTTAGTATCTTTCTTTCTAAAAATCTTAGAATAAAGCAAATATAGGGCAGATTACTTTCTCCTTTGATCTTTATTCAGTACTTCATTTCTAAGAAATTACCAGGTGTATGATAAAGTAGGGAAGAGGATTCAAACTGGGGAGACACACTTCTGTGAGTTTTCTTGTACACACTGTTCCGGATGAAGCACATATGAAATGTACCAACACCCTTTACAAAGACGCTAATGCTTTGCTTTCATGGCTGAAAATAATTCAGTTGGTACAGGCATAAGAAGCAAATGTGATCTTGGAATGTATCAGGCTGGTGACTCAGTCATCTTGTGATATGTTAATGTATGCACAAGCTCTTCTTCAGACTTCTGTGCTACTAATGTACAGGATTTCTTGAGTATTCCCTTGGTGCATGTGATGTTAAATGATCTTTTATTTCAGGTTCTGCTTTGTACTGTTGCATCTTTCCCTGCTTTTATTCCTCCAAGCTTTGAAACTTCAGAATTCATTGTGTGTCCTTTTTCACAGCCTTTGCTGTTGCTTGTCCTTTTGAATTTGTCTGCTGATGTGCAATTGTACTGTGTTAAAAACTACTCCATTGGGATCTCATTAATATACCTCTCCATTCTCCTGATTTGTATTTCTCTTCTCTTCACTGCATCTTTTACATATTTCACAATTCTTTATCCAATTTTTCCTGTTCAGCAGGATTATGATGTATCAAATGTTTAACTGAAGTTTAGTTTATATACTAATCTAGCAGATGACTGAAACATGTTGTTTTTTTTTTCTGGTATCCTTTGACTGTATTGAATTTTTGTTTTACTGTATTATATTAGTTGTTTTTTTATCTTATTTTTTCTGGTTAATTTCCATTTCTAACATTCAAACAATTTAGAAGTTGATATTTTATTGAGAACCTGCATACTCATAGCAACATTTCAGGTCATTACATGTATGAATAATAATTTTCTGTTCATCAACAAGCAACGCACCTTATGTTATATGTGTAAATCTCGCTCTGGCTTGGTTTACTGGGGTGGCCTTATGTATCTGTATTGCCTGCCAGAAAAATGGAAGGAATCATAGTTACAGATAACTCAAATTGCAAGTAAGGTTGTTTGACCCTGCTAAAGGTGGGAAGGTGATGACTTCGGGCTAGATTTCTCAGTGCTTTATTCTGCTTTGAAAATGTCAAAAGATGGAAACTACACAGCTGCACTGGTCAATTAGGGTTTTTTGCCTTCTGTCTACTCAGAAGCACTTTTGTTTCTTCTTTGTCTGTTACCTTTTGTTCTCCTGCTGTGTATCACTGGAGAGACTGGCTCTGTCATCTTGACACCTGGGAAAGCTATGTAGAAAGTACAGGATGGCTGCTGTTACAGTCCTTCAAAACCACTTCTCCTTCAGACTGGAGAGGCTCTGTTTTCCTGACCTCTTCTCACAGCCCTCGACTACCTTGGTGTCCCTTCACCAAAATAGTTTTGTTTATCTGTGCCTTCCCTATAGTGAATGTCTTCAGGGAGAGGGATGCTAGAGCCAGTATTGCAAAGGCATTGCAGTGCAAGGATAATAGGTGTGCTCTCAGTCTGCTGACTGCTGTTCATAGTAATACAGCTGAGGATGCTGTTGCATCCTCCTTGTTTCCAGGTCATGCTTCTGTCTCCTGTTTTGGCTTCTGCCTACCAAGACCCTTGGGGCTTTTTTTCAGCAGAGCTGCTCCTTGGCTGAGCCGTGCCAACTGTACAACACCAAGGGCTCTTCCTTCCTGTGCAGAAGACTTGTCCTGCTGAATTTGATTAGGTTCCTTTCAGCTTGTTCCCCAGCCTGTCCAGGTCCTGCTGAACAGCAGCCCTGCCATCATGTATCTTGACTGGTCCCCCATTTATGTGCAAACCTAATGCAATAAACTTGTACAGCAAGATGTTTACGGAGGCTCTGCGAATGACTCCACATCCAAAGCAGATCCATTTGCGTGTGAACAGAGCAATTGTAGTGTACAAGTCAGCAGGATAAGCTGACTGATTTGAGCTCTTAGAAAGGGGTAGGTATCATGGGCTGAAGTGTGATAAGGCAAAGGGTAAATTCTTGAAGATAGGGAAGGATATAACTTCATATTGCTGCTTGATGGTCAGACTGCTGTTGTGATATTGGGTAGGCTTGAGCATGTATGACTAAATGGGCTTTAATATCTGAAAGAGGTAGTGAATTATTGGAAAAGTTGACTTACTATATCAATAGTTCCCATTAAAACATGTATTTGGACTGCAGCAAGATTTTACAGAAGGTGGAGATTGGAGTTGAGTGGTTTCTGATATATTAAAGTGTATACATGTATATTGTAAATCAAAAGGAAAGGCAACTTACTGTTGGTTAAGACATACTGTGGCCTAATCTGAACATTTGATAAAGCATTTCTGTTTTCTTTGAATGTGAAGTCTTATTTTAGAAGAAAGCCCATGTGATCTACATACCAGGAGTATCATGCACAGAGCACATCCTAACCCCCTGGAGAAGTGTCCTGTCTTATGTTTGTTTCTCTTCAATTGTTTTTATTCCTGAAATCATCAATTTATTTATTTCTGCCTGCATGCTGTGCATCTGACTGGATAGCAGGGTGTTGTGTGTAAGGGGGATCACAAAATGAACTTGGATTAATACTGTATTTCTGCAGGAAAAAGCTACTTTGATGTGTTTGACATTAGCAAGGTCTCACATTCATTGAGCTTGGGGGTTTGCTAGAGAAAAATATGAACAAAAGCATCATGTGAAGAGCAGTGATAAGGATCAAGAGTTTTGAGGGCATGACTTGGAAAGACTGAATCAGAACAGATAGCAGTTGTTTAGAAAGAAGAGACTGAAGGAGGCATTATGACATTGCCTTGGTCTGAAAGCCTACAATTTTAGCTAGAAAACTGCAGACCATGAGTATCTTGTAGGCTAGGACCTCTGTTTCTGGTTCCTAAGATGTTGGAAGAGAACTGTAAATAATATTCCTGTAATTATTGTAAGCATATCTAATTGCAGGAGGGGAGGAGGGTTAATGAGACAGTTGCTGACTGAAATGTAGTCCCTGCTGTTAGGAGAGTCAGGTCGCCAGGTCTTTTGGAATATAAAGATTTCCTACTTTAATCTCTTTTGCTTCTTTATGAATAAATTATAATGATCTAATTGTTATTGAGCAGAACTAATCTAATAAAGATGTAATATCTGTGCTTCCTGTTTTATCAATTAGCGAGTTGTTTCCATGCACTGCTAAATAAAGATGTATTTGAAAATATTTCAGACTACTTTTCTTAGTTTGATTCATTACCCAATATGTGCTGCATATTTAAGAGCCTGTGAAGAACTGTGTCTAGACAAGAATTTGACAAAGTTGCTGCCTTTTCCTTTTTTTTAAACACCTGTAAATCTGAGGCACAAATGTGCAGTTCTTGATGGACAGTGGATGAATACTCTTTTCTTATCTTCTTGATCATAATAAGCTTGATACTTCAAGCTCATTTATTAATTTTAAACCATTTGCAGTAATTGTGGACTTGTCCAGATTCTTTGCTTTTTCTCAGAGGGTACTTGTTTGGTTTATCAGTTTATTTCTCTGGAAAAATTTATTTTTGTTACATTGGAATGGCTGGAATAGCAGCTGAGAAACATTGCAAGTCGAGATTTAATCTTATTGTGCAGACAACAAGGTTAAAGTGAATACATTTGGCTCTGTGCAGAGCTTGAAGATCCTCCTAAGCAGTTCCTAGCTTGTATCCTTATCTTTACCAGCTCTTAGTGCCAGAACTCCAAAGGTGTGCTAAAAGCATCAGTGAACAGCAAATTGAAGGTCTACAATTAAGCTGAGGTGGCTTACTAATAAATGAGAAATGCTGCTCTTGTCATAATAATTTAAGCTAGCAAGTGCCACAAGAATATTTTCAGTCAACCAAAATTCAGTGGCACAGGGCCATGTAGAGGCAGTTTATAGAAAGCCTGCTATGAATGTTAGGATTTGACTTTAGTTGTTTTGAGTTGAATGCCACTGAGTAATTAATATTTTAATATCAAAGCTGCCTTATTGAAAACTGCATCTTCCTAAAACATAATGTCCATAAGCCCCCTTTTCCTATCCTGTGTAAGCGTGTTGGAACAGTAAGTCCTTTCTGTCTTGGATGATTATATGTAATCATTCGTATGCTGCAGTCATTTAACCTCAAGATTCTGAGCTTGTGCACTCAGACTAAATATTGGTCTTGTGTCATTTTGAACACCATGTTCTGCATCTTTCTAGTTCTAGTATTTTAAATCCTAGCTGAAATATTTTCTTGTCATTTGTGGATCTGGCATGCACTTTTTGACTTCAGTGTTTCAAGCTGTTGTGGAGGCCCACCCAGTTCCAAATTAAAGTGTGAATCCTGTTGTTACAAAGTCTTTTCTTCTTTCTGCCTAAAACAGCACAGCTAAGAGCTCTCATAACATAGCACCCCCGATCCCATGTTAAACAAGTTACTTGACTCTGGAGGTTGTGTTTAAGTGTGGTCAGTGGTGTCACGTTTTTCTTGGTGTGGTCTGAAAGCATCAACCTTTGTTAGCCTCACTGTCTTGCTGCTGGCAGATGAAGTAATGGTTGCATGTAACCTAAAAAAATGAGAGCCTCTGCAACAGTTACGTGGAAAATAAGTAAAATGAAGGCATCAGACTGACTCTTCTTGGGTCTGAGGACTTTTTAGACTTTTTTTAGCATTCTATGCTGGCAATTGTTTCTGCTTGCATGTGCTTCCTAGAATGCTAGGGGCGCTGGCTGGAAGACTTCTTTCCTTTGCCCTCAAAAATGAATAGCTGGCTGATTTAGTGAGAGATAGAGGCCTTGTAGTGTGTCATCAGGGAGGCTGAATTAATGTTTCTACTACTCTGACCTATTTTCACAGCTGAAATACATTCTAGTTTTGTTTCTGAGAGGTTGGGTCCAAATTGATGTGTTCTGTATGAGCAGACAGCTCGAGCACTTGGGCTGTGGGCAGAGGTGTGGATTTTGGTAGCTTGGCCAGCTGGGTAGTCAGCACACAGGGAGCTCAGTGTTGCCTGCCTCCATCTCTTGTTGACTCAGGAGACTCACATTGTGTCAGGTTATGAAACGCTTGAATCTGTAGCCATGTAGTGAGGGAGAGGTAATGCCTTCACAGACTGAAGGAATGGAAGGGGCCACTAATGGAAGGGTAGGATTTACTGCCTTCCTTATGGAAGGTAGGGGAGGAGGGGACATCAAAAACCCTAGCTGCAGACTATAAACTTTTGGAAAACTTGTGGGAGGAACTCTCCTGGCTTTCTTACAAGATGCCTTCAACAGGGACCTGTCTTCCCCACCCCTACCCTCTGTTTGTTCTTATTTTCCTAAAGTTACCAGAGTTCTCTCAAATCTCTGCAGATCAAGGGCCTAGAATGGAAGCCATATGAGAAGTGGCTGAGGTCATTTGGTCTGTCAAGCTTGCAGAAGAGGAGACCTCATAGAGACCAACAGCTTCCTCAAGAAGGGGGAAGTGGGAGGGACTGGCACTGGTCTCTTCTCTCTGACCAGTGACAGGGCCTGAGGGAACACCATAAGGCCATGTCAGGGGAGGTTTAGGCTGGGTTTAAGCTTCCTCAAGCAGAGAATGACTGGGCACTGGAACAGTCGCTCTCTGGCATGTGATGTGACCCTTGATGTTGTCTAGGGCATGGCCAGGAGTTGGACACAGTTCTCCTTGTGACTCCCAACTCAGGATTTTTTTATGATCATTCTGTGATTCTAAGTCTAAAGCAGCAGTGGAGGTTCTTTGCTGGGAAGAACAAATAATTTCCCATTCCTATTTCTGGCATAAGGAACAGAAGTGGGTATTTTTGCACGACTTCATTCTGCTGCTCAGTTACTGGAGAGAGAGAAGATAATTTATCTTGACTTCTTGAGTGGCACCTGTCTGCAAGGTGCCTTTGGACACTTGAACCAGTAAGAAGAAAAAAGCAAGTTAAATTTGGGTTGAGAAAATCGCCATAAACTACATTGGGCTGTATACAACTGAAGTGAGTGTACATATATTTGTACTATGGGGCTTCTTTACTTCCATGTCATGGCGGGGGAGGAGGGGAAGAAGACATCTTGTTCTGGAATAAGGGTTCTCCATTTGGAGGTTATTGAGGCATGTATGGCATCCTGGGTGAGATCAGTCTATTTTCAGTTGCATCTTTTCTCTTTTTCTTAGGATTATTTGACCCAGACTGCTCTTGAAAGAAAATAATTAGGCTATTGGCAAAGCTTTGATAAGGGCTGAAAATTTTGGAACAGCTACAGTCAAGCAACTGTTAGGTTTTCTGTAGCTTGCTGTGGAGACACCTGTTGTGCTGCAAGGTCAGGTAAAAAATTTGCTAACAAAATATTTGACCTAGACGAGGAGAATATTGGCTGCTACTAAGCCTACACACAAACTTCTAGTGTATTTTATTGTTACTGAGTTGGCTTCATTTCCCTCAGAGACATTTGTAGTAAGTTTAAACACCAAGAGTATAATCAGAAAAGAATGTTTCCTCCAACTAAGTTCTAAAAAGCTGCTATTAGTAAATAAGGGAAGAAGTACCTTCTAATGTACTGAATGAAGATAGCAGTGTGCAGAATTAGTGTATAGGTTTGTAGAATTGCTAGAGACTTTTTAGAAGTAGGCTTATTTCTGAATGTTAATCATAGCTATAAAAACATATCATAATTAATACCATCCATGGATCAGTTTTAGATATGGGTGCATTCTTCCTCAGGCTATATAAAACCCGATGAATTAGACCAAAGTTTATATCCTTTTTTTATCTATATAAAGAGTACCACAGGAGATTATTTATGTTGGGTCTGCTAGAAATCACTACTTTGTTATCTTGTGCAGCTTGATCTCTATAGCAAATATAAGATATTTCTGAGGTAGGTTTTCTCTTGTGGTTTATTTTTTTTTTCAAGATTTCATTTTGTTTCTTCTTCTTTTTCAGAACTTGCTGTGTAATTTGCGTTGTGATTTCTGTGCCGTCTATATTTTCATAGTTTTGGCTATCCATGTAGAAATTTGGGAGGGAGTGCAGGAAGGTTGTACTGATACTTGTCTAGTTTCTTCCAGTGTCAGCGCTGTGAGCTAATTAAATCTAATAGTGCACTAAAGATGCTGTTGGTTTGTAGCATGTTACCTTAGTACTTCAGGTGAGGCATAAATGGATTGCAGTAAATATTCTATTCTCAATGTAGCCAAGCTAAAATATTTTTTTAAATACATTTTATAAGGTTTCTTGCTTCTATTGAATTTAGCTTGAAATATTTGAGTAAATTATGGTAAAAAATTTGAATGTATCAAAATGGGAGTATAACTATTCCCATTGTAGCATGAAAACTTAATGTCTCATTCATGTAAGTATTTTGGGCTCCTTAATAGCAGATACTTGACTGTTGAAGGTGGAGGCTGTATGGTGGAGGAGATGAATTTTAAAAATCCATGTGTGTGTATGGATGCAGATATTAAAACTCTCACTTTTCTAGAGATGTATGTGATTTCTTTTGAACCATGTAACTACACAGCTGCATCGTGATTATCATAAATATCAAGCCAGTTAGTTTAAAATAATAGAGCATACTTTAGTTACAGATGGTTGCTTGCTTAGCCTGTGAAACAGATCATCAAAATACAGTGCCCCAATAAAAAGAAGTTTTTCATTTGTATAATATATGTAGAATCTTTAGTGTTTATTTACTAGCTCTGTGTGTTTACTACGGATAGGATAATTATGAATTTAATACTAATGCTCTTTGTTTTATAAAAAAACTTTAAATACTTTGTAATTATCAAACAGTGACAAAATATCTCCAGTGATTAGATCAAACATGCAGGAACTCTAGATCACCTCCCCTCAGATGAAAGCAGACTGAGTATGATACAAAATCAAACATAGCAATTCCAGAAATGTTTCTTCCCTGATGGATTCAATGTCCTATTTATTCTTCATTAGTGGCTTCTTGGATAGCAGCAAGTGTTTCTGCAGTTAGTTGGTTTCCAGTTATCAGTTGTTTGTATTGGTCAAATTCTTAAAGCATTGCAGAGGAATGAAGTCCCTATTTTAGCAGCTGGTGTCTGTTGGAATCAGCAGGAGTAAGCTGTGTAACTGGTGGATTAGATGTCTGCCCACGGGGCTGTAGTCAGCAGCCTGTGACAGTACTGAGAGAGGAAAATGAATTTAACACACGCATTGCCTCAATTTTTTTCAGATGCTGGCCAGAAGAAGACCCCAGACAAGAAAGATGGGCGACGAATGTCTTTTCAAAAACCTAGAGGGACTCTTGAATATTCTGTAAGTTACTGCTTTATTGTTAGAATGTTACTGCAAAGCAAACGCAGGCTAAAAAGTTGCGTTACGAAATATAAGCAAAACTGTAATGTGTATTGCCTTTAATGTTAGAATTCTGTGTATCTCATAGTTTAGTTTGACAGAAATTAAATTAGGGAATTAGCTAGTAGTACTAATAATGTTTTTTCCCTTGAAGTGCCTTTTTTTTTTCCTTAGAAATTCCAAGCTAAATCAAACTGTTGACTGGTTCACTTTTAGGTAACTAGTTAGAAACAAATAACAATAGTTATATAATTATGTGCAAGTTCTTTCAGCATTATTATTAAACTGTTGCTGTCAGGAGAAATAACAGAATAAAGTTGTAAAGGAAGCTGCATCTCGAATACTGAATACTGACTTCCTGGTATTCTTATAATAATTGCCATAGATCTGTGTCTTTTACTGTATAACTCAGTTTCTGCATCAGTATCTGAAAATGGAGCCTTTCTCTCCCTGTTCTGTTCTTGAAATGACCCTCAAACTGTGCTGCAGTCAGCTTTCATATTTGTGGTTACTAAGGGAAACAGAAGTGAGAAGCATCTGTCTTGTGTTATGTACTGGAAATACAATTAAGCCTATAAATAATGCTTATAGAGTTGATGTTAAATTAGGGATGGTCTGCCACAGTTATCTTTAAATGCTTTTGAAGCTGGACATGATAAATAAAAATGACAACTGCTTTATCAAAAGTCTTCACTTGACCTCTTGGTGTTCTCTTACTCCAAGAATAAGAGATACAGGGAAGACTTAACTCTGTTACGTTAAGCCAAGCTGTGATAATTGCTTAAGTACTGAGAAGGCTGTGATAGTCTTTTGGATAGAGACAGAGTATGTGTGTAGTGGAGCAAGAAGCATTTCATTAGCGTGGCTTTTATTGGAATTGGAATATAATTCTAGCCTGCTCTAAAGACTAACGTGAAGTTGGAATTCAAAACAGAAATTTCTGCTGCTTAGATTCTAGCAGTTGAAGAATGTTAATGTAAATGTGACTGTTGATGTTATATTAACTCGATTTGGTCTGAAATACTTGGGAAAAACAGTCAGGTGTAGCTCTGTATTAGTGGCATCCATACTCAGTAAATCCAGTAATTTGGCTCTGGCCACCATGTGAGTGCTTTTACTTTGGTATGTAACATTCCAGGCAAAGTAAAAGCAATGAGCTTTCCTTTTATAACTTGGTGTGTGTTTGTGTCAAGTTGTCATGTACTTCTGCAGGTTTTTATGTTCCAGTAGGTGGAGTTTTAGATCCAAAAATAGCTTTCTTAATATGTTCTGAAGTATGCATCACTTCCTTGTGAGTCAAAAAGATGATTCACAGGAATCAAAGGCTTTTTGTCATTAAACTTAGTCCACCTTCTAAAAGAGCCTGTAGCATGTATGTAAGATGGTGCATTTCAGCTTCACAAATACTGTATTCTGTCAGATCTTGCTGTACATTTCACTCATGATGCTCATGGAACTCTTGAGTAGTATCAGGTTAGGTTAATTTGTGTGCATATATTTCAATAAAATACACAGATATAACCTTTAGGAACTGAGCTTATGCTTACTGTAAGAGAGATCTGGTAGCTGTTGTGGTAACTTGCTACTGTTATAATTTATTACTTTGTTATATGTGAAGAGGTGCCCTTGTGTCTTGTTTCTGGCTTCATCCTACTTCCTGTCACAGTGACAACGCATGTATGCACACACGTGTATTTATATACCTGCATGTGTTGCTTCTTTGAGAAGTAGTAGAGAGTGAAGGCAGAAACCAGACTCCCCCTCACCTTCCAGCATTGTTGAAGTTAGTGGGGGTTTTTGCCTTTTTTAATATAATAATTTAATATGTTAATTTTTCCATGGTTTTAGGAGGGAAGGTCTTATTTGTATTCATGAAGTTTGGAGAGAGTTGACGTCTCACTTGTGCAAACTATGGGGTTTTAATAGGAGCTAGACTTCACACTGGAATATTTTTAGAAAAAAAAATTACTATGGGACAAATGAACAATAAAATAAATTTTCTCTTTAAAGCTAAAGACAGAGTGGAGTTAATGTTTAAGATTTTAATTGAAAATTCACAAGGCATGAAAACTTGAACCTGCTGTTCTGTATGTAGCAGCAGAGAGAAGATGTCAACAGATATGGTACTAATGAACGCAAGTAAGTCCTGAACTGCCTCTAAAGAATACAGAAAAAACTGGTTCATTTCTGCTGGTACTGCTTAGACAGTGAACAGATATCTTTTAATAGAGTTTATCCTTTTGTCAATGTGAGTCAGCATATTAGATGCGAGTTGATATTGTCTGTTATTTCAGAATTCACAGTTGCTGCTCAAGCCATATGTTTTCCCCTTCAGCCTTTTGTGTTCCATCTTGTACAAACACAACTGGTGCCTGCTTAAGGTGTCAGAAGAGCCAGCTAGGGGTGAATAATGGAGCATGAGCAGAGGGCTGCTTACTGACACCAGTGATTGCAGCATGCTAGCAAGCTTGTGACTTCAGGGAAAGCCTTCTTAACTGCTCTTCCTTTTAGGGACAAGAAAGAAATAATTGTGGTTATTTACAGATAGGTTTGATTTTTGTTTAGAAAACTGTTTGTGAGTAGTTGAAATGGATGATCTGGTTTATGAGTGTTGGAGATCTAATCTAAGATTTCCCTTTATCTCTCTGGAGATTGAAGGCTGTGCTCTCCTGAAGTAGTAAGTCCTTAATACACAGATTATGTTGTGCAGGTTAAGGAAGAGCCCAGTCAATTCCTGAAGGTCACATAAGCCTTTAGTAGACCATAGCCTTGAGACTGAGTTTTCTACCTGTATGTAGAGAGTGCTAAGGGTTCTCTTCTGGTGCCACTAGTTCTATTGCCATTGTAAGCCTTTACATACTATTTAGAAAGCTACACACTTAGGAGTTTTGGTGTTTTTTTTTTTTTTAATTTCTTGGCTCTTCCATTTCAAACCCAAGGAGTGTGTTCTTTTTTGGCGGCCACTTGTCTTTGAGCATGCCGTTGTCATAATCTTTTAACTTGCTTTGGGGAATATTGAAAATGTAGATCATAATGGTGATGTTACTTCATCTCTGTCTTTTATTAATTCTTTTTGATGCTGGCTTTATGATACTTACAGAGTTTGTTTTGCTGATTTTGCATATTATATAAATTAAGCACGTTAACAATTAGTTAATTTGGTCATAATTGATATTTCTAAAGGCTTGGGTACAGTGCCAAAGCTGTGCTATTTGTGCCCTTTTGTTCTCACCTTTTTTTAGTCTTCCTGTCTGTTTAATTTAGTTAGTGTGTTTTAATGCTCTTAAACTATGTTTGGTTTTCTGGCTCATGGATACCTAGTGTTGAAATAAAAAAAATATTTCTGCACTCTGATTCATATGTATTTGATGTTTAATTTTTAATGGAGGAATGAGTGAATTCTGACTGTTGAGTGAAGTTCATTAAAATACCAGTAGAATAAAGTTTTTAATAACTTTACCAGCTGTTGATCTGAGGGAAATGAAGGTAGTTTGAACCAGATATAATGGTGGCTGAAGTTCTCAGTCTGCTGCTATACATAAATGCACCTGGGAAACATGGGTGCATTCTCAATGAAGTTTTAATATTCAAATATTTATATAAGATTTTTAACATGTAGAATAGCATTTAAGTAGCTATGTCAATATATAGAAAGTTTCTTTTCTTAGAGGGAAGGAATAACTTCTTGCCTTCTCTTGTAGTAGTGAATTGATAGGGGAAAAGCTGGGAATCCACGGCACTATCCAAATCTTGTTAGTTCTGTGCTTTTCTACAAAATTATTCTTTGACGTTTTGGCTGTTCAGATTCTACTTTTTAGAATAGTAGAGGGCCTGAGAACTGGAAAATAGGCCTTGGAATCTGGGAAGATATTTCAGGAAGCCTCTATTATGTGAGCAGTGTCATTGTTTTGAGAAGGTATCTCTGCTGGTCCCTGAAGTCCCATGTAGTGTGGAAATTTGCCTGTGCAAACTTGACAGCCAAACAAAAAGGAAGCTTATACTTGCCAATGTGTTTGTCATGAGTGAGAGAAACCCTTTAGTTGCCAAGCTATTTCACAAGATGTTTTTATTTCAGAAGGCTGTAAAGAGTGAATACACGTTAAAAAGGGCTTAAATTTTGTGGTTTGAATACTTTTAATTTGTTTTATGTCATAAGTTAGTCTAGAGTCTCACCTGCTTCAATGATTAAGTGATACATAAGAAGGTTTACTTAGCAGCTGTTGCCCTTCAACATTTATGTGAGCACAAACTTAGGCAAAACTTCTGAATTTCACTTCACAGTTTGTTTTAGCAAACATTGTGTATCATGTGGAGCTTCTGATGGAAACCTGACTGTTCAATGATTTGGTGGTTAGTTTTGTTATGGCCTGTGGAGCATGTAGTACATATCTGGTCTTGTTACAGTCTGGTTCTGATTTCTTCTGTAGTACAGCATTAAACATGGCATATGAAAATACTTTTTTTTTTTTTTTAATATGTCTGATCATACAGTACTGAATGGCTGAGAGCTACTACAATACAGTCTTCCATACTGGAAATACTAGTGTAGAAAGATGTTTGCTGCTTTGTTTAGCTTATTGGCTTTCTGTATAAAAAAATCTCAAAATAGGTTTCTAATCCTATTTTTAAAAAGCTAATTGCCTTTTCTTTGGCAATGCTTATATCTTTTTGTTAGTGAATCTAGGTTGAGAAGTGCATCTTTACAAAATTATATGGAAAAGAATTCTCTAGTTCTACTTACATTTAGCTGTAAATATATCTTAGCTCATATAGCTTCATCTTAACTGATAAAATCTGCTTTTTCCTTGTGTTTATGAAGTCTTGTGGTATTATGCAGTAAACCTTTTTGTTGTTTGTTTCCTTGTAACCCCATTATTCCTAAGGGTTTTAATTCTTCTGAAATAGTCTTTCTGTGCAAAACATTTTCCTTTTCTTTTCTTCTAGTAGGTAATTTTGACTGCACTTTGGGAGATGGAGGTCAGAATCTGAGCTTGAAAAAAAATTCTTTCTTTGGTTGAGAATAACTTTCTCAAAAAGCTTATGCTCCATCTGCTGTCATAGTAGTTGACCTGCTTTGCTTCAGCATTTTCTCAGTGATGGATTTTACCTGAAAGTCAGGGTCTAACAGAAACTTATTTCAATAGTAAGAGAGGATGTGTTTATAGAGAGAACTCTTCAGCTTTTCTGTAGGTGAAAAGTGGAGAAAAGCAGTTGAAGAGAGGAAATGAATCATTCTGTGAACCCAGTCAGCGTTATATTGCCCAGTGGTAACCAACAGTGCATTTGTAGATCAGAAGTTCTGGTGCAGTAGCTGAGCTGGCAGCTCAAACTGTGTGACTGACACTTCTGGCCACTGGAAACAAAGTGGGAAGGTGTGCTTTTACATGGGATTGCAGTAGACTATTATTTAGGGGGTAGGTATGTTTTTTGTGGTGGCTTTGTTGTTTTTTGTGGGGGTGGGCAGTCATAAGAAATAAAGATATTAAAGTTCATCAGAATCTTGGTAAATCTACATGTGCTAAAATATGTAAGCCACTATTTGAACTAACTTCTTACAGGTTTGTTTTTTTTGTTTGTTTTTCCCCAATTGATACAGGTGGAATCAAGAGATACTTTAAACAGTATTGCCTTGAAATTTGATACGACACCCAATGAACTGGTTCAATTAAATAAGCTTTTCTCCAGAGCAGTCGTTCCTGGACAGGTACTATTACACTATATATGTTACTTATTCAACAAAGTCCTCTTTTACTATATTTCTCATTCCTACCAGAGTGCTAAAGTACTTCTCTTACTCATTTTCTTATTGGCTTTATAAAAGAATTTTTCCTTTTTTCAGTCTATTCCTTGTGCCTATTAAATAACTGCCGAAAAGGAAACATGTAAGGAAGCTACCTGTGTCCCTTATATAAGATCAGAGGACTTTTAAAACTAAATGTGCTTAATGGTACAATAATAACACTTAGATACAAGCCACATTGTTGCTTTGCAAATATAGCAGGCTGTTTATGAGCTCTAGCTCAGCAGACACATTCAGGGTAGAGCTTACAAGCAACATTCCGTGACTGTATATTACTGCCTGCAATTCTCTTTTAATAAATTGAATAATCCTTATGTTCCGCTCTGGAAACTTGATGTTTTTACCAGCAGTATTTGAATTACCATTCACTTATTATAGGTCACTGTTGCCTTTTTTCTCCCCTCCTGTTTTTGCCTTCAATTTTCACTTCTCCTTAAAAGCCAGGCCTGGAAACAAGTGATAGGTCAACTGTGGTGTCAGCCATCAGACATTTGGTATTTGCCCTTTGTTTGATAAAGTTCTGTGTTCATTTTTGATTGCTGCAGAACTTTCTCTAGGTAGATTGAATGCCTGTCATGGCTGAAATAATCTATTTAAAGTGTGAATACTTTCAGTTGAATTTTTTTTATATATTCAGTGAGTCTGTTTCCCTATTGCTCAAATAGTAGAGTCATAGCAAGAGAAATATTTGGACACATCTTCCTTGGACACTCTTATTTCTGTCATGCTGTATACTTTTAATGCTTTCTATCTGAACTTCTTCCTCTGTTATTATGATTGAAAATCAAAATTATATCAATATAGCATTTAAAACTTGAAGTGCTAAAATTTCAAGTGCTTTGTTTAGTGTTGCTTTTTCCCTCAACTCATAATTTCTTTAAAAGCAATGGGAGCAGAAACAGTTTTGTGTGGCCTAATTTGAGAAAGCATAGTAAATATACCTAAACTGGTGGGAAATCTAAAGTAAATATGAAAGCATAACTAAGTTCTAACTACATTATATCTTCTTTATAGATTTTGTATGTTCCTGACCCAGACTACATATCTAGTGTGGACAGCTCCCCCTCTCTAAGTCCTGTAAGTCCCCTATCACCTACATCATCCGAAGCAGAGCTTGACAAGGCTACAGTAAATGTAGGTATACCTATTGTCCTTAAAATTAATTTTCCCTTACATATAAATGATACAAGATAAATGTTATAGATGCTATGCTTTCTTCTTAAACTGTCCTTTTGTTTTGGGGAGAAAGTATTAGACAGTATTTGGAGTTGAAAGTAAAATTATTCATTTTAAAAAATAAAGACAAGATTTTAATCTTTGTAAGTTATAGTTTTCAATGTGAAAACTGATTTGACAGCAAAATACTGTCATTGCACACGGAAGTCTTCAATAGTTACTGTTGCATTTCTGTATTTGTTACATTTCAGAGCTTATTAAACATTTGTCTCTAATCTTATTGATGGTTTTGGCAGACAAGATGTATTGGTAGGAATGCTCAGTTTCCCCCTGCTCACTCTAGAGATTGGAGAGGGTTCTCTAGTTTCATGTTGCAAAATGAAGTTTAAAAAGGGGTTTCGGTGAAGGACTAATGCAGAATTAATTGTAGCTGACTTTTACGCAGCAGTTCTACATTTGTAGACATTCAAAATGCTAAAAATGTTTAGTAGTCTGTATTGGGCTGTAATTCAACTCAAATGGAGATTTTTGGGTTGGAGCTGACTTTGTAGAAAGAAGTATGTCTTTCCAGGAATACTGGTTTGCTGTCAACAGCATCCAATAGGGAACAGTCCAACCAGAAAGATTCGCTATTTGAGCCTGAGCTGCTCTGCAGTTTTTGCTGCTATGATTTCATTTGGATGTTTCTTCCGGCATCACTGCTGTTCTTTTCCCAATTATTATCTTTTTCTCTCAAATAAGAAATTTTCTTGTTAGCATATTTTGATACTACTCAGTCAAACTGTCAAACATCTTTTCCAGGATTCTGTGTCCTCAAAATTTAGGAAGGTTTGAGACTTAAAGCATTGAATCATTTGCTTATATGACTTGGTCCAGCCAAATTTAAATATAAAGACTGCTTTGTTGCTGATGAGGTTCCCAAGCTGCGTTGTAAAGCCTATGGTGGCCCTTCTGCTGAGAATCACTGTTTGGTTTTGCTGTGATCTCATTTCTCTGTCTTAGCATGCCAGTTTTTATGTCTGTCATTGGTGCTGAATAATTTCTTTTGTGTATGATGGCAAACTGAGGGTGGTGTAGCACAGTAAGCAAACTCACCTGCAATACATTCTTGTATCATAAATCTTCTAGCTATATCAGTCTCAGAAACACCTATCCATGTAACATATGTTGTAAGAAGTTACTAGAGGGAAAAGTTATCTATTGGATAGATTTTTAAATTTTACTATTGGAAATCTGAGCTTTTCCTACAGATTCCATGCCAGAGAAAACACCTTATGCTTTCTTTTGTCAATTATTTTGTGTATCTCTTAGCACAGAGTAGATAAGGAGATTTAACCATACCTGTAATTTGTTTGAAAACTTTTTGACTGTATGCTCATTTGAGAGATAAAATCTTGCAAGTGTAGAAGAAACAAAGTAAATGAACACTTAAAAACCTCTTCTGCAAAAGATTTTTTTCATTTAGTGCAGTCAGTTCCATGCTAGTAACAAGTGGAATGTTAAATTTCATTTAACTGATGAGCAAAATAGTTATGCAACAATAAAGTATCTTGTTACATGTCGTGGATCAGCACAAGCAATTCCTAAGTTCTTCAAGGAAGGTCAGATTAGCAATGAGACAATATATAATGTAATTATTTTGTTTCTGAGGCCTTTCAAAGTACATCTAAGGAAAGAAGAAATATTTGTCAGAAAATCAAGGAACAGAAATCACTTGTACTTGTCAGTGTGGTCTGTGTGCATTTGGTTTTGTTTTCAGTCTTCCCTAACAGCTCAAAATACACTGTACTTCTATGTGAGCAGTTAAGGCTGGAGGGTTTTGTTCTTCATCATAGCACCTGTCTTTCACGGTTTTTCTCTTTTTGCTGATTGCTATCATGAAGGAGAGACATACTAGTATACATTCTCTAATGCTCTCTTGATTTCTGTCTTCTTTGACTGTCCCCCAGTTTTGACTCTAGATTTGCAGTTTAAATTTGAGCATATGTGAAGGTAAAGATGTGTTCCTCCGCTTATATCATGTAAAGGAGTCTTCTCTCTGCTCTGGTCAATAGAATCAGTGATTTCTTGTTACAAATTTAATAAGAAGGCTAACAAATATCTGAATGCCTGTTCAGTCAAAAATAAGCTGACATGTTCTATTCTTGTTCTTTTGTTTTATTGAGAATTGAAGTAGCTTTCCACAGCCATAAGGCTAGATACAAACCAGCATGTGGCTGATAAAAGACCTGCATAACTTTTTGTTAAAGCTGGGAAGTTTTTGGTAGGGGTTTTTTGTTGGTTTTATTTTTTTGTTTTTTAATTTTGCTACACTTAAACTTTTATTATGTATTTCAATAATTTTGTTGCTGTCAGTAAGACTGTGTAAGAACTAGCTTAGATTTTGAACCTTTTCTGGTGCTGCTGGGTTTTTGAAAGATTTATTCATTCAGTAGTCTTAGGCACATATTTGAGAAGATCCTATATGCTTTGCTACCTATAAAGCTTAAATTCCACTTCAAAATAATATGTAGTGACAAAAGCATCATCATTAAATTGGATGTCTGCCATTGTGGTGGTGCATCTCACTGCCCTTCACTTTCCCAGGCCATACTGGGATCTGAGATTGTGTCATGTTGGCAATATGATGAGAAATAGCTGGCTTATTCAGAGTGGGCTTGGATATCAGCTGAGCACTTTCAGAACCACTTGCTGAGTTATGTGTCACAAGAGTGACCTTGTAGTTTTCAGTAGGAAGGGCATATGTGGAAGGAGAATTAATCTCCAGGAGGTTTGTTTCCTAATTATACCTTGATTAGCTTTTTCAGCAAAATTCAATTTAGTGTTCTGTATATTGTTTTGGTTTTTTGTAATGAAGGTTGAAAGATGCTGGCAAAGGCTAAAGTAGTGCCGGAGAGATGATGAACTGAAAACGGTTGTTCATAATGTTCCTAGATATGATTAAAGGCATTAATCTGCAATCTGTGCTGGTGAATAGAACTGAACAGGAAAGCAGAAAACCAATGGGAGTTCCTGTTTTCTAAAAATAGTGATATTGTATTAGTAACTAAAAATAGCAATTATGTATGAAATTGAGGCCTTTAGATGTGGGTGAAGCTCCAAAACAGGGTTTCTGTGCCTATAAAATAGGCTTTGGTGAAATCTGTCTACTGTTTGTCTTTCATTTGAAAACTAATTTTTTCATTGTCTGTCCTGTCCCTAGGGTTCTGTGTGCACTACTTAGTTGGATATACTGATAGATAGTGAGGTAGATAACTCTATTATCTTCCCAGGGAAGTAATGAAGGTAATGAAAGTTAAATCCAGGCGTGTGAATGACAAAGATGGTTGGAAACAGCCAAAGAGAATTTACCAAGGCTATATCATACCTGGCAACACTGATTGCTTTCAGTGAGGAAATGACAGGCTCAGCAAATGAGGGAAGGCATGTTTCTTACCCTGGCTAGAGCCAGGCCCTTGACACTACTCCAAAGTAGCCTTGTTAAAATACTGGAAAAATGAACTGAATGGATAGAGTTGAACATGGGCCAGAAACATTGCCAGGATCATTGTGTTCAAACTTATTCAGCGTTTGTATATGTGATTTTTTTAAAATCTTTTTTAGAATCATAGACTGGGTTGGGTTGGAAGGGACCTTAAAGATATCCAGTTCCAACCCCTCTGCCATAGGCAGGGACACCTTCCCCTAGACCAGGTTACTCACCCTCCCATCCAGCCTGGCCTTGAACACTGTTTGCTGTCTTGGTGGTCAGTTTCAATCCTTGAGTCCCTGTTGGGGCAGTTCTTTTATAATCTGTCCATCAGTTACCTGACTGGTCAAATTAAGCAGCAGAAAATCTCCAGGAGTTGATATTGAAAAAAGCAAGTTGCTAAGTTGTTCTTTGTTTCTTTCTATTTCCTTTCAGGATTCAGATGGAGTCCAGCAGAAGGAGTCAGCTGTCTCGCCAGCACCTGCGTGTGTTCGTCCTTCAAGAGTGGTATCATCCACCTCCGAAGAGGAGGAAGCATTTACAGAGAAATTTCTGAAAATTAATTGCAAGTACATCACTAATGGCAAGGTACTGAAACATTCAGGCTTTACTGTTACTGTATAGAATCTAATAATAAAACATGTTTAAAGTATAAACACAGAGTAGACTAGTCGGGGTTGAATAGACGAATCAACTCACATGCGTATGTCTGTATAAATATACTAATTTTTTTAACTTACTGTTTCCTTTGGGTTCTCCAGGCCTCTTGTTCAGGACATGATTGATGCAAGAAGTTGATATGTGACAGACATCTCTGATGCTGTACTGTTACATAAATCTTGTATGTTGAGGGCATGAGGTCTGTTCGTTCCTTATGTTAATATCTCTCTTAGGTAGTTTTCTTTACTTACAGTAGGCGAAAACATGTATTAAACTGTGCTGGGAAATATGCAGCTGCAAAGCTTTGCTTCCTTTTTTTTTTTTTTAAAAGCAGGACAGGGTGAGCAGAATGAACTTCTGATTCTGCGAACAAGATCTGTATTGTTCACCATTTGGCTTGGTGTGGTATGGTAGAAACCTTGATTTTGTTTTTTTCTTTGAAGCAGTTAAAATTCTTTCAATAGCATCATTACACAAAATGCCTCCAAGTTAGTGACGCTTAATTAACATCTGTTTAGCTCATAAGTGCTCAATTCTTGCACAGACTCACAGACTTCTAGGGACCGAGGTAAAGGGTTTTGACATTATCTCAGAGCACTTTACCAAAAATCAAAATATATTGCTCCACTACCTCACAGAAAAATTACTAGTAGACACTTTATCTATGAAAAATGCCTTCATTCAATGAATGCAATAAAATTCCAAGTACTTGTAATTTTTCTTCCTTTGCCTGAAGTTCAGGTGTGTGTATAGAAATACCACTGTATCTGTGTTGTTCAGCAATAGGTTTCCAGATAAGGTACACTAATGATAAACAGGCTAATAAACGTCTTCTAAAATTGTGATTTTTGATTTTTTGGCTGATGGGGAAAGGATTGCAAATCTATGTGTGTCTAGGCTTGAAGCCTTTTGACAATATATGTGTATTGACAAAAGCTGCTTGTTAGAATTTGGTGAAGCAAGTACTGGAACAGCTTTGTTTTTACTTTGTTCTGCTTTGCAGGTAATTTTTTTTCACTTGTAGTCTTCTGTCTGTAGATGACTTTTTTAGGTTGATCTTAGGCACATCCTTACTTATCAGTTTTAAGTGCTGTTATGGAGAGGAATTGAGACCTGTGAGCCTTTGTTAGAAATTGGATGTAGTGGAAAAAAATCTGAGGTAAAAATTTACAGGATATTATTTATGTGCTGTAATTTTTCCTCAAGATATTACAGGGAGTATTAATAGTCTTTGGCTTGCAGCATTACAGCCTATTTTCTAAGAGCTTCAGGGAGAATTTTGTTTGCAAAAAGTTGTATATCCCATTGCAGTGTCTGTCCATACTCGGGGAGGTGGGTGGGAGAAAAATGAATACTGACTTGCTCAGATTCAAGTGCCAGATTTTGTAAGTTCAGCATGTAATTTAGACTTTGTGCCACATATGGTAAGAATGTCCTCTTGCATGTTGTCTTGCCTCTCCTTGATACATGTCCTCATTATGCAGGATGATAAACTTGCAGAAATTTTCTGGAGAAAGCTTAAAACATTCATCCTTTGCCTTCTACTCTGAAAGGGATCTTTGAAGCTCGTAGTTAGCCATTCTTTAGGGCTTCGGTTGTGAAGTCTGTCATCACTGTGACTGCTGCTTGTAGGCTGAAATCTAGTGAAGGCCTGTTTTACAGTGTGTCTGTACAAAAGGGCTTTCATTAGGGTAAGATTGTCTAATTTCTCACTTTTTAAAACTGCTTATTCTATATGTGGTTGGAGTTGCATTTAGTCACTTGCATTTAGTGACTTTCTGGACAAGCACAGAGGAATCCTCTGAGGAGCAGAGTTTGGAACCTGGAATGTTTGCTTTGTTCATTGCACTTGCTCTTGTGTTAGCTGGTTATGGCTACTGATGGAGGCAGGGTGTTGAGCACAGAAAGAGGCAGGATCATGGGAATATTCTGTACAGACAATAAATCAGTGTGACCAGTGTGCTGCAGTCACACCTTGACTTGCTAGGTGTGCCCTGTCTTACAGCTGCACTGTTGGCTTCTACTGTAGAAAAGTGTGCTGCTTGGGGTTTCTTTTCTTCTTTGCACTGTTCCTTGTGCCAAAAGAAAGGTAGTAAAAAGTCTGCATGATTGTAACTGAAACTAGTTAGGGAGATTTGGAATGCCTTTTTATTTTTGCTAAGTTTTACTTAACTGTTTTGAAATGTAGTAGGTAAAGGAAAATTACTAATACCGAGACTTGAAAAAACCCAAACCAGTGACCTGGAAATATAAGCACAGAAAACACACATTTATTGCTCATTAGGTGAAAAGGAACATAATGATGAGGTTCAAAACTCCTACAAGAGACAAGACATAAAAGAAATGTTATTTTCATGATAAAAGCTTCATAAATCGTAAATTACAGTTTTTATTTAACCTTGTGTGTTCAAGAATGTAATGGAATTATTTAGAGAACTTACCTTTGAACTTCTTGTTAGGAATCCTTTCAAACTTTCTTAGAACTGTTTTACTAAGCTGCTTAATCTTAATGCGTGGGCTCACCAATGTGATTATTTGGCTTTAAACCTCCCTTTATAATGATTGTTCAGATTTCCATCTCAGGTTTTACATGGGAGTTAGAGCTTCCCTTTCCTGAGGTGTAAGGAATTTTAATGGTAAGATGACACAACTGATTCAGAACTGAATATCTACATGTGCAGTTTAATCTACCTTCCATATGTATGTTTTTATGTATCTGGATTAATATTTTCTAGAGCAGCTTTAAGACTCAAGGGATTTTTTTTTTTAATAACCTAGAATTTCCATATGGTTTCTAGTAATAGAATGGCTTAGCATTTCTCTTTGAGGATCTTAAATCAGAATTTCACCTGAACAGAATTTTACTTAATGTCTTTAAAATCTGTTGCATACAGGAAACGTAATTTCTACAAGTGCTGTTTTGGGGAGTTTTGTTCCAGAACCAGAACTTCCTGTAACAGTATCGTGTTGAACTACTTAGTAGCTGCATGCAGAGTCTAGTTTGTATTTCATTTTCATAGTATTTTTTCTCTCAACAACTACTTAGTAATTATGGTCCAAGAGAAACAAGTCATTGATTATTTTGTGGAGGATGCCCTAAAAATCTGTTTCCCAGGGTTCTGTAGCAACACTGAGTTGTTTATAGATGTTCATCTTTTAAATTATTTTTTCCCAAGGACTAGAAAATGAGATTAGAGCAAACATCAGTAGACTGGAGTCATGTAGCAGTTGGTAGCATGTATGCCATTGTCCAGTGTTTTTGCTTGAGCTTGTGCTCTGATTTGCAGATCTCTAACAACATTGTTAGCACAAATAATTCTTGTGGCTATATTGAAAAATTGAATTTGTAAAAATTTGAGTCAAAGAGCTTTTCTGAAATGTTAAGTGAGTATTTGATTTATTTTAAAGGGATCTGGGCTGAAGACCCAACTTAATAGCCCACAAAGGAGAAGCTGGGTTAATCTTTTTTTAATATTGGTAGATAAGGGCTTTGTTTTTCATAAATAAGCCCCATAATATTCTTCACTTAGAAGAATATATTCACACTCAAAATATTTTCAGTAGCTTAACCAGGTCAGAGCAGGAGCTTGGGAACTTTTTCCTTGCTCCAAAGGCAAGGAACCAAGGAGATTATATATGGGGAGCAGACTAGGCTCTCATTCATCTTTGGTGTTTATAAGATGGCAGGGGAGGTTAGTTTGTTGGAAGTTACTTACCAAGAACAGCATTACAGAATCATTTAGGTTGGAAAATGCCTCTAAGGTCAAGTCCAATCTTTTCCTGATCACCATGCTGGTGATTAGACCATGGCACTAAGCGCCACATCCAGTCAGTACTTGAACCTCCCAGGATGGTGACTCCACCACTTTACTGGACAGCCCATTCCAATGCTTAACAACCCTTTTTGGGAAGAAATTCCTCTTGATTCCCAGCCTAAACCTCCTCTAGAACACCTTGAGGCTATTTCTTCTTGTCCTGTCCCTGGTTGCCTGGGAGAAGAGGCCAGTGCCCACCTGGCTACAACCTCTTCTCACATAGAGAGTAATAAGGTCCCTCCTGAGCTGCTTCTTCTCCAGGCTGAACAAGCCTAGCTCCCTGTGCTGCTGCTCACAGGACTTAATCCCTAGACCATTCACCAGCTTAACTGTTATTTTATGAACTTGCTCCAGCTCCTCAATGTGTTTCCTGAATTGAGGGATCCAGAACTGAACACAATATTTGACATGTGGATACCCAGTGCTGAGTACCGAGTGACAATCACTGCCCTGGTCCTGCCAGCCACACTATTGATACAGAGATACTCCGGGGTTTTTTCTGGCATCACCTTTATTACCCATTCCTGCATATTTTATTATATGACTGTGGCATCTGCTGCCATAGTGCACAAATATATATGAGTAACCAGAAAAGTTGTTTTAGAGCCTTAAATGATGAGTGCATGATACTAAAATGCTCAGGAGTTCATCATTGTGTACTCTGATACAATAGTTCTGGAGTATGCGTATTTTAGGAATGCTAACATAAAAATCTGTCTGATGCTTCATTTCCAACAAGGAAATAAAGTTTCAGGTATTTCCTTTAAAGAATAGATGCAATTTTTTCTTGACTTATGCAAAGCTGTGGTGTTAGCTCTCAAATGCTGAAGTTGCTGCAGTTCCCATCTCTCAGGAAAGACAGCATAATGAGCAGTTGGCTAAAGGCTTGTGTGCTCCCACTTGTATGTTTTGTTCTGATGTTCTTTTTTCCTCCCAGAAACAACAGCACTTGGTTTCTGTCCATACTAGAAACAACATCTATTGAGTAATAGGTTTTAAGGAAACTTTTACTCCTGCAAACAAGGTAGTAAAGACAGAAGGTATTTTTCCTATAAGAGTCATAGAAATTGTAAGAGCAAGTGTCAGAAACATTGGCAAGTCTGAAAATGAGTAACTAAAATCTGCAGCCAAACAAAATGCTTCTTTATCTGGCTCTTACCTGAGCATTGCTTAGTTACCTGGGTTAACATTCAGTGATCCTTGGAGGTAATAATGAAAAGTGACAGAAATACTAATGCTAATTAGTGTATTATTAGGAACTTAATTTTTATTAATTTGGAGCAGCAGTTCTTCTCTAGAAAAGTATACTAAGGTGTTCATCTAGTAACTGTGGACCATGTCTAGTAACTTGTGGACCAGAATTGTTGCATTATGCTTTTTAGGTAGATAAGGATGAAATAGGTCATCTCTTGTTAAGGTGCTATAAATCTCTTATTTTCAAGATACCTCTGTAATCTTTCATTTCCTTATAGTAATTGCAAGTGAAGTGTTTGATCAGCCACTTTGTCAAATCCAGATAAAAGTCTGCTAGGTCTGAATTCTCAGTTTCTATTGCTGTAGTAAATTTTACATGGAAATACACTTTCCAATTAATTTTCATGTTGAATACCTGCCTACCTATTGGTGTTGAGGGTTTCCTCTAAGGTCAAGATAAGCTTTTATTATTTCTAGCTGTGTCTTTGAGGCTGCAGAGGTAAGCTTTAATCCTTAATTCTATTCAATGTACCAGTTTGGGATTCTTTGCCATTAGGTGGATCATTGTCAGTCTTCTCTAGGAAGCTTCTGTTTACAATAGAAGGTCTCTTAAACTTCTTTTTCTTATACAGTGAGTAGCCTTGCACATGCACAGATTTTTGTCCTTGATATCATGGTGTTTTCTTAAGATACTAACAAGCCCGGCTTGTGGGTTTTGGGAGGGGTAAGTTGGTGTTTTCTGAACTGCTAAAACTGATTGTGAAGCAAGACAACTGAAATTAGTGGTTTATGTGTAACTGGTTCTTCATACATGTTATTCTGAAGATGTGACTCTCAAATATTCAGATGAGCCATGTCAAACATATGAAGCTTTTTTCTTTAATCAATTTTGGGCCTGTGCTTTCAGCTGAGGCAGTCTTATCTGTGCTCTTGAAAGCAAGTCATAAAGCATTGGAGTTTGTTCACACAAATGATATCTTAGTTGTCACAGCACATCCCTTGACAGAAAAATATCATCTCTTTATTGCCTCAAAAGATTTAGCACTTCCTGTGCACTTAATTTATCGAGAAAGGTTCATAAGATAGCGGACAAATGAGGACCATATTATTCTGGAAATAAAGAACTCTCTAGTGAGCTCAGTTACTGGTTTTTTCTACTGAGTAATACCTAATTGTGAAAGTTGGTGTTGAACACTTAAATCCTTCAGATAGACCAGTCATACTACCTTACTGTTTTCTCTTCAGCCTGGCTGTTTTGAAGATCCACATGCAGTATTTGGGCAGTGAAAGAACAGAGTAGGATATTTTGGTTGGAAGGGACCTACAGTGATCATCTAATCCAACTGCGAGCAAGACTATGACAATTTCTGGGTCAGATCTAGAGAGTATTAATGAAATTCCGTTTTCATGACCATTGATGAAAGAGCTCAGATGTAGAAAAGCTGTTGCTTTTTTGTTTTAATTATGCACTGAATTGACAGAAGTTCTATTTGTTAAAAGAGAAGCAGTCATTCTGAGTAGACTCATTGACTTCTGCAGTTTTGTTAAATTTGTTTTCTAGACTACTATAGATATAACAAAATCTAGACTTCTCTTGACAGTTGTCCTCTTGGAGGACAACCTTGAAAGTCCATTTCCACAATACAGGGCTAGGAAAGAAATGGCCATAACAGCCTTGTTTCAGTACTTTAAACACCTTGGAATTATGTAGCTGTCTTCTGCTGAAGTCTTCAGCACACGTGTTTCACTCTAAAAGATGTGTATGAAATCTGATTAAGCACTGAATGACTAAAAGACTCAAACACAGATGCTTGGGCTGCTTTTGAGACATGTCTTCATTTTTCTGTACTAGAAATAGCATTGGTCATTGTTGAGACTTTAATAACACTTTTGCTTTGGTTGGGGATTTTTTATAACTTGCACTTTTGTTTTTACTGGTTGGTATCTTGGTTTCCTACTGTGAAGGTCATCAACCATCACCTGGGAACAAAATTTCTCGAGTTTAGAAGAACTGTATCTGTGTTTGTGCTGTGCTAATGCCTTCTCAAAACCAAATTGAAAACAGTCTCCTCCAATACACACCCTTAATAATAGTTATGAATGTTTTATCAGTAAGGTAAATATTTAATTCCTTCAACAGCATGTGAACTGAGTTCTTGCGTGAAAATTTGGAATGACTGACAAGATTTGTAAAGTCTTTAGGAGTCAAGATCTGTAACTGAAGTGTTCCTGTCACTCTACTTAAAGCTAGGTTTTCTTCTGTTCATAGGTTTAGCTCAAACTCCACTGTTCCAACAGCTAAATTAATTTCTTTAGCAGACAATTACTGTTTGCATGTGTTTCTAACTTTTTTGTTCAGAGTTGAACATTGTAAATTAACTTTGTTTTTATACTTGTATAAGAACCCTACAATTCATAATATGAATATAAACCTCAAAGTTTTTCATAGTTAAATTTTAAGCTCTACTTGCATTCGTGTACTGCAGTAGTATCATTGTGATTAAAACCATCCAAAGTTTCGTCTTTGATAATCTTGAGTCTCTTTTTATTCTAGTTTCATTCTGTAAATATGTTTCTCAGTCATCGTGTCCATTAAGTTTGAAGGATTTGTATCAGCATCTCTGTTACTTTTGTGTAAAATAAATTAGGATAAATGATAGGTTTTTAAGGTCTCTCTAAATAAATACTAGAAAGTGAGACAGAATACTTAACAGTCAAGTTGTAGACAAAAATTGCTTTCAAACCTACCAGTTAAGCCCCTGTGGTTATATGGGAAGGATGTCTCCTTATCTCAGAGGAGCTGTTTAGTGTGTTCTTCAGTGTGTAAGGTTTCTCTTATGTTACTAAAACCAGTTATTGATTACTTGTGAGGAATAAAACTGTTTTATTTTGGGAAAGCAGGTGGTATTAATTTGCTTCCCCAGAAAAAGTTACAGTTTCTTGTGTTTAACAGTGACTTAGTAGCATAACAGCTTGCTTAAAAATAAATGAAAATGGCTTTATTAAAATAAAAATAGAAAACACCTTTTTCTCACTAAAAAATGAAGAATAAGCTGAAATTTGAAGGAGAAAAATTACCACTTCTTTTCCCTCTCATTTTAGGGTACGGTCAATGGTGTGCTGCTAGTGACGCCAAATAATATAATGTTTGATCCTCATAAAATGGATCCTCTGGTCCAAGAGAATGGCTGTGAAGAATATGGCATCATGTGTCCAATGGAAGAAGTGATGTCAGCTGCTCTGTATAAGGAAATTGTGGACAGCAAAATTAAGGAGTCATTAAGCATGTAAGATAGAACAGTATTTGTAAAGCTTTGACTAAATCTGACCTGTAGCCACATTGCTGACCATACAAAACTAGCAAACTAGCATTTTCCTTCTTTTTCTTGTTAGGAAAGAATATCAAAGATTGGCTTGGAAAGATCCCTATAGGAAGTTTGCTTTGCCTTTAGTTCTCATATCCTATATATGATGCAGGATAAATCTTCTGTATACATGGACACCAATTTTCTCCCGTAGTCTCTTATAGAGATCTGCAGTACCACATAATTTCTTCTGCCCTTTCCCCACTATGGAAACAGTTGTCAATGTTGTTTGGTTCTTCAATAATTTAAAAACTGGTATACAAAATAAGAATGTGCAGCTTTGACAATTTTAGGTACAAATTTTTATTATTTTGCATTTTTCACTTGCTTCTCAATCTTGTTGCTCTGACAAATGATTTAAACTAATTTTCTAAGATTTGTATATATTATCCTGGGCCTAGGAGTATGTTTTTCTCCCTTTATGGCTAGGGGAGGGACTGCATATTCACCTTAGGTATAGTCTTTTTTTGGAGTAAACAGTAAATTTGGATTGGTGAGTCTAAGCACTGGTGTTTAGTGCAGCAGGCATTTAAAATCAAATTTGAAGAGCATTAGAGAAATCTTTGTTCCATTCTCTCTGGCTTTTCTATGGCGAGCTTTTATATTGTCATCATAAAAAGATAAAATCTATCTTGAAATCCAAAAAAATTAAAAACAAATCATGCCACCTTTACCTTTCACAGCCCGTAAAGCACAAACATTTGCAGAGTGCCTCAATTATCTAGCTGTAGGGAAGTGGGCTTCTTTTACCAGGAGGGTGAAAAGCTGTTTGCTTGATGTGTAATGCTATACCCTACTTAAAATAGTTACATTTTTTAAGATAATCAGTGACTCATAAAAATATCCTCTTACAGTTTAAATAGGCAGTACCCTAAGCACATCTTTCTTGATAATCTTAAATGTATGGACACTCAGAAGTAGTAACTTGCCTCATACCATTTATGAGCTCAGTTTTGTCATAAACCTGGGAATGAACAGGTATCTTGGCATGGTCTTGTTTGCTGCCCAATGTCATGTGTCTGTTGAAAGGGCAACTGAAATATATGTTGCTACAGCAGTACTTTTGGGGCTTTTGATGTAGAATGATGATGCCTTCAGCATATTTTTTTCTGGAAGTTTATTTTCCAGACTGAGTTTTAAAAAGTAGCTCACAGTTCCTATTTCAATTGATAGACAGTGGAAAGATTTAGATAACTCCATGCTTGAGTCATGTTATTGTAGTTGCAAAACAAGTATTTTTCTAAAATGCTTAGTTTGTTAATGACTTAATGATGCTATTGATTTTTGTGCTCTTGTAGCACATGCATTTTCTCTTTTGTTTATAATATGAAAGCATGTGGAATGAAAACGTGTCTGCTAATAAAAGGTCATACTCTGCATTCAGAGGCCTGTATGCCCAATTTGATTTATCTTTCTTGTCAGCTGTATGAACTAGTGGGTGGAACACTAGCTGCTAGCATTTTCTTCAGTCCCTGCGCTTTTGTGCCTTAGCTAAATATGAGGCATATTTGTACATTTGGGGGAAAGCAAAAATCTTTTAAGTCTAAACAGAAGTCCTAACATCTTCATCTAGATCTGACAAGACCCATGTGTCTTGAGGTATTTGACACTCAAATCATGGGTTGTTTTTTTTCCTACATATTCTGCTGTTGTAGTTAACCTCCTTCTATTCTCACAATTTTTCCAACTGTCAAACCTGCTTAAACTTGGGAAGGTAATCTTATTTTCAGTATTCAGATTGTTGGTATGGAAAATGGTCATAAGCCAAATGGATGCTTTGGTTCTTAGAACTAAAATTTCATGTTGTATGGTTTCTATATATAAGCCACCATCTGCTAAAACTGAACTGTATGTTTTATGGATTTTATGAACCTTACATTGTGCTTCTATAAGAGCACCTATAATGAGCATAATCCAGCAAATTTAAAGAAATGGCCTAGTCTAATAGGTAATGAATTCTAAATCTGAATCCACATGCTTTGTAAGCAAAATCATTCAGTCAGCTAAAGCTTACTTCAAGTTTCATGTTGATGCTTAGATGAGACGATGCATGTGCTTTGCAAACATCCTGAACTTCAACAGCATCTCAGTAATACAATGTAAGTTTTATGAGACTGTGGAGTGAATTTATTGTCCTTCAAAACAGAGAATAATGTACAAGATTCTTAAAAGCATTTAGTACTAGATAACGGAAGAGCTGGTATGCTTCTGATAGCAAAGAATTTGACATTGAGAACTCTAGTCACGAGTAAGTTTAAATATGAGAATTTTTTGTGATGGCTGTGTACTGCCCAGGTTTTTTGACAACAGAGAAAAGCTTGAGTTCTGTAGGTTTACTTGAGCGTGTTCATAGTACCTTTCTTGTCTTCCTCTTCTAAAAGTCATAGAATTTCTAGTTAGTTTATTTTGAAAGGCAGGTTTAAGCAAGATTATTTCCTCTTGGTAAAATAAATTTTTATGCTTGCCTTTTTTTACACTATTTATCAGCATCTTCAGTTTTATCAAGTAGTTTGGGGTTTATTTTGCCAAGCAATGATATCCTCAAAGTTAGGTACCTGCTGAAGACACTAAACACTGTTTCAGGTATTTTCTATGGGCAGAAGAGTGAGATATACTTTGATGGTTCCCACTGTTCTGCCTTTAATGGCTTTGATATCTGAGGTTAGACCAGATGATTTCTGCCATTCATGTCTTACCTGTGAGGTAGGTGTCAGCTTCCTTGTAGGGTGGGACATGTCTGTACAATTGTACTGACTGCTTGGGGAGACAAAACCTAAAAAACTGGATGATTTTCTCCTTTAGAGATTATGGTTTTGTGTAGCTTTTTGTTGGTTTTACTTTGGTTTTTATTTTATTTTTACGCTTTAAGTGCCTCTCACAATCTTGTTAGTTTCATAGGAGAGTTTCTTGTGAAAGTAATGTCATGAACTTGGGAAGTCCCTGCTGTGTTGTGCTGGCAACAGGTCAGCCACGTTTACCATTATGGTATCACATTTTATGCTTGTTTATTACTAATGCTCTGGATTAAGTTGATTTTTAGGGTGTTTGTTTCTTTTAAGAGCTTGATCAAAACAGTGAAGAAAAGAGCTTGATACTTGAGAGGTGCCTGTTATAACAAGATTCTTATTTTGCTCAACAGAGATGTAGAGCAGCTATCAGTAAGGGAACTTGGCCATTCCAAGAAGGCTGCGAAGAGCAATACAGATGACACGGATTCCAGGGTTCGGGACACGGGCAACGACAGTGCTAGTACTGCCCCGAGAAGCACAGAGGAGTCTCTTTCAGAAGATGTATTCACAGAATCAGAACTCTCTCCAATACGGGAGGAACTTGTTTCTTCAGATGAGCTTCGACAAGATAAATCTTCTGGAGCATCATCGGAATCTGTCCAAACAATAAACCAGACCAGTGCTGAATGTTTAACAGTCATTGCAGACTCCAATGAAGCTGCCAGTGACTTAAAGCCCAGTGCCGAAATGGTTGTAGGTGTTAAACAGTTTGGTACCCACTTAAGTTCAGAAAGTGCTAAAATGTCTTTAAAGGGGGGACGAGAATCTGTAGAAAACACTGCAGATGTCCTCCAGCAGTCTTTGCAAAGATCACAGGGTAGTGAGGAGCACAGCAAGGAGACAGAAGTAGGCAAGGATCAGGGTTCCTCACTAGGAAAAAAAGCAGATAATGAGATGGAAGAGCAATGTCTGGGTTGTGAAGATACCACAGACTCTCAAAAGAAAGAGGCACCTAGTAAAGGAAAAGTAGTGGGAGAGCAAAGTCAAGAATCAGAGGCAGAAGTTGAAGAACTCCGCAAGCTCTGGAAGACCCACACTATGCAACAAACAAAGCAACAAAGAGAAAACATGCACCAGGATTCACAAAAAGAGATGAGCCAGAAAGCTGTATCTGCAGGAGATGGGCGGTTAGAAGGTGAGTCAGTGGGTACAGTATTAACCTTCAGATTTAAAATTTATTAACCTCCAGTTTAATGGAAATCTTGAATTTTTTTCATTCTGTACACTGTATTTCTCCATGTGCTGGTTAAGTATCTCATTGACTTGAAGATATTCCAAAGTTAAACTTTACATAAACTTTTGGAGAAAATATTTGATGCTTTCAGAATGCTGTTTCACTTGCATCTTGTCTTGATGACTAGATGTCTTGATGCATCTTGATGATGACTAGAACAATGTTAAGCATCCAAAAAGCTTGATTCAGGAAAAGTAAGGGATATTAGGAAGCTAGCACTGTGGATACAGTGAACAGCTAGGTTTTATTTCTTCACTACCTTGATTCTTGTGCAAAGATCAGGGTCCTGGGATTATTAGTTGGAAGTTACCCTTAAAGTCTGTTCAAGTTTTTATCATACCAAGAAATGTGCTGTGCCTTTAAACAACTTCAATACACTTCTGGGTGAATTTGAATTTGCTTTCTAAAAAATTCACAAGTTACTTTCTGATGTCTTCCCATCTTACTAATAGAGACAACTGAACTGTTTGTTTCTTTGGTTAACAGAAGTTCATCTACACTTCAAAATCTTATATAATGGTTTCTTGCATGTTGGTTTTTTGGGGTTATTTTTGGTTGGTTGGGTTGGAGTGTTTTTCTTTTAAGGAAGTAACTGAATTTTGAAATTTGATGCAGATGAATACTTACATAATTCTGTGATAAATTTGGCTTTTATGCCCTAAATATTAGAAGTATTTCTAATACTTCTGGCTACTTTCTAATATACTTACTAACACTACTTTCTAATACCTCTGGTGGATGTCAGCTAGCAGTAGTTGCTGGCTGTCACTTTAAAAAAAAAATCAGGTGTTTTAGAAAACTAAGTGTTCTTTGGCACAATTGCTGCTTCTCTTACAAATGAATATTTGTAACTCAGTAGCATTAATGCTTTAGTTTTGGTTTTTTGTAAGATTGTATCATTGGCTGACTGCAGGTTTTTTCGTCTGTTATGTGATCTGTATATTTGCAGAGTAAATATAGATATAACCAAAATAATGTCTGCATACAGTTCTACAGAAGAATGCTGGCTAGAAACCTTATGTACACATAGTACTGCTGCCTCCCTCAAAGTTGATGGGGTAAAGTACAAAGTAAAAAACACAAAAAGCACAAGATGCCTTTTGGAAATTTGTACCAATTCAGTCCAACTTCAGTAGGAATTATTCCATCTCTTATTCTTGCATGTTGTATTAGCAGAATGCAAATAAATGAATAAATTATGAAGTAATATTTCTCAATCTAGATAGATTTTGTGAAGCTTCTACAGGCGTGATGAAACAGAACCAAGGTAAAAGCATAGATCTGCTTTATAACTATTGAAAAACATCAGAATGAATAGGACATCTGTTAGCAGCAGGTCACTAAAAACATCAGGTCATTTAAAATTTGAAATATAGTAAACACTTTCAAGTAGCCTTTCTCAAAATAAAATGCTGAAGTAGTCATACTATGAGTTTTGGATCAATAGCTTACCTAGGCAGTCTTTTTGTCCCTTTCATATAGCAAGGACTTAGTTGAATTTTTTCTCTTTTGTGTCAGTTTCGAGAATTTAGGTTTTGAGAACTATTGTTTTTTGAACTTTGAAGAGGTTGAGTGTGTGAGTTTGGAATTAATGAGCTGAATGTTTGTTTTGAATGTTGAGGTCATGCAATGCAAGTAAATACTTATGAGTAGACACATCAAGTTTAGAATAACTAAAAGGTCTCACTTATATCTACTTTTTTTCTTGTTGCCCAAGCTTCTGTTTTTATAGACACCTTTGTTAACCAGTGGATTGAAATAAAGCTAGATGTGGTTGATACTTTGGAGAAATTGTAACAATCTCTAATTTTGTGTGTGTAAAAACAAGTTAAAATATCATTAATGATAACATGTCAAAATATTTACAGCTTAGCTGAATATTGGCACACATTTAAAGGAAAGACAAGAAGAATGAGACAGTAGCCATTGCTGAAATCTTTTCTCATTAATTCTATATCAAATTCAAAAGAAGATATGGAGAGCTTACTTTAAAAAGCATCTGAAATAGTCATTTTGAAACTTGGGGCAGAGCTAAATTGTTTGGTTTTACTTTATCTGATAGCTGGAAATAATCCCACTTCTCTGAGCTCAGGGAAGTCCTAATCTGCTGCCTCTGAAGTACCAAAATCAAAAATGCCAAATCATTGAAGAGTATATTTATCTAACACTGGAACAGAGTTTGCATGCCAGTCCTACGAAACAGGCTTTTTTGTTTATTTTTGTTTCTTTTTAGTGTTTTTTTTTTAATCTGTCAATTTACCTTTGAGTTTACACATTAATAAAATACTTCCAAACAATGCATGTTATCATGGCTAATTTCCTGTACTATATAGTGCAGGTATAATTCTAAAATGTTGACTGAAAACATGGCTGAAAATTAGGAGTCCCACATTTAAATAGTTAATAGGAAAAAAATAGTCTTTTGTGAAACAGTGCTGTTCTAAACTTCATGGTAAAAATCTTATTGAGAAAATGTTTATAGAGCAAGAAGGTGATGTTTTCTGTGCTTAGCGGTAAAGAAAAGATGTGTCCTGGGAAACTGAAACTTATCTGTATGTACATATAATACCAGAGCTAGGATAAACCCTTTATTGTCATAACTGATCCTAATAACTCTTAAAATTACATTTTCCTTTCCTGCTATAAAAAAAGTCTCTTGTGGCTGGAGGATTTGGCAAATCATCTAGTAAAGAAAAAAGTTTAAGAAGGCTTCTTATTTTACTTTGTGCTGACTTGACAATTCAGACCTTGAGGGTAGTCATAGAATTATTTGAGTTCAATTAAATATACCACCAGAGAGAAAAATCCTGAACTGCAAAATCCAGTATCCTTCATCCTGAGGTGGTGTTCATACCATTGAGGTGTTTGATATAGCTAAAAAAATAAAATTCATCCTAATCCTGTATCAGTAAGGCCAGAATGTTTTCCCTTGTAAATGATAAGTAACTAACAACATCTCTGACACATGTGAATCAAGCCAAAATACCCATCTAACATAACATCGTTTTCATGTACGTGGGATACTCTTTAATAGTGGTAGGGTGGTGATTCAGTGTTGAGAGTATGCATCAAGAATACTTTGAATACTTCCATGGATGAAATGCGGTAACAATGTGATCTGTAGTTGGAAGCAGAAATGAATGTTAGAATTTAGTATGTTGTACTCTGAAGTTAATTCTGCTGTTGTGATGTTCATAATAAAACAGGTTATTATTACTACTTATGTCATCTCCCATTACTTACTTACATAAATGTCCTATATCCCTCAATTGTCTATTATAAAATTAATTAATAATTTTGTTAAGCTCTTTAGTACCTCGTGGACAGCTTACTTTGTCTTTATTATTAGGTTCTTCTGTTATGAAAGAAAAAAGACGGCATCGATCTCACAAATTTCTGTGTCTCAGGGTTGGAAAACCCATGAGAAAAACATTTGTTTCTCAAGCAAGTGCAACAATGCAACAGTATGCACAAAGGGACAAAAAACATGAGTACTGGTTTGCTGTTCCACAAGAAAGGTAAGACAGAGGCAAACTATAAAAATCAGTGATTGCCAGTAGATGTTTGAGCTTTTCATTTTTTCTGCACCATTTAAAATTTTGCAGCAACTGAATCTCTCTTAAGTGATCACAAAAAAGGGTCAATGTCTGAAGATGTTGATTGGCTTGCGTTGTATTTGCCACTGGAGTACCTCATTAGCTTAGAGACATTTTACTGATTTACTTGAGTTACTTGAGAGTTTGGCAAGTAGTTTCTTATACTGTTTAGCCTCTTGTTTGTAGCAAGTAAATAACAAAAGAAAGAGTCAAGTGGTGTCTGGTGGAGGAAATAAATTCTGCAGCAAAATTTTTGTCTTTATCTGTGCTTCTCATTATTTGGAAACTTTCTAAAAATCCTCTCTGAGTTCAGAAGAGCTAGCTGGGGTTCTTTTGTCTTACCTTGTATGTGGAAGGTAAAACCTTTCCATGAGCCACCTTAAGCATGTCTACTGGAAAAATACCTGAAATTGTTGAACTCACTCAAAGACTTGAGATTGTTCATGCTCACTGACTGGTACAGCCTTGTATTCTGAGATTATTTTTACTGCTAGGAAACTGTGACTTCTTTTCAGCCCAAAATTGGTTTTTAGGGGTGTTACATCCTTGTCAAAGAGTGGGGAGAAAAGAAAGAAACGAAAAAATATTAGTTGTCATCTGGTGTAAATACCTACCCACAATGATCAAGTCACTTTTTCATCTTTTCTTTTGAGCTGAATGGCATAGAATGTCCAGTTGGGGCACTGCAGTGAGGACAGATATGGATCAATTGGAGAGAGTCCAGAGGAAAACAGCAAGACTATTTAATGCCTAGAAAGTGTAACATATAAGGAAAATTAGAAGTAAGTGGGGTTCTTTAATCTAAAGGAGAAAAGGTTGATTACAGAATTAAAATTATTTTATACTGAAATTGGCTGCAACAAGAAAGGCAGTAGTCTTTTTATGTCCACTGTGGATGGAAATGTGTGATGGACTGAAATTATATTAAGTGTTATACTTATCCAACAGGTAGAATTGAGTCCATGGTAGTGATTTCACTCACCAGCTTTTAAACACCTCTTAAGTGGTAAAGAGGATGCAAAGTTTTGAGTCAAAGGTCTGTCCCACTAATTCTGCTGCTGTTAATCCTGTCTGGGCGAGGAGTTCTCTTGTGGTTATAGTTAACTCAAATCTGCTTGTTCTAGAAGTATCGTATTTAATTTGAAATCAGATAAATGTTTCATATATGGCAATGGTGTAAGGATTAGTTGATTAAAATGATCACTGTCTCTTTGATTTATTTTCTAATGTAGCAAGTACTTACCTTCAGCATAAAGCAGAATTGATCACATATTTTGGAAGAAAGGTTTCTTATTTTTTCAGCCTGTACTGACTTCCTTGGAAATTATTTTCATCTGTGAAGGGTCTCTCTCTGTCTCTCTCTCTCTAACTGAACGGGGTAGTTTACTATCAGTATCAGTTCTTTATTCATTCAATATGTGTCCTATGTTTTTTGTAAAGAAAAAGCTATGTTCTCATAGTGGGGAGTTCATTTTCTTAATTTGGTGTTAACCTTGCTGAGTGCTAGTCTGCATAGATGAAAGTACTTAGTGCCAATCCAGTTGTCTGTGTCACCGAGTGGTACAAAGAGAGAAAAGCATCATTTCAGTGTTCTTTCTCTCAAAGGAGCCAGTCTGGGAAGGAAAGTCTTGTAGTTCCTTAAGCATCAAGTATCATGTCCTTTTTCTAACTGCTATAATTATACATAACTCAAAGTTCTTGAAGAGCTAAAATCAGAACTTAAAGAAACTTTCATACTTGCATGACAACTTAAGATTGATGCCTCATTCAGTCCATGAGGAGTCTGCAGCCTCTTGCTTTGGACTTCTGTGATAGAATTTACCTAAACTTACACTTCCAGAATGTTTTATTCTTTGCTATTGCCAGAGGAAGATTTGCCTCCTCCTTTTTTTTTTTTTCCTTCCCCTTCTACCGTTGTTTTTCAGGAGCCTCAATCTTAACAAGGGTGATTCTGGATAACTGACCCTTTTCAGAGGCTGTTACTACATACCTGTGTGCAGAAATTTTTTGGGCAGTGGTACATGAAAAATATAACTGCACTTTTGAGAAACTTTGAAATTCTGTATCTCTTGCTGTTCTTAAAGTGTTCAGTTTTTCAAAGATTATTAAGGAAGAGAGAAGAAAAGGCTCATATATTATTCTTCATGCTAATACAATACCCAGATATAGCAAATATCTCTGGAGAAAGACATAAGGAATATTCAAAGTCTTGCAACCAGAGCCATGAAGCTCTAGCTCTTACTCTCTATTCCATGATCAAGAGTTACTAGTGGATGCATTACAAGTCCTTTTCCTGAGTGCTCTGTCTGTGCACCTGCAGCAAATACAAGGTAGACTGACATCTGTTAGGATTACAAATAATTTCCTCCTGTGATTTTAGGTGATTTTGCCTTTCTAATTGAAGAATAGTGTAATTTGTGGCACATAACTTAAAATAAAGTAACTTTGAATCTTGGTACTTATTATAGTTAGAATAGCCTGTAGTTTATGTTTTTATGATTCATATATTCATCTGCGTGCCTTCAGCAGTCTTCCCCCACATCTGTAGTACTTTCCACAATTTCTATAATTCTGATTATGTCTTGGAAGTGGTCAGTTATCCTTCATAGGGAAAGCAAACACGCAGACATTTTTCAAATTCTAATTTTGTTTGGCTTTATGTAACTCTTTCTAAATAAGATTAAAAAGTCTTTGTGTTTTATTTTGGAAGTCATTTCAGTTTTAAGCAGAGGTATCCAATGGGACAGAAGTGGTTGAAAGATCATACTTATATGTGAAATTACACCTAATCCATTGCCAACTTGCTTCCTGTTTTTTTTTTTCTCCAGAATCATCTTCATATATTTAAAAACTAAAAAAAAACCCAAAGAACCAGCTAGGGTTTTTTTTTCAAATTTGTCTCTAATATCTAGTAAAATGTGAAACAGTATTTTTATTTTAACTTATAATACTTAATATTATTAAACATCACAAATTTACCTTATTTTTTTTTCTGTGTCATAACTTGACTTTTCTAGGACAGATCACTTGTATGTCTTCTTTATCCAGTGGAGTCCAGAAATATATGCAGAAGACACTGGGGAGTCTCTTCGGGAACCTGGATTTATAGTGGTAAAAAAGAAGGATGAGCCTGAAACTAGTGAAGAATTGAGTACTGAAGATGCTGCTAAAGAGTGGGAGGTAAGGAAGAGCAGTATCAAAGATTTTTTTTTTTTTGATGCACACATTAGAATATAGTAAAATATTATTAAATATTTTTCAGGAGAAAAAAAACACCTTATTAGTCTGATGATCATGATCATGGCTGTTCAGTTTATGCCATCCTAATGCTTTACTCTAACATCAGATCAGGGCAACATTTCACAATTCCAAATCATTTTTTTGTGGTGGAGCAAGTTGTAACTTAAAACTCCTAGGGAAAGGAATGTGAGTACAGCAACAAAGTTGGAATTTTGGTGAAGCAGACTTAATTTTCAGTCTCATAAACTGATAGTTTTCTAATATTTATTATTCCTATATTTAGAGTGTCCAGTGTTTATTGGTAAGAATCTAAAAAAGGGATGGGACAGCAAAAGAGGAAAAGAACAGCTATTAATGACATGTCTTTTAAATAATTTAGTAATTAATTTTTCAATTGTGAGTTATTAATGCATTATAATGCTGTTGACTGTATTTTAGAAATATGTTGTAATTGGAACAGTTTTTTTTTTTTCTTAATAATAAGCACATTTCTCTCATGTGAATCTGTGTCCACTGTGTTTCTATGGACACATCTTTACACGTGTACGTGGTTTTGTTTTGTAGTGTACATGCAGTTAAAGCACTTCCAGTCTTGTACATTCAAATGTTGGTCAAAAGTTTGATGATTCTTGTCATATATATATTGTAGAAGTATCCCATCTGCATTGTTTGAGTCTTGGGACAGCAATTGCAGTCTCTGACTGTAAGATTTCTTTTGTTTTTCTTCCCCCTACCTTGCAGTGGAACATGTTGAAATTAAGGAAGTCTACACTGTTTTATGTAGAGCATAAAAGAAATTTTAAAGAACTGCAATAGTCTAACTACAGGTTGTAGCTTATCTCCAAAACTTAGAACCATAGAACTCTGGATTCAGAGTTGAAATGTAGCTAGTTGAAGAATTAGGCCATAGTTGCAAAACATTCTCTGCAACTCAGTGATTTTGGGTGGAGCACTTTTGCTTTGAGACATTGAAATTAGTATCATAAAAACATGTCTTTTTAACTTTCATATTTTCAGCATATGTATTGCTTGAGTTTTTACCAGCAATGTATTTTGGTGTTAACTCTTGCTCAAAGCCTTCATAAATATTTGGAGTTTTAAAATTTGGCCTTTTGGAACATGGGTATCAGTGAATAGTGATCCGTGTTATGGTTTAAAGCACAGTATATCTCTCCTTTACTGAGCTCTTCAGTAATTTGACACCTTAATATAACTACAGAATCATTTCCACAGAATAAAGTGAAAATGTTTTTTTCATGGTGGAATGTGTTAGGTTTTAGAAACAATTTCTGAAAGTAGTTGAGGCAATACATTTTGTGCAAGTATTATAATCTGTAAGTTATTTCCCACAGAATGAGGCCAGACCTTAAGCCTGTATTTAGGTCTTCTCTGGAAACAGTCATAGGAAACATTTCAAAAATATCGTTTTTTCTGTGTGTTATGTGAAATTTTCAAGCGTGGTTCTCTTAATATTATCAAATAATAATTTTCTGGATTTATATGCTAATGTGATTAGTGAGATGGATAACTTTATAAAAAATGTTATGCAAGTACAAGAAATATGCTAGTGTGGTCTTCTGTGCATTTTAATTTGTGAAATGTGACTTCCTATGACTGACTTTTAGCACAAATCTGAAAGCTCTTAAAAACTTTCTAATCAGAAATGTTTGACAGTACTGGATGGTTTGAGCTGTCATTACATAAAACTGCATTTTAGTGGCTTTTAACATGTATGCTAGAAAATATGAGTAAATATGGGGAATTATAGCCATTGTTGTCATACCCATTATTGCCACTGAATTTCAGTCATCATTTTCAATCAATGTACTTCCTTCCTTCAATGCAGCAAGCTTTTCTTCTGTCAGTTTTTGCTCCAGGTTCAATCTAAAATAGCAGGTGAACAGTATAATTGAAGCCTTTTTCTGGGTATTTGGCTGAAAAACAGGCTGCCTTTTTCAGATCACAAGGATAGGAGAGCTCTGGGTGGAAGGGAAGTGGAAATGCATGACAAAGTACTGTTCATCTAGCAAAGGATGAAGGTAGTGGAGTACCTTTCTTTTCCAAAATGTGTTCTTCCTGCTTTTGTTGTACAGTATCTTAAAACTAGAAGGGCAGGGAAGATGATTAATGGGTAAGCCAGGTGGTGCTTTGAAACAGCTTTTGTTTCTTTGCAAGTTCTTTTAATACATTCAAGTGCAGCTTTTATTACTTTGAGAAATTCTATGCTTGTTTAGTGGAAAAGAAATTATGGGAGGAAGTAATAAAAAAAGGCAAAGATCAGTAAATTAAATGAGTAGTAGGTGTTGGTTTATTAAGTTTATCAATGAATAGGACTGAATGCTCATTCAAACTTCAGTTTTTGCCTGCTTACTTCTACCTTGTTCGAATACTGCATTGTACATAATGTCAGGGAAAATTCCAGCACTTTCTTTAACTTTCTCTTTTTGTGCTGTACCCTTGATAGAAAATTGACTTACTAGAAATAATTATGAATCTACTGCTGTCTCGTGTTAGCATCAGTAAAGGTGACTAATTCACAGAGTCTGAAACAATCTGTCTGAGGCGCCTTGCAGCTGCTGTTGCTGATGTTGTTACTCAGTATTTGTCTTCCTGCCTGTGTCATTAGCAAAGCTTTAAAAGGATACTTTTTCACTTAAGATCAGCCCTTAGTAAAGACTTGTCTCTGATACCCACTAGAAATGAATAGGCAATAACTATTTAATATACTATCTGAGAAATGAAAGTGATGCTAAGTTCTCAGTTGAGTTATCCCCATCCATTTTTCTCAAATATCTCTTTTATCTGTTACTTCAGTGAATAGGCTTACACCAAGAAAGAGAGTATTTTGACTTGTGTGGGGTTGTTGGATTTTTTTTGTTTTGGTGCTGATTTTCTTACCATCTGTACTGAGCTATAAGGTATATTTATCTTGGTATTCTTTTTTAACTTGATGTGTCTAAGTTCAAGTGCTAATGGCTTTCTATATCTGTTAGCACAAATGATGAATTTATTATGTGTTAATAAACAAACTCATCCTCCTAAGCATAATCTATACTTGCATCTAAACATGGCAAGACTTGACAGCAACCTGACTCCTTCTGTTGTGCAGTGTCTCAGAAACAATTTCCATTGGTACTTAAAGTCTAATCTAGTTTCCTTTTTAAGTTCAAGTAGAGTATATAGTAGGTTCCTATTTAAACCTGAAATCTGTTTAGCAAACATTTGAATTGCTCTGCATTACAGTAATTCCTGTTTAAAGCATTGATTCTTCCTTTTCCTTCCCTGTCACTTGATCTCATTGCCATTATTCAAGACTGAGTTGTACTTTGTGTCCATGTAAATATAAATACTCATTCACAAGATATTTGAAAACAGGAAATTTCTTGTCTTACGACTCACAAACTGGTCTTAAAGTAGTTGGAAGCTCATCAGTTTGATTTTTTTTATTAATTTTGTTAATTGTGGAGGAAATACAAATAATTTGATTTTAAACTGTCTAGAAGTTATTTTCCAAAATGAAGCTTGAGTTGATAGATACTTGCAAGTATTTTTTCCTAGACGTGGTAGGTCACGTTCTGGACTTGCATTTTGTGGTAATCACCTTTGGTTTTGCCTATTGAATGTCTGTAGAAAACATGGATACAATGCTTCTGGAAAGCATTTGTCACTCACTTGTCCAGCTGAATTTCAGTTAGAACTCAAGATGTGGTTTGAAAAAGCTTGCTACATCAAGCCATTCGTTGCAATTGAAGTTCTGTCTTCTTTAAATGGTATTTGACTTGGACACTCAGCCATCCAACATTACTGAAGCTGTATCTTCTGGAGTGTCTCAGAATTCTATTTCTGTATATTTATGGAAATGTGAAGGTCGCAAACTGTGATTGTCTCCTGGTTAGATAAGCACCGATGTCCAATATCCCAGTCTTGAAACCTTGTTCAGATGTTAAGTTCTTGGATCTTATTGGATCTGGACTGGAACCTACAATGTTTCTATATTAAAGGGGATACTGCAGTTTTAGAATGCACTTCTATTTTAATTTTTTTGTATTCATAATTGTGTTTCTTCTGTAAATTTGCTTCCATTCTTTGCAGTATACTGCAGTGCTTGGATGCTGGTGCAACATCTGCTTGTTGTGTCTTGCATTTAAAATGTGATATGAACATAATGCTGTATGACAAGCTGGATAATACTGGATGAGCAGAGAGAAGAGGAAGCCTGAAACTTGTAGGATTCTTGAATGAAACATTGCAAAGGATGTGTAAAGATGAACCATGCTAACAGTCTTCAGAAGAGGAATATTTTTTCCAATATGTTTCTGGAAAGGCTGTCTCTATATGATAATGAATTGGATATACAAGCTGGGTGGTTATTTGGTTTTTACATCATGTATTGTCAGTTAAGAAATTGGATGTGTCACTATGCATGTGTTGCTGTGCATTACCACAGAATTTCTAAGAGGCTTTGTGCTTTTACTGGAGAATGGGTCTCTTCAATTCTAGCACTCATGTGCTATAGTAGAAATGTTTCTTTTAATTTGTTGTGTTGGAGAAAAGGACTCTGGTGTCTATTTACATAATCCAATGCTCTTTGCAGAGATTGGTAACTTTCATTCTTTGCAATTTCATTATTTTATAATTAACTTGAATGATATTGCACTGTCTCAACTTCATGCATCAGAGTATTTCTTGTTTTGCTGTGTTTATTGTCACTACTTTATCTATTTCAAATCTATTTATAACTTGTAAGTGGAAATTCAGATGTTTTAATGATTTGGAGCTGTCCTGTAGTTGGAGTCATGAATGTGCAGTTGGCTAATTGGTGGCTATTTCTTGTATCTAATAGAGGGGTCTGGGATGGTCCCTCTGAGAGTTAAAGCAGAGCCATTCAGCTAAAAAGCTTATGCTTTTGAGATTCTTAATGGCTTTCAGCATACCTTTGAAAATCCTCAGGAAAACTTTGTGATGGAAAAATACTTCCTTTTTTTTCCACCCTCCCTTTCCTTAAGCTGTTGACAGGAAACAAAGGATGACTTCTCAAGTTAGACTTCCTTTCTTATGGAAACTTTCTCAGCCAACTAAGAAGTTGTGCCAGTCCCTGTTGTATTGACACTACAGGAGATAGCTTTTTGTAATCTTTTAGTGTTTCTTGTACCTGTAAAGGGAAAAGGGATCAGACCTTACTTAGATGTAATTAAATGTTAGCTTCACCTCCAATAATTTTTACAAAGACTCACTTGTTCTAGAAGACAGAGTAGTAATTTTGTTAGAAGCCAGTACCTGATATTTTATTTTTCAATTTCAACTGCATTCTAACTTCATTACTCCTGCACTTTACACTTATTCATGTGGGAATCAACAGCAAGTTGTAAATAAACTGAGCAATTATGCCCCTTCCTGCCTGTCCTGTTATCCTTCTGGGCTAACCTCTGTCTTTTAAGAGGGATGGAGCATAAGAAATACATCAGAATTTTATTGCTTTCTTTTCTTTTGAGCACGTTTTTAAAATCCTTTTGAGAAGCTATAAGAAACGTTGTTTTTATTCAGAGAGAAGCTTTAAACTTCTAAGCAAATTGTTGGAATTGTTTAAGATAAAATGTTGCAGGATGAAAAAGGATTCAGTTATGCAGATTCTGTTTTTCCTTCCCAGAAACAATGTGTTGGCTTGTGTTAGGGAATTTTTTTTTTTCTTGAAGGGCAGGGAACAGATGACTGATAAAGTAGGCTGTGGAAGATTTAGTTTTATTACTAACTTTTGCTTTCAGCCTTAAGGATTTCATTTCCAGCGAAAGTTTGAAATACTTTTGCTGCATGTTCTCCATTCCTTTAAGATTTCCCATGCTTGGCAGAGAAGGGGGTGATGTCTGTAGCTTGTATTATATTTTTATTTTGATAATAATTCTCACTTGAAACAGTTTTAAGGGTGTCTGGTTTTTGTTCTTGTTTTAACCCTCAGTATTAGTTCACTTGTTATTTGAAAATTAAACCCAACAAAAAAACTCAAGCACATAAATAGACATATGGCTTATTATTGGGATCATACAGCATTTGACTATATGTTTAGTCAAATCATTGTTACATATTTGAATTTCCTAAATCCCAGCTTCAATGTTCCAATGATAACAATGTTTTTATTTGCTACCTTAATACTTCTGGTAAGTTAGAAAAAATTTGCTTTTAGAGATGCCAGCTCCCATAAAAGGTTTTACTGAAAAGAAAAACATTTTATCTGCCTGAATGTTAGACAGTAGTGCAAGGTGAGGTGTTCCAGTACATAATTTGCAGTAAAATACAAGGTTTGGTTCTGATTTTCTCTGCTTGGATGTCTTGGCTTTTAGATCACAGCACAACAGCCTGAGTGAGTGATGATTTAATGTTGTTCTGTTGCTGCCCTGGCCTATTTAATAGTTTCCCACAGAACTTGGAGCATGGATGATGTGGAGATTATTTTGGTGGTTGTTGTTTGTTTTGGGGGATGTTGCAGAGGGAAGGGAGATGTTTCATTTTGGCTGTGGGGTAGAAAGACTGCAAGTGCTACTGCAAGGAGATTCTTGCAGGGTTGTCATGCTTTTTAGTATTGCACGTGTCTGTTTAAATAAACATCCTTCCTTAAGGGAAAAAGTAATCATGATTCCAAAAATACTTTCATGCTGGGACTAGCATTTAACCCATGCAACAAATTTAGTTTACAGACAAAAGGATTCATTTTCTTCTTGTAGCTTACAAACTGAAAAGGCTGCAAGGCTAGCAGTTTCCAAATGCTTTAAAACCCCCTTTTTAAAAGTACTCTAAATCTTCACTGACCTCTCTTCTAACTGCTTCTGGACGCTCAGAAATTACTTACAGGGTTTATGTAAGGTTGTCAGCAAAAAGAAGACAAACTATTAATTTAATATTGAATGCAAGCACTTTACCATTAGAAATTGTTTATGAGCAATTGCCCTATAACCAAATATTGCAAGCAGTTCTTGGGGGATTATTTTTGTGTTCTTCAATATTGTGTATGAGCAATTCAGCTCTGTGTCTTTAAATACTTTGGCCTTTTAACAAACTAGTGCTCTGCAACCACGCTTGAGCACAGGAAGCCTTCCTCCTCGTGTATCGTCATCATTTGCGATACATCCCCTGCTGCACCCTCGCTCATTTGCTGCCTGCCTTGTCAGTCAAATGTGAGCGTCCAGCAAACTCTCCTGTCACGGTGTCGTGGGGCTCTGCCTGTGCCTGGAGCTCACAGCAGGTACAGAGAATGCTTTCAAACAGCCTGCAACCCTGGGTTTTGTTTAATTTCTTTTTTTTAGTCACGTTTTATTTTTAGAAGGGAAATGTCTCGTCTCTGGTATGGGAAGAAGGGAAGAAAGCACCAGCCAGTTAATCGTAAATGCACTCTGGTAATTTTTAGTGTAGTATGTTCATGTCTGTTATTACGGTCTTTAAATGTTGTGGTGCAGAGACAGTTTCTGGAAGTTTAAATTTTGAATATGTAAACAGGATGCTAAGTCACAAATTTTCATTATCTTTGAAATAGAATGTAATTACTGATATTTCATTTGAAGTAGATAATAGGAACTACTTTGAGCATTAAGGAGTTCAGCAGTTTTAAGGTGTTTTTCTCCCCTTTCTTTTCCCTTGGAGTAATGCATTTTTTCACAAAATATGTGCTTTGTGCCTAGGTACCAAGGACAAGAGTTTGCATGGGCATACAATTATAAAGTGTAAATTTCCTGACTTACCATTACTTACTCAGAAGTCAGTCAACCATATAAAGGTCTGGTAATACGTCTAAATTCATGGACATGAGTCCCCAGTTGTCCCATTCTCACATTTATAGTGAAGGGGGGGAAGCAAAACCACTGGCTTTGCAGTTTATTAGATATATGAAAGGAACTGGGATTTTTCAGTGTTGTTTTCCCCAAACAGAATTTTTGTAGTACTGTTTAATACATAGTAGATTCTACAGGAAAAGGTTTTCAGTGAGACCTGCAAAACAACAGCTTGAGGATAGGGAAGTAGTGATCTTGACAATATACTGTGCTTTTACTCTGGTAAATTTGGAAGATAGTTTTCATTTAGATTCTGTTTATGACAGGAGAGTTTAATTCTTAAGAATTACATCTACTGGGTTTGGAAGCATACTTCAAGGGTGTTGTTGAGTTGGTTTTGGTTTATTTGTTTTGGTTTTTTTTAATTTATTAACATGTTTTTATTCTTTTATGTATTTTTTTATATTTATTTTTACCGAGGATACTTGCAAAATATGAAATTGACTTGTTGTAACAAATGGTTCTATAAAATGTGTGTTCCTAAATAGTAACAGATTTTTGAAGTAATAGTCTCTAACTTTCCTCTGTGGTAGTGGAGTAGAAAGGAGATGTAATGCCCAAATGAATTGAGATGTTATTCTAGCATACCCTGTAGCAGTGTAAAAACTATCTGAATTTCAGTTTACAAAGACTGTGGTTTTAACATGTATCTAGATATAAAGATATATAGATATAACTTGCACAGATATTTTAAAAAGTAATAGTATCCTTTGTTATAGTTGTTTCCCTTAGGACCAATACTGCACTTTAGCCAGAGTCTAACTATGTTATAAAAACAATACTTACCAGCTTTTAAGGACTGTTTGAACTAAAGAAGACCCTGTGAGAATAAAGGAGAATAACTTTGCTGTGGGAGAGGTAGAGAAGAGGTTATTTTAACATGTAAAAAGTCAAATTGGAAAAAGTTACAGAAGTACCTACAGATGGGGATATTTTTAAGATGTTGCTATGTCCATAAGACAAGCTCTATTCTTGAAGTTGGGTTTTTTCTTCAATGAATGTTCATAAACCTAATGTGCAAGTGTAATCTTTTTACAGAAAGGAAAGAGTATTGGCATAATTATTTCTGTTATGCAAGACCTGTGGAAAGAATATTAAGGAGCCTGGCAGCATATAAAGTGTACAGGTTTCTGACTGAATCTCTCATTATTGGTTGTTTTGAATTTGGATGAAGTCTCATCTGACATGAAGTAACAGTTACTGGGCTAAATTAAGTGATACAATAAAACAGAAATGCTAGCTTGAAGTAACTAAGTTGCCCTAGATTATTTAACAGAAAGGCCTTTGTTACTTTCCTGATGATACTATTAATTCGAGCTGTGCATTTGAAAAGATTTGGTACTTTCCCAGGGTAAGAAATCAAAATTTTGGTGACTTATTGGTGTATTATGCTCCTCCCTAAAAAAGCTAGTAATGTCAGCTTCCCATGTTTTAGTAAATGTTTGATATTTACTGTGTCTCTTTATTTTGTGGCAATACAAGAGATGCCAATAAGTTTCTAGAATGTCAAAAATGCAGGCAATGGTTCTTCCTGTTAAAGCATTTCAGACAAAAGGCATCACACAATGCAGGGGAACAAAAGGTGGATTGCCATGTTTGGGCATGCTTGTCTGTGCTTTGCACAGCTTGGATAGGCAGTATAGCCAAAGGGGACAAAACCAATGAAAACTGATCTTGGCTTTTATATTCTCAAGTTATTAGCGCGCAAAGAGAATTAAAATGCTGGTTTTAGTAGCTTGAATTGTTTGACACCTGCACAACTTCTGCTATTTTGAGTTATTGCTTAACTTTATTTTGTTAAGCTAATGCCTGCATTTCTTTGACAATTAGGAAGGTATAATAATAGGGCTTGCATGTGAAAGATGAGAATTTAGTACTTCTCTGTAGATGTCAGAATGCACGGTTGCATCAATTCAGTAATACTACTGAAATATTTTTAAAATCAGTTTTCCATATTAAGTTTTTAGAGTAATTGAGTGAATTAATTATATATTTTTAGTAATAAAAATGCAGAGTGAAATCCAGTACTTTCTTATAGAGGTCATTTAGCCCAGAATCTTTGCTTGACAGATATTTGCTGTACCTGTTGTTCTAGTTAATTTGGGGGGTTATGCATCATGTTAGTGCTTTTGCCATGAGTGCATGGTCTCATGCACACCTCTTGGAGCAAGTCTGGAGGAGGGCCACTGGGTTGATCCAAGGGCTGTGTTTTGGTGTCACCTGGACACCTCTGCTGTGGAGACAGGCTGAGAGAGCTGGGACTGTTCAGCCTGAAGGAGAGAGGGCTCTGGAGAGACCTTATTATGGCACCTTGCAAAGCCTACAGGGGCTCTCTAGTAAGAGGGCTGGAGGGGGACTTTTCCCAAGGGCATGTTGTGATAGGACAAAGGGGAATGGCCTTAATCTGAAGGAGGAAAGGTCTAGATTAGATACTATGAAGAAATTCTTCTCTATGAGGGTGGTGAGGCACTAGATTTCTCAAGAGGATTTGTGGAATTCTCATCCCTGGAAGTGTTCAGTGACAGGCTGCATGGGGCTTTGAGTAACCTGGTACAGTGGAAGGTTCCCTGCCCATGACTGGGGGCGGGGGGGGTTGGAGCTGTATGATCTGTAAGATCTGTTCCAACCTGAACTATGCCATTATTATAGTTCTTCCTTTGAATTTTTGGGTGTTGCATTGTTTGCATTTTTAATAATTATGAAATATTTAATAATAATAAAATTCATAATCTGATATTTAATAATTATTAAATACCTAAACATAGTTGAGGTAGAATAGCAGAGGAGTTTTTGAAAAGGTTGTTTATAAGTTAAAAGAAAGTAAATGAGTGGTAAAGACTTATATTTTTCTTGTATGGCTTTAAAGGTCTGTGGAATCTGAAGTTGGTCCTTAATTGACTTTTTTCTGCTTAAAGCAGGAGACAAATATTTTCATGCTGGGCTGTGATTCAGTTAATTTTAAGCCTGTGTAATGCTTTCTTGTCATACCTGAGAGGGTCTTTGCAGGGCAGTATCAGAGCTGAGATGTAACCTTGCTCAGTCTGCCTTCTCCTGTAATGGCAGCTTATGCTCAAGCACCAGGTGCTGTGGTTTCAGCAGCTGAACCTCTGGTTTCTCTGTTTGCAAATGCTGGAACTCCCTTAAGCAGTTTTGCAAGGGAGCTGGATTTTACTGATCGTGTTGCTACAGATCTTTTTTTATTACGCCAAAAAGAGTAAAGTTGTGTGGCCTGCCTCTTTAAGAAAGTAATTTTCTTAAATCTAATTCTTAGTTCTTTGCACAAACCTCCTAAACTGTTTAATGTTTCACATGCTAAATTTAGTTATCTTGCTGGCATTATCATATCTCTCATATGAGTGTTTTCTCCCATCTTGAAAAAAATAGCTTGTTATTAAGGTCTACAGGCTTGATGTAACACTTTGTGTGCTTCAGGCTTTGATTGCATTCTTTTCAAGTTCATTTATTCTGGTTATTGCAGATAGTTCAGTTTATCTTCAGTATATGTTAATTACTGGTACAGTTGCTGTGGGCTCAGAGCACTTTGAGGCAGATATTTAACTGGGACAATACTGGTCATAGGGAGAATGCTGCTGTCATGTGACCTACTCAGCATTTCTCTGCCTGCTCTGGAAAACACCCCAGTGTGCACAACAGTTTGAAGAGGGACAGCTTTTAAAATACTGAGAGAAAGAACCATGGTGACAGCCAAACCAGGGAACTGCTGTCGTTCTATGGTCCTTCTCTGCATAAAATGCCCAGCTGTCATCCCTTCCCTTCTTTGTCACCAGCAGAGTGACAGGGAGTTGAATTGACTGAATACCACACAAAACAGAAAATTAATAGCTTTGCAGCCACATGCTTTAAAAATTAATCAAATTAAATTAGTCTTAAGGTTTGGGTTTTCTTCAAATGATACCTTACATCTGTTTATCTGGTGCAGTATGACCCATGAATTAAAGCATTTTTGTGATGTAATCAAAATATCCCAAATAATCATATTTGGTATGATGGCGCAGAGTGCTTCTTCAATATTGTCTTCTCTCCAGCAGTCTAATATTTATGGAAGGAAACTAAATTTGTCAGAAAAATAAAGTTAGTGTTTTCTCTTAAAATATTCAGAACAGCGTTCAGTTTGCATAGGCACCTTTTTATTGGAAGGTATTCTAAAGTAACTTTGTAAGTGGCCTAATAAAACTACATTGGGGTTTTTTTTCTTCAATTAAATATCCTGAAATATTTTTGAATCACAAGAATTAATGTTTATGAAGTTTACAGTTCAGCCAAGTTTACAACTATGTATTAAGATTCAGTATTATGTATTAAGATTGAAAGTGAAATTGTTCAGCTTGTGTTCTTTCTTAATACTTTTTTTTTTTTATTTCATATTCTGAGTTGGTAACAAGGTTATAGATAACCTACGTTTCAGAGCTGTTTATTCCGTTAAGCTTTATCTGTTCTTACTTCCAGAAGCACCGTTCAGCTCTGATAAGACCCTCCCATTCTTGTTGGAGACAGTTTCAGCTACTTGTTAGCTCTGAACGTTGAGCTGTGTTTGTTTTGAGGGCAGCAATGAAAGCTGCTCCCTGTTAGCAAACAGGCATGGGGGGGCAGCGGGGGGTGTCACTTGTGGCTTTGTTAAACTGAGGAAACCCTCGCTGGTGTAAAAAGCTTTTTTTACATCTGCCAGTTAGCAGGATGGTATGACCAGGGGCTGAAGGGGTTGATCAAACATTAAAAAAAGTTTAACTGCACTTTCATGTGTGTTGTTGAAGGACAAGAAATGTTCCATATTTGGAATTTTGTCTTTCGTTTCTTTCACTGCAAGTGGCAAGCGTAGCTTGTCAAGTTAGGTACTTTTGAGATATTTTCAGAAAAACAAAGTTTAGAAACATGAGTTTCTCCAGAAGGAGAATCCTGGGCTTATTGATTGTTTAAATCATTAGTATGCAAACCCTCAACTTATTGCATTAAATATTAAAACTGCTGGGTGTTTTGCTAAGTGGTTAACTCACATATACATAGTGTGGAGAGGTTAAAAAGGTTAAAGAGTCATGCTACGAGTCATACAATTAATCCTGTATTTTTTCACCGATGCTGCCAATATGAATACAGCAGGTAGTATTAGATCTCTAAGGATATATTCCATGTCTTTTCAAACTTGGAATCACAGAATCACAAAGTAAGCTGAGTTGGAAAGGACCCACAAGGATTATCCACTCCAACTCCTGGCCCTGCACATCACTGTCCCCAAAATTCACACCACGTACCCAAGAGCACTGTCCAAACACTTCTTGAACTCTGTCAGGCTGGTGCTGTGACCAGTTCCCTGAGGAACCTGTTCCAGTGCCCAGCCACCTTCTGATATCTACCTTTTTCCAAACTGATGTCCTGATACAGCTTCAGGACATTCCCTTGGGTCCTGTTGCTGCTCACCACAAAGCAGGAATCTGTGCCTGCCCCTCTTCTTCCCCTCATGAGGAAGTTGTAACTGCAGCAAAGTCTCCTGGCTGAACAGACCAAGTGACCTCAGCCTCTCTTCATAGAGTTTCCCCTCAAGGCCTTTCATCATCTTTGTTGCCCTCCTTTGGACACTCTCTGATAGTTTTCTATTTGTCTTTTCTTGTGGCACCCAAAACTGCCCCCAGCACTCGAGGTGAGGCTGCCCAGAGCAGAGCAGGACAATCCCCTCCCTTGCCTGGCTGGTGATGCTGTGCCTGATGCCCCCAGGACACTCTTGGCCCTTCTGGCTGCCAGGGCACTGCTGGCTCATGTTCATCTTGCCATTGACCAGGACCCCAAGTCCCTTTCCATGGCACTGCTTTCCAGCATCTCATTCCCCAGTCTGTACATAATCCAGGGTTGCTGCATCCCGGGAGTAGAATTCAGCACTGTCCCTTGTTGAACTGCATGTGGTTGGTGATTGCCCAGTCTAGTGATTTGCTGAGGTCTCTCTGTAGGGCATCCATCTCTTTAAGGGAGTCAGCAGCTCTTCCCAGTGCTGTATCATCTGCAACAGACAGTTTCAGAGCCCTTTTTGCCCTGAAGTGCACTAACAATTCAGGCTATACATGTTACTTGTTTTGCTCTATTGTGACCAGTGCCCAGATTACCCATAAGAGTTCAGTGGTTTTTCTCTTCTCCCACATTCTTTTTAAAGCAGAAAAACTAGAGAGAGAGCAAAGTACCCTTCAGGAACATTTGCTGATCCTCAAAAATTAGCCTTGATTATCCAGGAAACTGGATGCTGAGATGGCATAGTAAAGAGAGCATAGTAAATAAAGCACATAGCAAAGTCATATAGGTAGACCTTAAACTAATTATTTTAATGGAAGAGTTTTATCACAAAGGAGTATTTTGTACTGAAAACTACAGTCCAGTGTGATGAATATGGATCTGCATCTACGTCCTATTAATGAAATGTCTTGCTTTCTAGGTATTTCTCAATGGTATGAAAGACTACGTTCTGTGTTCAAAGTAGAATGAGGTAGAAGTAGGTCCTGGAATGATAGGAAGACAGCTGATGAGGGGCAGGGAGTGGGGCAGGAGACAGAAGAAAACACTGGTTTATTTAGCTTGGTGAAGTAGACTAGAAGATTATAGGACTACAAGGAAGGAACACGAGGAAATCTTGACGGAAGAGGAAATAGCATAAGCAGTTTATTAATTAAACCAGGTTATAAGGAACAATAAACTTCTAATGTTACTACTAACATTTCAAAGCAGTGCTCTTGAGCCTGGCAGCAACAAAATGCTGTCTGTTTGCAAGATATATCTCAATTCCTGAATGAAGTTGAAGGCAGTTGCTAGTAAGCTTAGACATATGTGACTTTAAGATCCTGTAGCTCATTTGATCAAGAAGTATGTAGTTTTGTCCACTGAAAAGCAAGAATAAAGCATGTTGGCCTAAACCACAGGCATTTTATAGAAGGCCAGGTGCTGCATCTGAGAGGTTGAAGTATCTTAACATAATCATTTGAAGCCTAGCTCAGAGTGGATAAACTTGAGACAGTGTCTCATGGTTTATTTGCAGAACTTAGTATGAACTGCATACTTAGTATGGAATCTATACTTAAAATAAGCTCTGAGTTTGAGAGTGTGGGTTCTTTTCCTTTAATTTTCCAGTGGCTAGTTTGACATTCTGTGCCATGCTATTTATGATGTTTGTCATTGCATACCAGTGGTCTGCCATTATGCAGGTTTTTGTTCTCAAAACAAATGGAATGTGACAGTGTGCAACAGATTCAGCATGCCAAGAAGCTATTATATTGTACACACATGAATAGGTATTCATGTTTCTCTCAAGCAAGAAAAATAAGGCATCTCCATGGCATATGAAAAGGTCAATCTCTGAGTTAAAAAGCTGATAAGCAATTCACAGATGCAAGATGATGACAAGTATGCATTTGAGAGGTTGAAGGCAAGATGGCAGTGCCCATAAAACTGTCTACATTTCCACTATGTGAAACAACAACTGTATAATGGTGTCAGAGATTTTGAGAATTTTTTTCTCAAGAATCTCCTTGAGTAACCACACATTTACAGCCAATTGTAAGTTACCGATTGCCTCACACATGGTAGGGTGTAGCTTAAAGAAGCAGTAAGGCTAAAGGGTTCTCACATTACTGCTTTCAGGGTTATCTTCATAAGTTGCTGGTGTAAATAGTGTAAATTTGCAATGAAGTGTCAGAGCAAATAAAAGGATAAAACTACACTGTCACATGTTTGAGTGGAATATTGCTAAAGCTTTACATATAGCTATTTGACTCTGAGAATGCACAAGCCAGTACAATTTACAACAATATTTGTTATCTGTTTTGAGATAGTAGAAAAATAATGGAGATAAATTGAGTGCTAGTAATGACAGATTATTCACTACTAAAGCTGGATGTCACAAGTATTCCTTTTTCCTTGCCTTGCAGTTGCATGGGGTAGAGTGAACCATCGCTGCTCAAGAGCCAGTCATGCATGACTGTGGGCTCTGTACTCAGGACAGTGGCGAGTATCTGGCCAAACTCCTTGTAGTAGGGACAGGTAGATGGGGAGCTGCTGGACTTGTGGTTGTCTTCCTTTGCACTGTGGTAGGCTCTAGAAGTTTTTAATATGCTCTTACTACATGGGACATCCATTTAATCTCTTCACCAGCTGTTAAAAGATGCTTTCATACCAATGATGATTTTGAGTTGTTCTCAAAATCACATTATTTGCTCTAGTTACATCAAAATTACTGTTGTAGTCCTTTAGCCAGCTTGTTGCACCTGAGCAGCATGTTCTAGAGCTTTCTGACTAAAGACTTTCTGGCTGTACACCTCCTGCCAAAGTGGAGATGCCATTTGAAGTGAATGTGTTGACAGATGAGCAACTCCGGAAGCTTTGGAGGGGAATAGAAAGTCCCGGATAAAGAAATTGTCGGGTGGTATTGGGATGTTATTAAACTGTATTCTTGCTACATTGTCTTTATCTTCACTGGTAGACACAAGAGTTAGAGCTTACTGAGGAGCCTGAGATTTGCTTCTAGTCTTCTTCTAGGAAAGCAAACCAGGTTCACAAGGTTCATTAATCTGAGTGTAAAGAATGTTTGAGAGGACCTTGGGCTGAAGAGTTTGGGTTAAGGCATGTAACTCAGATTGACTTTCATTTAGCATCCTGATACTGGAAACTTTATGTACTCAATCAGTTCTTTATTCATCCTAGATCAGTGAGATATCTGACTGCTAGTGCCCTTAGTTTTTATTTTGTAATCTTGCTGTGTTTACTCATATGTCTAAAATCACCTACATGTGCATTATCCTTGCAGAAACAAACATCTTTTGGCCCTTCTTGTTTGTTTGTTGTCATTGCACACTTTCCCTTCATTACTCTCCTCCAGTTTTTTCTTTCATACCTTTTTACTTTTCTTCAACTGTCAGTGGAATTATTGTCTTCCTGTCTCCATATTCAGGTAGTGTCAGTGGCTGAGTATCACCGCAGGATCGATGCTCTAAATAGCGAAGAACTGCGCACACTCTGCAGACGTCTCCAGGTGCCCTCTTCAGTAGTTTAAACCCCATCTCCAGATACTAAAACATCTTTCTTTGTAGTGTCTTGGATCAGGGCAATTCCTGCACTCAGTGGGTTTGTCTTGTCTACAGCACTACAAGGATCCAGCAGAAAATTCCTTTGTTTTTGATGTATTTAATTGTGCAATTCTATGATGGAATCAGTAATTTTATGATGGAATTACTACTTCCACCTTTTTCACACTGGAATTTTCTGTTAGAATTCGAAAACTTGTTTTCAGTGCTACTTGACTTGCAGTGTTGTGTTTTAACTTCTACTTTAGACTGGTGTGTTGTGTTAGAAGCTTCCCTAAAAAGAATGCAAAACAGGTGAAGAATCAAAACCTTGTTGCATGGGTGCTTAATTTTATATAGGAATCTTTCATCAAGAATCTCACAGTATACGGCAAGTATGAAGCTTCACAACTTCTGTGAAATAGGTAAGTATTTTTCCCATTATAAAAGCAGGTAACTGAGGCAGTTCAACATGGCAAAGGTCATACACATACACACAACCACTACTTCGAAATCACTTTGGATTTTTGAACGTCTATGGCTATGGATTGAAACTGGTAGTTGCATTCTCTTTAGGTGTTCCATAGTTTTTTGAGAGTTATAAAATTGTTAGCTGCTGTTCACATTATACATGCCTTACTGATGGAAAGCATAGCTTAGATTTCCTTAGAAGCATTGAGTATTTTGTTTTTCTCTAGTACTTGGCTGCTGAAAATGTAAAATTTTTCTTCTGTATTTTTTTATTTCTTTGATCTTGGCTTTTTTTACATATTAGTAAGCAAACATTTTCTTAGCTCTGATATTTGTGTTTGTTTAATAATCCAAAATTAATTGCTTTAAAATGTTTTGTAAGTAGTACAGTTACATAGATCAATAATGAGCATGAACCTTGAATCCAAAAGCTGCACTGTTAGAGGAAAATCAAAAATCTTGCAAAAAAAAAATTATTCTCACTTGAGAACAGAACTATTCTGGATTTGGCCAGTGGTGGTGGAGAATCCCTGTATTAATGTTGTGCAACTGTAGGAGCTCTTTCCAAATACCTTTCACCTGATATGTCCAGACTCATGGTTTAGGCTGACTAGAAAAATCTGATGTGATGGGCTGTAGCCTATAAACTCTGCTCTCAGGCCATTTGAGAATCGTGCTCTCAAATGTGGTGTAGCCTGTGTGACATTTATCAATCATGGAAGCCCCTGAAATCTGACTATAGCTCAGTCTGCTCTATCCAACTTTGGTAGGAAATAAATCTACAAATGTTGAAGTTAGAGTGCTTTCTCCCAGATTCTTTTGAACAGACACTCTTTGGCTGCTTCTACAAAGCCGTGTTCTTCCTAGAAGGAAACTGCTTTAATGATAATAAAAAAAGAAAAAAAAATCCATCAAAAAAATACACCAATCACCAAAAACTCTTAACCAAAAAACTGTTTGCCACACCACTTGAATCTAAATTATTCATGTTTTGCATGGTGTTCTTTAATGAAGATTAAAGAATGACAAGGGGAAAAAAGCTCTCTGCTCTACAGTTAGACAATGCTGAACTTCTTGGGAGCTGAAGCAGTAATATGATGAATGATAGGCATTTAAAGTGGAAAATACTTGGAATATGAAATAACATTTTTGAGATAGCCCTCTATAAAGCAGCATGCAGATCATCTTTTTGTATGTGTACTGTCATGGATAACTGCATTTTTTGTTGTGATATGGAAATTACTTCGTAGTCTATGTTGGAAATTCTTGTTACTTTCCATTGAAAGAAGGAAAGCTTCAGCTTTTTTCTTGCTTGATACTCAGTTTAAGCACAACTTTTCTCGTGTTTGCAATTAATACTGTAATTGAGTTACTGTACTAATATACTTTGATACATTGACTTTATAGTCCGATTTTTAAATAACAAGGGTTTGTGATAAGAACTTTTTTTGTAATTTTTTGGGAGATTAAAGGGTTGTCCTTTTTTTTGGCTCAGGTGGCTGTATTTGTTTAAATATTCCTGTCTGTATTTCAGAGTTTTCTTTGATTTGCCTTTTTTAATTAACTAAGGAAGTTCACAAAAAGCTAGCAAAGTTTACCACGGTGATACTGTGAAATATTGCAGTCGTGTCCTGTATGTTTAAAGTATGAGGGATGTGACAAACTGGATTTGGCACTTATTTTCTTGAAATTTTCAGGATTCAGGATTTAATTTGGATAGTCTGGCTTTCAGTGAAACTTGGTTTAGGCCAATAAATTTGTCAGATGCACTTAATCTTGTTAAGATTTCTTTTTTTCTCTCAACATTTTAGTAAGTCTTGCTGCAGTGACTTATCTTACTAACTTCCTCACTTTGTCCTACTCCTCTGTCAAATTGCACTGTTCCTAGAAAGTTTTAAATATCCCTGCAGCTGAATTTATAGGTGGAAATCTGTTTGGATCACAGCTATTCTAGTTGTTGAGACATGGCACTTGAACTTGGAAGTGCCAGTGTGTTGACTGGAGTAAGAAGCTGTTGTGAGCTATGCCTGATGAGGAATTTTGTGGCCTCTGCCATCTCCACTCAGTAGGGTAGATATGTAGGTCAGGTATTTTAAATTACTGCAGGACCCTGGATAGTGTGTCTTTGCCAGACCTCAGTGCTCACTAAGCAACTTAAGTATTATTGCTGCTTTCCCACCCCACCATCTCAATTCTTTCTTCTTTGATTCCCATAAGTACTCCAGCAGATCATCTTATGGAGCAGCACTATTCCTAAGGCTCCATTCAAATGGTTTGCTCAAAATATATGGCAGCAGTCTTCCCAGAGTCTACTACATATCTGAAAAATTTCTTAAGTACTCTAAAAGAGTAGTGAGTCAGAAGCTACTAAGGAATGTCCGTGTTGAAGTTTTAATTCCTTTCCTTTCTGTTCTTTTTTTAATTACACTTAGAATGCTATGTCAGTATTAAAATGCAAGAACTTTTGAAGGTATAATCTGAAAAGCATTTGAAGCTCTTCAGCTGTGTATGAGAACTGTTTGTTGTTTTAGCATAAAACCGTAGCCTTCTTCTCAGTAGGTGTCCATGTAAGTTATTGTAATATAGTTGTGTACCAGTTTGCTACTGGAAACATTGAAAATCTCGATCAGATAAAATCTGTTGGATTTCTAAACTTTGGAATGACTTGCATAATTGATAACTGCATGATTTTAAACCTGTGAAGTTTTATCTTGTCTGCTAGTAGGATGGCATATACTTATTTTCTTGCTATTCTTTTTGTAGATAACAACAAGAGAAGATACCAATTCACAACAGGCAACAAGTATCAAAACAGACCTGGAGCCTGAAGCATTCCGACCAAATCTTAGTGATCCAAGTGAATTACTACAGCCAGAACAAATTGAAAAGGTATGGACTTAGATATATCATTTTTTACTCTTGCACATTAATGCCATAACTGTAGTATAAAACACACCAGTAAGAAGACCTTGTGTGATATTAAATAGAAGAAAATAAGCTGTGTATTAGAAAAGGCGGCTAAGACCACTGAGTCCAGCTGTTACCTCAGCATTACCAAGTCCACCACTAAACCCTTTCTCTAAGTGCCATGGCTTACACCTCCTTTAAATATTTCAACAGAGATGGTACCTCAGCCACTTCCCTAGGTACCCTGTTCCAATGCTTGACAGCCCTTTCACTGAAGAACTTTTGTTCAATATCCAATCCTGGCTTCCAGTGGCTCAACTTGAGGATTTTTTCTCCTGTCCTGTTTTGGGAGAAAAGACTGACTGTTGCAACCTACTTCTCAGGTAGTTGTAGAGTGATGGAGGTCCCTCTGAGCCTCCTTTTCCTCAGGCTTAACAATTCCAGCTCCCTCAGTCCTCTCCAGACCCTTCACCAGCTTCACTGCGCTTCTTTGGACACACACCAGCATTTCAATGTTTTTCTTCTAGTGAGGGGCCCAGAACAGCACACCGTACTCAAGGTGTGGCCTCACCAGTGCTCAGTTCAGGGGGGCAAGTCATGATTCCATTCTTGGCCTCCTGCTGTCTCATGCACAGCTGTCTGCCAAGCAGCACCTTTAGGTGCTTTTCCTCTTTCCAGCTGCTCTTCTCCCAGCCTGTAGTGCTGCAGGGACTTTTGCAGGACCTGGCACTTAGCCTTATTGAACCTCATTCTGTTGGCCGTGGCCCATCAGTCCAGCCTGTCCAGATCCATCTGCAGAGCCCATGTACCCTTCCAGCAGATTGACACTTTTGCCCAGCTTGCTGCAGTCTGCAAACACACTGAGGATGCACTTCATCCCCTCATCCAGTTCATTAGTAAAGACATTAAACAGGACTGGCCCCAGTACTGAGCCCTGGGGAACACAACAAGTGACTGGCCACAAAGTGCATTGAATTCCATTCACTACCACTCTCAGGGCCTGATCATCCAGCCAGTCTTTTACCCAGCAAACAGTGCAGTTGTCCAAGCCATGAGCAGCCAGTTTCTCCAGGAGAATGCTGTGGAAGTGCTGTCAAAGGGTTTACTGAAGTCCAGGTGGACAATGTTCGCAGCCTCATCCAGCAAGCAGGTCACCTTGTCATAGAGGAAAATCACATTTGCCAAGTCCTAAGTTCTTATGAACCCACCCTGGCTGGGCCTGATCCCCCAGTTTTCCTGAATGTGCTGTGTAATGGCACTCAAGGTGACCTTCCCAGGCCCTGAGGACAGACTGACAGGTCTGTACTGCCTGGGGTCCTTCCTACAGCCCATCTTGTAAATGGACACATGTTTGCTAACCAGGACATCCCCACTTATCCTGGAATACTGGTAATTGGTGGGAAGTGGCTCAGTGAGCATATCTGCCAGCTCTGTCTGTTTCCTGGGGTGGATCCCATCTGGCACCATAGACATGTCTGTGTCTAAGTGTTGAAGCAGAGCACGATTCATAGCTAAAATACTGTTTTTTTTAAATCCTAACTTTGAATACGCCATGTATTCAGAGAGACTCTTGTCTGTCTTTGCCCTACTTCCATTCTTTCTTGAAAACGTCAGTGAAAACACAGCAGTTCTTGCTATCCAGTCCAAAGTGTTTTCATTACAAATGTGTTAATTGAAGTTTTGGATTAAAAAGCAGAAGAACAGGGCAACAAGCAGCATTTACCCTTCAGCTTGTTACCTGCTGACTTGAATGATCTACTTACTCAATATTAAGATATTAGTGGGACATGTAATATGTTTTGCAAGAATAATTATATGGATAACAAATACATGTTCTTTAGTTGATAAATCATTCTTCTGCAGGTCACTAGTAGAGGTAGGAAAAGAAACCTGCTTGAGTGACCAAAAGTAGAAAATACACATGGGAAACTTCAGGTTTAGTTCTTAGCTTTTAAGGCCATGTAAAAATGGTTGAGCAGAATGTAATCTGCTTTCATTTACGCGTAATACATTCTTAAATATAAAACATATATTAAATAAAGGGTTGTCATTTTCTTGTTAATAGCTCACAAAGTCTCTTCCACCACGGACTATTGGCTATCCATGGACTCTTGTCTACAGTACTGCAAAGCATGGCATGAGCTTGAAGACCTTGTATCGGACAATGATGGGGTTAGACACACCTGTGCTGTTGGTTATCAAAGACAGTGATGGACAGGTAGGAAAATACTTGTGTGGCAGTAGGGGACCCAACAAGAAAAATATTTGAGAAGTATAAAGGAATAGTTTGTGCTTCAATACATCATGGGAGATAAAATTATGTGTATTAAGCAAGTTAAAATGTTGTACATCAAGCAAATTTTCTCTTTAGAAATGTGTTTTACTCTTAAGCAGTCCTCTAACATACTACATGTCTAGGAAATACTTTAATTATATAAGTTAGCTGTTGTAATGTAAGAGTCTGGTAATATCCAATTAATTAATTTAATTTTAATTTTTTTAATGCACTTAACGTATTAGAAATACACTCTCTAAAACTTTCTGATGCTGGAAGGTCTTGTTGGAATGCTGTTAGCTGTGGCCGGTGTTTTTTGGTATATTCTGTGGCTGCAGCTAACATCTTTTAAGAGCTGTACTACCTTTGTTACATTATTAACTTGTTCTTTGAGTCTTTGTAGTTGTACTCTGTTTTCTTTTGACTGGGTTATGAACTTCAGGAAGTGGCTCACATCTCACCATTTGAATAGCAAACATCCTCTCTTGAAGAATCTCGTGACAAGCGAACACTGCAGGCAGTATGAAACTTCTTGATTCTTTTTCTGCGACTTCTGTGTTTGCTTGTGGAAGCACGTTACTGCTGTCATGAAAAATTGACAGAACCTCTATAACATCTGTAGCATTCAGTTCACTTACGTCTCCCAGTTTGGTAACCACAGTTTTTATTCTCAGGAAGCATAGTTTCATTCAGGGGATATGAAAACAGTAAATGAAGGGTACCTTTTCTTATCCAAGTCACAACCTGATTTTTTCATTGTTTCCTACCCCAGGAGTCCCTTAAAAAGAAAACTCCCTTCTAACTCTCTGCTAGTAGTGGACTCTTTCCCAGAAGTTCTTTAAAAATATTTTCTTCATTTACCTTTTGATCTTGAAGACAAAAACAATTGAATAGACCTGAGATGTCTCAGCAGACTCATCAGTCTCATAAATATACTTTGATGACTTCTCTAATTCATTTATTAGCTTCTCAGGATAAATTAGTAAGATATACCTGCTTCCTAGTACCTGATCTGTCCCAGAAAAACTGTCCTTTTTCTGGTGGGGCTGTCTTGTCACCACTATGTAGTATTGTCTGTTGCTGAAGGAATTCATGTCACTTTCTGTGTATGAGCATCTTGGCTTGAATGTTCAGAAAGTGTCATGATTGCCCTATCAAAACATGGAGTTCATAGTTCATTTTTTTTTGTTTGTGAAACAAACCTTGCTGAATTTCAGCTTACAGCGTTATACCTAGGAATATGTATGAAAGCATGCCTTAGAATTCTGAATCAAGTAGTCACTGAACTCCACATGAGAGTGGGGGAAATCCATGTCTATTCAGTGAGCAGCATATGTAGAAGGAGTGGTTCGGAAGAGTTTTACATGCTCGTTCAGCCCTTCACCAGTGTAGTGGGAGTGGTGTTTTCAGTAGCTCTGTCTCGTGTTATTAATTTAAAATGTCTGCATTTGACAGCAGAAAATTAATTTACACTATTTTTCTGTTCAAAAATATGGAAATTAAGCACAGACCCTTTCTCCTCTTCATGCAAGGGTCTACAATCATGAAACATCAGACAATACTAACTAACTATGCTCTTTGATAATTAGTCTGGGTAATTAATTTTATTTGTGGAGCTATTGATTTTTTTGAAAGAGGTTAATTTATTTTTAATGTCTTGTATCTTCCTGGCACATTGCTCTTTAAAACTGCTTTCCATGACTGAAAAAAACCTCTTAAGTACTTTATAGGAGAATGTGTCCAGGCGTAGTTCACTAGCAGTATGCTAAGATAAATACTGTATATGCCCTCCAAAAATGTGTTTTAAGAGACCAGATGGTTATTCATACCTTATTCATTCTGAGATCATTTGCCTGTTTTCTAAGATTCTAGTTCAGAGAAGATCCTAAATGAGATTCAGCCATTTTGAAAAATGACAGAATTATGCCCAGATAGTATCTTTGCATTTGCTGAGCATACCTGCTCAGTCCTCATTTGTGTTAGTTGTTCTGCTCCCTTTGGATCTTCATTGTTTATGAAAGATGCTGGAATTGTCATATCCTTGGTTGAGGCACTTTTCTTTTAAACTAGAATGAATTTCTTTCCTGGGCTGCTTCCCCAGGTTCTCCAGATATATTTCTTTGGTGTCCATGTTTATGAAGAATGCTTTTTTATTATGTTGATAATAGGTTGAGTAAGGAGCAAGTGTACCTTGTAACTCTTCCTAATGTTCCATTAAAGGCTGCTAAGCCTCATGCTACTGAATTTTTTATTCAAAAATCTTTTCCAATCTTGCTTTCTTTTTCAGATCAATTAATAATTTTATGTAAATGGCTGTTCAAAAAAAAAACCCAAACAAACAAAAAAAAAAAAAAAAAAGGCAAAACCATTGAACTTTTACAAACTTTAATTGTGTAAAAGTTGAGCAATGCCTAGTTGGAATTTGGAATCTAAAGGAACCTAAATTGCCTGCTCCAGTCAATTCTAGGAAGTTCTTTAATAAAGATGTCCATGAAATCTATAGTTGCATTGTTACAATTGTTATGGATTGTCTGTCTACTGGTATGTGCTTCTGTTAGTGAACCCTGAGAGCCTTTAAAAAGAAATTGGTACCTGGTTCCTGAGCATGAGTCACTAAATAAGTGGTGGTCTAGAAATGGGATTAATGCAGTTAACCACTTCAAGGACTGTCTAGTTTTATAAAAAATCATTCTTCAGATTGTATGCACTGCAGGTGAGACTGATTGAACCTAGGACATGGGAATTCTAGTTATCCACCCTAACAACTAGCCACAAAAATCAGATCTCATGGAAAAATCCTAGGGATATCCCTTCTCAAGAACTAGAGTAACTGTTGGGAAGCAAATTGCACTTTTTCTGTAAAACCTTATTCTTTTATTGTTGCTTATAGCAAAGAGGTGGTCTTTCAAGGGTCTATGTATATAGAACACAGAGAGATTGTCAAATCCTGATTCCTGAGGGGACTCAAAGCTCAACTGGACAAAACTGAGTCAACCTAATAGTTTCAAAATCAGTCCTTCGTTGAGTAGGGAGACTGTCTGAGATTCTTGACAGCTAAATGTATTCCATAATTAGAAATAAAGCTTCAGAGTCTCTTAAGTAAAATACGTAAGGTCTTCTACATGGTTAGAATGGACTAGTTTTGTGTTTTACTGGATACACAGATAACATCTTTGAGAGGATCCAATATAAACACTAGTATAAGTGTTGTGTTAAATTTACACCTGTCTAGAGGCTGAACTGAGATAGTTTAAGTTTGACAAAGCTCTGTTTGATACTTTAGCTGAAGGTTAATTCCTCTCAAGGAATATCTGTTGTGAATGAAAACTTAGATTTACTTTTATCTTTTTTACTTACATTTATTTACTAGATGTGGTATCAGCCCTAAGGATATTTATCTGAAGTAAGGTATGTCACAGCTACCTGAATGTAGCTTAGCTACCAGAACTGCAGTTATTCCAAAAATGACTAGAGCCCTTAAAAGAAGTTAGGATACAGAGACTCAAATAGTTTGAGGACTAAGCAATAATTTCAAGGGTTCCTATTGCTGGAAAATAGGCATGTAGATATTTAAATATGGATTATGTATTTCAGCAGCCCATTTTGTTGTATTTATTGATGAAACTAAATTTGAATTCAGTATGGATTTTTTTATGCTAAAAATGCTCTATATAAGTTCACTTATCTGCACACACTAAGTACAGTCTAAGGTCACAAAATGTTTGACAAAGAAAAGTTAACAGCCAGATTTCTGAAGTCTAGTCTGTTGACCCAGATGCTTGAAATAACAAAAAGGAAAAAGTGTCTCATCTATCCTGCTTTTTCAAGTTTACATGGCAAAGACAATCTCTCAGTGCATTCAGAACCATGGTGCAGTGAAATTCAGAGAGTGAATTTTGAAATTACATTATTTACAACCTGATTTATCAGCTACTATCATTAGAGGGTCTTGGATTCTGTGTTGTTTCTCTGAAGTTTTTCTTGCTCTGATGTATTTTTGCTACAGGTTTTTGGTGCACTAGCATCTGAACCATTTAAAGTGAGCGATGGCTTTTATGGCACTGGGGAGACCTTTATGTTCACTTTTTCTCCAGATTTTGAGGTAAGTAGTAATGACTTTTCATGCTTTTGCTCCCTTCCTCACCACCACCCCAAGTGCATGATCTTAAAATCCTTAAGGAATAAACCTAACTGTAAATCTGAAAAATAATACAAGATGGCCCAAAAAAAATTTCCTCACACTAGTTTTTTGTGGAATCTTTAAGTGCAGAGTGAATTGGTAGTGTTTGCATGCTGAGGAACACATTCAACTCTTTAATTGTACTGGAGGTTTTTCTGCTGTTTAAAGTCTTCCAGGTGCATGTCTGAAAATTCATAAACTACATCCTTTTTAGGGGCATATCATCTAATCTAAGTATGTTTCGTTGGTATTTTTCATTGTGTAGGAGTTTTGATGCTCAAAAATGACCTGGTTTGGAATGATCTTATTTTAATTAGCATAAAATGTCAGAGAATTTTTGTCTGCAGATGTTTCCTGAATTTTGTGTGTCAACTTCATATAACTGACTTCTACCCATCCATAGTCTGTCTTTAATGATGGTTGGTTTCCCTTCTGCCAAAATGAAAAGTTCAGATATTTTTACTTGCTGGTCTGTTTTGGTTTTTTTTTTCCCCTTAGGTTTTTAAGTGGACAGGAGACAACATGTTCTTCATTAAAGGAGACATGGACTCTCTTGCTTTTGGTGGAGGAGGGTAAGTTGCAGTTAGAATCTGTTAAAGATTTGTCTAGACACCTTTGAAAAGAAAAATTGGAATTTACTTCAGTTTGGTAGCTTAGGACTCAACAGTTACCAGCCAGGAAACTTTAGTATGTGAGGTGTTTAGCTTCCAATGCTGACAAAACTTCAACAGGAGATTTGTCTTCCCCATAATGTGGCATAAAGCTTCAGCCCTGCAAGGTTATGATGCCTTCCATGCTTGATTTGCATATGTGTCCTCCTGTATTCAGAATGGACACAAAATATGATTGTGGAAGGATGTAAATGTGACAATTATGTGTAACTAGAAGAGGGCTGAATTGAAGCTGAGCCACCCCAAAACATGTCAGGGTCTCCAGAAATCATTGTCATGTCCTGGCTTTTTCCTGCCCATGAAGGTGCATGTGCTTCTAGGATGTTTTCCTTATTTGTTACTAGCATTCTCTTTAGATATGAAAGTGCTGTTATGTCATCTCTGTAATAAAAATGGAAGAGGCTGAAAACCTCTAGTTAGCTTATTTCAAAATATCTGCAAGAGGGGATATTCCCAAATTAATAATAAATAGTAAAAAAAAATGAAATCCTTGTAGCATAAATTTATTAACAGCCATGAGGTACTTGTGTTAAAAACTAATCCTTTAATTCCTTCTCATTTCTAAATTTTGAGTGCAAAATGCATTGATGGATTAAATGGTTATTCTCTCAGTCTTTTGCTTTAATACATTGTGTGTCTTGCAGAGGAGAGTTTGCTCTTTGGCTTGATGGTGATCTCTACCATGGAAGAAGTCATTCATGTAAAACATTTGGGAATCACACACTTTCTAAGCGAGAAGACTTCACTATTCAAGACATAGAAATATGGGCTTTTGAATAAGTATTTCACTATTTCTACAGGTTATTGTCCCAAACCTGACATGAATCAGTGCAGCTTAAAAATCCCTAGGAGCAATATAATGTATTTTACTTACCTGTTTTGGTTTTTTTTTCTAATTTTTCAGTGTGGCCATTAGTTATTATTTTTAAATAGCAGATGTTTTTTCATGCTCTTGCATCTGTAATATACTATCATACTTTTTCTAAGCTATAGACTCTTTTACAAAATATTGACCTTGTGGACTAAAAATTAACGTTAGTTACTTTGAGCCTTGTGGCCTGCAAAATTTTCTTATCCATATTACAGTTGCCTCCCAGGTTTCCCACACACACCTTTCCTGCAATCCTGCTAGGGGGCTGCTTCATTGAATATAGCTTATTATTTTTGTATTCAAATTATGTCTATGAATGAAGTTGCCCTCTGTGAACCTCTGAGAAAGCTGCGTGTGGGTATTTGGCAGCAGCACTGCAGAGATTGGTCCAGACCAATGATGGGTTATTCAAGTGGTGCCACAAATGGATGAGAAGCTGAGCATTCCTTCTAAATGCACCCCAGTACACACGTGGTGAAGTTAGAAGATATCCAAAGTCAACAGTGCCACTTGTCTTGTTTCTTGTTCATGTGTAGAAAAAAGTCAGTTAATATGTGTTGTAGCTGCATGCTGATTGTATTTAAAGAGTGTTTTGCACATGCTGTTAATGATCTGCAGGTTTGGGACAAATACTGACAATATTGAGCTAAGTGGCAAAGACTTACGGAATAGCAAGAGAATGTAAGAATATGATAGTTCCAAAAAACTAAAAGGCTAAAGCAAGCAAAACTCAGTGAACAATTTGTAGCTATAGTAGGGCATTAAAAGTACAGAAACAGATGCATCTTTCTTCAACATAAAGTGTCAGATATATACTGTTATACTGTTGTAGCCGTGTAGCACTTCAGCTCCAAGAATATAGCTTATTCCTGTCCAAAGAAAAAAAAAATTGTGATGTTTTTGAGTGGGTCTATGTTGTAAATTTACAATTAGCACCAGCTCTGATTAAAATGACATCATGTATCATAGGTAGACAATATTGTAATTCAGTAGACTTGTGGAATATGCAAACTTACTGTCATGTGACCTCAAAAAATAAATGACAGGCTAGAATACAGTTCCAGTAGCTCTTGTTCACTTTTGTAGAAAACTTGATAAGCCATTGTGGCAATAACAGCTGAACAAAACTGTTTGTTTCAAAGCTTTTATTCTATGTTCTGCAAAAAAAAAACCAAAACAAAAAAGAACAAAAAAATTGCTGTTAAGTGTGACAGTGACTGACTTTGTGCTGAAATTTCAGCTATTTCAGACAAACATTGTATATTATCTTGTAAATTAATGTTTAAAGTAGTTTTGTTATTATAGAAAAGTGTTGATTGACGGGTTGCTTATAGCACTTTAAATTATTCTAGAAATGGAATAAAAGCCAAATGGGTTGGCTAGTAGATGTAGTTGTATATTTCAAAATATTTACATTTCTGGAAAGTTAAAAAAAAAAACTTATTTGAAGACAGCTTACTGCTATGGTAACGAGAAAGGGCAGATGTTTCATCCATAATATGCTAATGCTCAATATGAATAGAAAAACAGGGCTCTGTTTCCTGGCTCTATGTATATCTCTTTATCCTTCTTAGAACTTAGTACCATGTGTAGAGTAAATGTTTACAAAATAAGGAACTGTAAATAAATTGAAATGGCTTTTCTCCCCTTTGGTCTTCCACAGCAGTATTATTGTCTTTGTGGAGTTACAACTGATTATTACAACAAAAAAAAAATCCTGTAATGGATTTCAAGTACTATAAGCTCACAGTGATGTATAGCAAATAAATCTAAATATATGTAAAAATAAACTTGAGTTGGAGTTTATTTAGAAGGTCAAGTTTACATAGAAGCACAAATGCTGGGTTTTGCTGTTCATTTAACAACTGAATGTATAGGATGCATTTTCTCATCTTTTTTGGCATTTCTGGGGCTTTTTAAGGCCCCATGGAAAGCAATGGGAATGAAATAAATTGTCTTCAACCATTTTGAAGAAGGAGAGGGAAAAAGAAAAGTCTCAGATCGTCCTTGCTGATAAAACCGTTAATTCAACTGCATGGTCTCTATCCTAATCTCATATTGCAAATAAAGCATATTTTAGTTTTTTAGAGAGTGGTGTGAAGAATTTTATTTATAAGTATAATTTGAATAATTAAATGAAAGCACACAAAAGTCTTCAGTAGCTGAATGTTGCCAGGTATTGGAGCTGTCTTGGAAAAGCAAATAGGAAACAAAAAAGTAGAAATAAAGGATAATGTTTAGTTAGCAATACATGAGCAATCATGCTTATAAAATACTAAATTGGTTAAGAAATAGAAGAACATTTGATTTAAAGCATAAGTGACTGTAGCAATAATATTTGGCGAAGCAACTGACTGTGTAAAGGATCTACAGAAAGTAGTGCATGTCTATTTAGGCAAGACCATGAATTTTATCAGAGGTATAGTTAATTTCTGTATGACGCACATAGAAGCCTTCAGTTCATTATCCTTTTTCTGCAGTAGAATTCCTTTCCATCTTCCTTGGAAAGGTTTGCTTCTGTGATTGTAAAGCATTGAAAGTTTGACATTCCCTGAAGGCTTATGAGACCCATTATCTGGAGCTGACTGCCAGAAGAGCGTGTCTCAGCATCCAATACTTAGATGGATTCATTGAGTAACTTGATTTTTTATTTGGGTACCTGGGATCCAAACATGGAATTTTTCAATTAACACCTTTTTGCTCTAAATCCTATATCTGTTAGTTACTGTTTTGTGTAATCTGCAGAAAGGTCATAATGTATGGCTTAGGGCTTGTGCTTGCATCTTCCTGCTCACCTGTTTATATTGCATTAGAGTTATTTTTTGGTATGGGAATTAGAATGTATGCATAAAATTTGCTCTTGGAAGATGAGTAAGAACATTGACTATTCCTTTGACTTCAAATAAAAAAATAATCTTGTATTCTTCATTCAGTATTTGCATCTTAAATCGCACTGATATGTTCTCCATAAAACAGCAAGTGTCATCAGGGTATTTTGCTGTTGTCATTGCCATTTGGAGCTCAAGTAAGGGAACAAAACTCCTCTTTCTCCTCTTAAAGAGTATGTTCTATTGCAGTGGTAGAGAGCTACACTGTGCTTCTGTAGCAGAGAGAGGAGTTGTCCAGCTGAGGGAATGGTGTACACTTAGTAGTGTGTGCAAGCCAGTCCTGCTGGCTGTCTCTGCAGAAGTGCCTGCTCTGCTTTCTGCTGTCCTGCTTACCTTACCAGCTGTGTAATCGTAGTTCGTTTTCTCCTGTGATAATTGCACTGCTAATGACACGTGCTGTTAAATGCTAAACTCCTCCGTGCCCTGAGGTGTCAGCAGTGGCTTTAGTTGAGATGTTGGGGCAGTGCAATGCGTACATAGCAGCTGAAATGGCTGTGGGAGGACGGCCTGCCGGTATCCGTTCTGTGATGAGTGATGATTGACCATATCACCATGAACAGTAGGCTCTTCACTACAGCTCATTTTATTTCAATAGCCTTCCCCTGCTTTAAAAATGAGCTGTATTACTGAACTTTGCTTGTACAGAAACGTTTGTAAAGAAGGAGTTATTGCTGTGGAGGAGGGAGCTGATTTCTGCTGGGTGGGGTACACGTCCAATGAACCTTCCACTCACTTCAAGCCACTGTGGTAAGGCTTGGAAAAATACAAAGGTGTAAAAGTCAAATTTATTTCTTCTGATACAAGTTTCATGCTGTCACTTAAACTTTGTATTAGAATATGAAAAATGTATCTAAGTTGCTACAGAAGAAGATAGAATTTTTTCACTACCAAGGATGTGCAAAACCAACACTAGCTTCCGACAGGAGAGTTCAGGACCTCTGTTTCAAGTAAAACATTGTGGGAGTGAATACAGTATTTAGGAAAGAAAGTGCAACTACAAGCTATCATGAGAATAGCTGAGAGTTGCTCATTGTCTCAAAGGTTAAAGGTTTTATTTTCAAAGCAGGTCAGAACTAGGAAAGCAGGACATAAATAAAAATTTACAGAGACTGCTTTAATCAAGCAGATTTTGACCTGCTTAATATTTAAAATTTAAATATTAAATATTTCAATATTTAAAATTAAAATATTTTAAAATTAAAATATTTAATTTTGGCAGAGGTTGTGCTAGTTTCACAAGAATGTAACACAGTATAGTAGGAGAGTTAGGGTGGGTAGTTCAGGGAGTACTTTTGCTTTTGTTTTTTGGTGAGGTCAGATTTATTATCTTCCACACCATGGATAAATTTGTCACACAACTTAATGTAAAAAATGCTCTAAAGCATATAACCTACATGAAATGCTTCCAAGCACCATTACTTATATCAACATTTAATATTTCTTTTTGACAAAAATGGTAAATTATTTCAGAAATTTTGCATGATACTGCTGACAAAAAGGTAAATAGTGGAGGGTACTATGAGAAAAAATACTAGTTATGTCCTGTGATTTTCTCATCTGATTGGAAATAAAATAGTTTGAGGGGAAGAATAGGATAAAGTTAGGGGTTTGGTTTATTTTGTGTAGATTTTAACGCTGGGAGGACTGAATAGGAGGCTTAAATTACCTGCAGTGAGCTACCAGTCGATGAGCTTAATTCACTTAACACTTACATGCCTTTAGTGTGTATTTTTTGTGCAGGTGTTTTGTATAAGGTCTGTTGCCATGTACTCTGAAATCTTTTTCTGGTGCTTTGGACAGAGAAACCTTCAGAGGAAATATTTTAACAGCCTATGAAAAGGAGAATATATGTATGCTTATATTTTGAAGCAACTTACTGATATTTTACTTCATTGAATGTGCACATGTATTTGTTTCCTAGTGTGTGGGACAATAACCCAGGAAATAATTAAGGAGTTCATGCATTCCTTTGACAACAAAATTTTATCAAGACAATTTAGACAGCTATAAAAGGTCAATATATAAAGATGTAAAGAATAAGGTAAGAATATGCAGGTAAAAATTATTATATGTAAGTATTACACTAAGACATCAGTTTTGTAGGTCAGCTTGAGTAGTCTAAGAGATCTCAGGAAAACGTTAAATAATCTCCAATGATTCCATCTTACAATTTTTTCTTTTGTAGAGTCATATAATATAACTATGCCTAAGTATTAATGATTTGCATAGATTTAGAAGAGATGTAGTAGTCAGTTCTTGTATCATTAAGTTAAAAAATATTTAGTTTATTTATACAACGAAGCTTCAAACTGGAGTACCTGTACTCGTAATAAGACAGCAATAATCAGAGACAAGATATTAATACACCTCTACTTCTCTAAGAAGATATTTGTTTCTTCAGTTTGAAAGAATATTATGGGAGAAAAAAACACTTCTTTTTCATTACTTTCCCAGGCATCTGCTCTGAAACAAATGCTTTTCCTGTGAAGTACACACATTTTACCAGGATAGCTATTTTTACAGTGGTAGAGAAACTGATCTCTCTAATCCAGCAAGTAGCAGAGACCTTACAGAGATCTCAGATTTGTGAATAATACAATTTTAAGTCCTAAAACTATTAGTTCATTAGCACCTAGTCCTCTCTAGCATCACCTGGACTGAAATACATTATTTTAGTGACATTGGAATGGCAAATACTGTAAAAGTATGTCAGTATTTCTGTGTAATGTGGAACAACATTTTCCTCAAAGTTATGAATATAAAAGTTACCTCTTTTTTCACAGAGGTACATTTCAATGGAAGATGATGATGTTAGTCACTTTTTTGCTGTATACAAAAGTACAAGTACCTGGCTAGTTTTTATATGTTACGCATTATTTTTTTCTGTATTTATAAGAACAGTATCAGCATAGATAATCAGATAAGACATTGCACAACATTATATAGGAGGTATTTTTAGGTAGCTATCTAATCAAAACATTTTTATTCATTACATTCCAAACTCCATAAGTTTACATATGAAATAATCTAAAAAATTAGTTATATAAATACAATAAATATATAAAACCCCATTTATAAAAAGGTTTTTTTATGTGACATGTAAGAGAAAGCTGTGTCAACAGTTGTATCACCAAGAGAATATTGCAGTGATAGTTACATATTGTGCTTGAAAAGAAAAAAAATGTATGTTTGATTCTGTATTAAAATAAGGTAATTTTACTGGTATTTAAATCAATTAATTAGAAAGTGCATGCACAAGAGCATTTTTCAGATCAAAACCTTTGTCTGAGTTTATTTTCTTATTCAGCTTCTGATCTGTTATGTTTCATATTCCTGTAGCTATTTATATTGCTATGGACTTTTATCATCAGCTGCTTATATTCCATATAGCTTTTTCTCCTTATTTTTTATGTAGTAATTAACTTGTCCTGAAAGCACTTCTGGTACAAAATGAAGTCCATTTGGGTGTTTGGGTTTTCATGCACTAGTTATAAAATACATATTACAAAAAATACACTTTTCTATGTGGTGAACAAGGGAACCTTATGTTCAAAATGTGCAAATGCTAATGGCAAGGGAGAAGAGGAGAAAAGTTTTCCAAAGTTGTTCTGATTATAGCCTAACTTATTTTAATAAAGTAATGATGACATTATCATCTCTTCCTTGCCATAACATTTCTCCTTCAAAGTCCACCAGCCCATGTTTCCTGGCTCTCATGAGAATCCCGACAACCTTATCTGAAATACGAACGTATCTGTCGAAGAGTTCCCCAAAAGTGACTTGGATCTTGCCATCGGGCCGCGGCTTGGCCATGGACTCAATGATGAAGCACAAGTCCCTGATCTCCCGGTGGATGTGCGCCTCAGCTCGCTTGGCTCTCTCGGCAGTTTTGGTGCCTTCCTTTGGGCGGCCATACCCTTCATCCCCTTTGTGCAGGCGCGTGGACATGGCCAGCTCGTGGTCAAACTCCTCGCTGAAGGGGTTCAGCTTCTGCGTTATGATGTGCTGGTCGGCCCATTCCTGCCACCTGTCCTTGAGGCTGTGCACGGCGCTGCACTTCCTGCGCGCCTTGCTCCGCGCCTCCTCGCTCAGCCGGCTGGCGCTGAAAGACACAGAAACACTCCTGAGCTTTGCATCTCCTCCTTTCCTGAGACACTTCTGCTGTTCATTGAAATCTGCTGTAACTGGCTTCTGTGGGTTAGGGGTGAGCTGGAATCCACCAGGTGGCACGAGTTCACCACTTCTAAATTAGTTCTCTAGAGGCTGTTTGTCCGCATTCAGTTTGCATACAAAGGCAAGTTCCATGACTACAGCTTTATCCTGTCTACACTACCACCTTCCAGCTGTGCTCTGAGCGTGTTTTCACAAACTTTGTACCAGAATGACTTAATTCTGTAAGCGAACAAAACAGTATGTTGCTGATCACCTGCACTTTCTGTACCTTTGGTCAGTCACGCAGTTCCCCATTCCTGCTTGCTTAGCCAAGCCTGAAGTGTGCCTGCCCTGAGGTTAGAGATTGCTGTAGGTGTATGACCTGGCTGAAGGTGATTGCTGATTGCTGTAGGTGTATGAAAACCTGGCTGAAAACTAGAGGGTAGTGCCTAGAAAAATGTCCTCTGTAATAAATATCAATTATTACAGCAACAACAAATACTTAATTGAGTGTCATAGCTCTGTCTGTGCTTCTGTATTTGGAACATGATTCTGAACAAATGTTGAAATCCAAAATTCACATTCCCATGTGTAGGGTAGAATCCTGAAAGTGTCAAGGACAAAGGATAAGGAAAGACCTTGAGAGATTTTATTTTTTAATATGTGTAATAGTTCTGGATTATTCCAGACAGACATTCTATCCTCTTGTGGCCAATCTCACATGTTGTGGGGGAGCTATACATAGTCTGAGCTAGTCATTGTGCTGTCCACGTCCTGTCAATGTATATGTACTGAACTCAGTTGGGACTGTGCTGTGCCGTGACTGTGCCAAAGTAATTTGTTTTCTAATATTTTTACTCCCCAAAAGGCTGCTCTGGAACCTTCCCAGTAATGTCAGCTGAATATTAACACTAGAAAATCAAAATGCACTTAGCAAACAACACACAGGGCTGCAAAGTTGCAGAAAATTCTGTCCCCCTGCTGTTTGGACATTCCTTTGTTTTCTACTAAGCTGGTTGAAATAGAGAATAGGAGTCATAGAGGTGTCCCTAGCTCAGATCAGTGCACCAGATCAGGCCAGTACTGGGCAGGGCTATGCTAGGGTAAGAGTTGCAAACACTAAGTGCCAGGGATAGGAAAATAACTAGGAGAGCTGCACTACCTTATTAGCTGTGGAGTTGCCCTAAGATTCACTTAGCTGTATTGAGGAACTGTGTTTAAAATGCTCCAAAATACTCTTCCCTCTCAATTTGGTGAAAAACCATCAGAAGAATTGAGCATACTGTTGCCAAGTGCACCTTTCTTTTGTGGTGTGACTACAGAGCATCCTGAGAGTAGGCAGCATGTCTGTACCTGTAATTTTGTGTAAATGGCTAACAGGTAGGTGTTGGCAGGAAAGCATTAAAATATACTAGTGAGGTAAATCTAGGCAATTTGGTTCCCAACAATAAACCAAATGCTGCTCTACATAAGCTATTGTCATACAGAGAAAGGGAGAGCTGTGATCGTTTGTCCCTTCACCTGAATTGTGCCTTCATTGTCAGAGGAACTCTGGGCACAGGATTTGGCTATGCAAAGGAATTTGTCTCCTGAAGCCTATGGCTATCTCAAAAGTCACAGAAACCCTGTACCAGCACAGTCTGAACTCCAGCTGAAGCTCAGATTGCTCCACTAGCTCTCCATGTGGAAGCTATCAGTTAAGGCTGGGGGAAAAAAAATCCTAAGAGAATCAAAATTACCTTGAAGAAGTGATGTCCTCAGTCTCAGTGGAGTTTATGAGTAGATATCATTATGGAGGGCTTATTCCTCAGCCACAGCCAGCTGCTGCCCCTTCTCTCCGGGGACCATGAGCACTGACAAAGTCCTAGAGCTTCGGTTCCCCAGGTTGAGCGGAGAGGAGAGGGGGACTGAGACAGCAGGAGGTTGTGCAGTCTTTGTTACTTACTTTAATTTAGTGGTCTAGAATGTAATCCCTCCTTTTTCCACTGAAACTAATTTTCCTTTCTAGCAGATTATTATTGCCTTCCTCATCCAAATCATCTTCTCAGTGGTTCAGAAAACCATCTTATCTATCCTTTTGCTTTTATTGTGCCTCACATGGGCTTGAAAAAAACCTTACTTTTTTAATGCAGCTTGTAATTTAACCATTTCTAGTTGCTGAAGTGCTATTTTTGCCATTGTTTAGCTTAATGATAGGTTTAAAACATGAATTGTGTACGCATAGAGGCATTTTCTCATGTTTCTACTTCTCCTAGACAAAGGATTGTGCACCAAAGTGAAGGTTTGAACTTCTACCCATTCTAAGAAGTGCTTTACATCCAGCAATCAACTAAGTTAACCTGTTTACCAGGATGACATCCTAAATGCATTTAGGATTTAGGACCTGACCTTTTAGGCAAATTAGGTCCATGTAGCATATTTGTCCTGTTTCTGTCTGTAGGAGAAAGGTATGAATCCCATTTTAATGTTTTGAGTTTCATATCCCTTCTGTTGCATACTTTTTGCTTCTAACCATGAACAGAAGAGTTCAGAAGAGTCTCTTATGCCAGTCAACAAGCTGTCTACTAAGGAAGCAACCTTATTCCAGTAAGCAGTGAAGCTGGAAATAATGAAGATGCTGATGTGAGGAAAACAAAACACTTGTACAGATGCTTTTTTCCTGGAATGTGGAGAGGAAAATAGGTGATATGCTTTAGCAACTGTGTACTTATGGCCTTTTTGAAGAAGATTAAACCACATTGAAAGGTTCATAAATGTAGCAGGCTGAAATATTATGTTCTGAGGCTGTAAAATAAATTTTAAAAAATGAATAGTTAAAAAAGTTCAGTCCTGATAGCAGCACTATAAGTGCAGAAAATTAGTTCTGTGTTCAATTTCAGTGCAAGAAAGAGCTGTACGTAACATAGAGGGTGTTACTTCAATAATTTAGATCACAGTAAATATGGCATATCAATCTTTTTTCATGGCAGTAACACTAAAATTATGCATATGAGGAAAATATAAGAAAAGTTTAGCAGAAGCTAGATAGTTGGTCTACAAGACAGTTGGTTTAATGGAAGCTAGATAGTTGGTTTCTACTATAGCATTTGAAACTGAAAAATTTTGTTTTAATTGAAGTTGTTTACAGATAAGTGCTGCAAATGTATCTTTTTTCCACTGTATATTTGGAATCTTTGTTTTGAGGTCATAACTTCTGTGAAAGGATGGTGAACACAGTCCTTGCCAAAAGCAGGTACCAGAAACTTTCAAGCCCTAGGTTTCTGGGGAGCTTTTTTCACTTGGGCTGTTAACCATTTTCTTCTTACAGGAGCTGACTGCTCAGCTGTACAGCAAAGCATCATTCTAATTCCATTTGAATAGTTAAAATAGCTCTGGGAGTGTGTGTTCAGATAGCTGTGCTTAAAGGTACTGCATGGTTGAAATCCATAAGTGTGTTAGCCACAGCCTAATGGTCATGATAATGCTCATCAGTAGTGAGGTGTAAAACCAAAATAGTGACCATGATACAGCCTGCCTGCCTGTCTGCACAGGGATCACAAAGACTGTTATGGCATTTTCATCAGTTTTTCATCATCAGTGCTGATCCAGTTTTTAATTTCTGAAAATGTGATTGGGATATGGTATGAACTTGTGGTCCAAGATACTGTGGGATTTTCCTTTCTTTGAATTGAGGGATTCCAAATTCATGGAATTCCAACTTTTGCTAAGAAGTATATGAAAGTAATTCCTGCTATATTAATTTGGGACATTCACTTCAAATTGCTCCTGAGAGTATTTACAATTAATACTAAGCAAAATAATGAATGAGAATTTGGAAATATTACTTGTCAAATATATTGATTTAGACAACGTTTTCTGAGATGAATGAATAGCTAGAGGCTCTTGATGAGGTAAAAGTTCTGAAACATGGACTGAAGTATTAAAAAATAAGTAGGTAATTTGATGAACTAGTAAATCCAGTGTGAAAATTAAATATAATTAACATGTCCCAAATATAACTTCCTAACTTTTTTCCTAACCTTGTATTAGGTACATAGTCCGATGTTGTTGAGTAACTTAAGCACTTAAGCACAGGAGTGATAAGCGAAAGGTCTCCTGAATTTTGATTAATTTCTTCTAAATCAAGAATAATAGTTTATCTTTGACCACTTCCTACTATCCTCCCACCCCCACCATTTTCCTCATGGAAAGCTGTGCCCTTCTGCCATTTGTGTTGATGTAATGAAGATGCTTTACTTACAGAGATGGGACAGGGCGTTTAATCCTCACAGCTGTCACCTCCTGGTCACTGTCCTCCTGCTCCAGCTTGTCCTCTGCTTCCCCATAGCCACTGTCCTGGGCATCCAGGCTGTCATCACGGCACTTCAGCAGCAGCTCTCTCTTGGCCCCATCTTTGTTCTCGTCTTCCATCTTCTCCCAGCCCTTGGTCATCTCTGATACTACATTTGAACACTTCCTCCTTATGGTTGAAGGTAATTTGTTGCTAAGAATTTTGTCAATAGCATTTGATTCTTCTTTGAGTTTGGTCATCTCGGAGCTGCTGTTGTTGTTTTCGTATCTTTCACTGAGGAGGCTGACATCACCTCCTCGTTCATAGGCTTTGCTGACAACTGTTTTGGTCACCTCTTTGCTTTTAATGCTGAATGTTTTGAGATCTTCGTCTGATTCCCTTGATTTTTTTTCAGCATCTCTTATTGTCACTGAATCCTTTGCTAAGGATTTTTCATCACCTTTTTCTTGGTCCCTCTTGACAGATGGAATTTGCCATTTTTCAAAGGAACTTTCTTGTACAGGCTGAGCTGATGAGCTTTCTGCAGTGGGGACCCATCCAGAGGGCTCTTGCTCTTGCTTTCCATGGTGGTCAGATGCCCACTGCTGCCAGCCTCGAGCCAAGCTGAAGACCTGGCTGGCCATCCGGATCTTGTGGACAGCCCTTCTCACAGGAGCTGCGCTCGGCTTTTCTTCGGGAGCCATGCTGCTGTCTGCTGCCATCCTGGCTTCTCCCCTCCTTCTGCTCAGCACCTTCTGAATGGGCTTCCTGGAGGGAATAATGCCCTCTGAAGAGGGCCACACAGATTTAAATAGAAGCAGGAGCAGTTGATGCCTATGGAAAATATGTGACATGCTTCTCACAAAGATAGAGTATCCTCACCGTTGCAGAAGTCTTTTTTTAAAACACAGGGTTACATTTCATCACAGCAGATGAATGATGCATGATGTAAACAGTGTGACACAGACCTGTTCTGGAAATAGTGGGAAAGTAACAGCTCCTTTAGTCCCCCTTCTGTGGGACTGCTGAATTTCAAGTTTGTTGGCAAGGGTCTTGTTCTTTTGGAAATGCAGCCCTTGGGTTAAGAGAGCCTGATGAGAGTGACTGAAAATGCTAAATGTGAAGGGCTGTCAGTGGCTAGGAACTTTGGCCAGGGTGGACACTTCTCAACATCACAAGAAAATAGTGGCCCTTGTCATGGAGTGTGAAGCAAGTCATGAATAAGGAATTTTTAGAGGTATTTCCTAAAAAGACACTGGGTTTTTTCTTATTGCTCATGTGTCCAAGGAAATCAAGGTTTGTTAATTTTTTAAAAGGTATTTATGTGTTCTCTTCCCAGTCATTATTTATTAATGTCTCTCTCTTTAGAACGTAGCTCCAGGGGGGCCTGGGAACACTATCGTGTCTGGTGTCAGCACCAAGGAAGAGGGAATCACTGTGTCTGGGGATCAGCCTAATAAGTCTGACTTGATCAGATGGATGAATGATCTCCAAGTTTTAGGGTTTTGAGAAAATAAAATATAGCCTGTTTAATTTCTCACTACTTTTTCAATAGAGTTATATAAAATATAATTATGTTTACTGTGTACAATATAGAAAAAAATCAGTTTTTCTAGAAAACCTTATGATTTGTTTATTCCAGAGGACTTCCTAGAATGAGTTCATATTCGAACTTGTAAAATTGTTTAGTGAATTGATACATCCATTGTTGCATGGTAACAAACATTTTTCTGGAATACAGTCTTATGAGATTTTATTTCTTAGTATAATGTTTCCTAAATAGGAGCGGAAAATGTCATTGCTTTTTCAATCCGTCATACCTTGCAGATTAGAGATGACCTGTGGCACTTGCCATGTGGTACTCTGAGGCACTCAGAACTTCAAGGGATTCTGTTGGCTTTGTTGGTGTTACATCAGCGATAAATATGGACTCTCATACTCTGCCTTTTTTTAATCTTCTCTCTGTTAAAGGCTGGGCTGTTTGAAGTAGGTCAGATCACATTTAGCTCTTGATTAATGCTATAAGACTACATCATAACTTTGACTTCCATGCAGAATTCCTCATTAATCTATGGAGTAATTTCCTCTTCAAAACTGATGACATAATGTAAGTTAGTGTTGCTGTTAGATATTTACTCATACTTTTATTTTAGAAAAAAATGTGTCACCTCTGTGTACTGTACAGTCTCAGCTATTGCCCACTGCATCACAGCTGTGAGATGACATTGTGAGATGTACCCATACAATTTTATTAAGGAACATTTGTCACCAGACATTTATTTTGGGGTAATTTTAAGGCTAGTCAGGAGTGGGACCTTCTGGTGGTTGGAATTTACCCATATCCATGCAGGCACATGGGGAAGTGTATGCTCCCTAAAATATAAGGAAGAGGCAAGCAAAAGAAAATAATTCACTTGCAGAATAGGAGTATTACACCAGTTCATTGTGTCAATGTGTGTGGTTTCTGGAGTGTAAGGGTGGCTGAGGCTTCAAGAATGAGCTGAAAGCTAAATACAGATAAAGGGTCAGGTCAAGGAAGGAGTGCAGTGAAACAAGGAACGGTGGAAGGCCAACCCTGGAGCACAAGGCAATCGAGATCCCTGTTAAAAGGCAGGGTCAGCTCCACCTCCATGTGTCCTGGATGGATCCTCTTTTATCTGCTCTTAAAGACTACCAGGAGTAGATACTCCCCACTGTCTAGGGAACCGATCCCACTGGTTAATTGGCTGTATTTTGCAATCAAAGGCCCTTGAACACTTTTGCTCTCATACAATATTTGCAAGTAGTTGTATTGAAATTCATGGCACTGAAAAATAATTGCATTCCTGAGTAATGTTTATAAATTGCAGCACATTTCAAAGAAGTTGTTAATATAGAAACTTCTGTGTTTTTTTCTAACAGACTTGACCTTAGTATGCTGGTCATAGTCCTACAATCTTAATCCTTACATAGTTTAGATAAATTACAATAAAAGATTACAGACTAATGAAAACCACCAAGATTACAGATCATACTATTAAATCCATATTGCAAAATGACAATATGTTAAACAAATGTTTAGTTTAAATTGGTCACTATATTAAGCTGAAGTGTTACCACAGACTTGTCCAAAGTGCCAGTGAAACTTTGATATAATTATTCTGGGATAACTATCTTTATAATTCTTAATTTTAGAGCATACAAGGATGTTGCCTTGAATGTGTTGAATATTGTCTCATTTTATATGGTGCTGCCAGCAATAAGTTAATTATAAATTATGTCCAAATCATCCAGTAATATTCATGCTTCGTGTGTTGTTTACTTTGCAAATGTTTTATTGCAGTAAGGTTAGAATTTATTACTTCATGATTTAAAGTTTTTATTCTTAATGAGATAATCAGCCATGGTTACATTTCTGCATGTCATTTCCCTACTGTGACTTTCACAAGCTAATAGCGAGCCCTAAAGGCACAGGTATGTTTTAGGCAAGCTGGACCCAAACACATTTTCTATGTGTCTTCCACACATCACAAGGTCACAAAATGCCCTCTAAATGCTTAGAAAGGCTGTGTGAGGATGACTGTCACAGGCTTTTATAAGTTCAGCAACTACCCTTGAGGCCAGAGTGGAGGCACCATTTCTTGCAGAAGGTCTATAGGAGAAAAGGTAATTGGAGAAAGTAATAACTTTGATGAGCAAGCTTGACACATGCTGAAGTTGTAAATTCCCTTTTCCCTTGACCCTGGCTGCCTAAACTCATGTGATTTAATTTCTTTGGCACCTTCAGACAAGTCTGCACATGTACCTAAGACCTTGTTGCTGCTTGTGGATTGCTGCATTTCACATAATATCCCTGATTTCCTGAATCCAAAGTTGTGAAGGACTAGCTGAGGGACTGCCAGTGCCAGAGATAAAAGCTTTTGCTGTGTGATGGTTTGGTTTTGTTTTCCCCTCAGACGGATTTTTCCCTCTATGGTTATAAACTGTTTAAAATCCTTTCATTTTCTCTTTGCTGTAGAAGACTAACAGTGTCTGGGAGATCAGTATGCCATCAAATTATTTTTGTTTTGTTTAAGGATGATTAATTTTAAAGGTAGAACTGTGTCCTTCATACATTACCTTGTCAGACACTGACATAAGTTATTCAATGTTTTTGATTCCAAGGAATTTAATTTTGAACCAATTGTAAGTGTATGAAAGATGCTGTCTTCCTCCCCAGAGTCAGTGGTGAATAACAAAAACAAGATGTGTTTCTTTCCTAAGTATAACCAGCTGCCATTATCAGGAATGTCAGGAATTCTTCTCACCATGACACAGTTAAAGTACATTGTGTCATAACATCATACATTGCCAATTTTCACAGGAAACCTGCAAAAAGAGTTAGAGTTTGGGATTTCCTTATTTTTAGAGTTCACATCAAACAAATTCTTTCTAACAACAGCAATGAGCAACTGTGTCTCATTCAGCATGCAACTCCGTGGACAATTCAGGTGTCTGAGCTCCAAGAAATGGATGTTCCTGAGCCTTTGGACTGGGTCATGTCAAGCCATTAACTGAAAGAAGTTTATGCATTCATTGGTGCAGTTTCTTATAGTTGCATCCTATATCTGGCCACAGCCTTTTTTGTTTAACTGAAATTGTGTTATACTGACAAATTATCCCTGTGTAATAATTACATGGAATTTTGAGTTTGCATTTGATTATGTGTCATCAGGATCCAACTATATGAGAGATCAGGGCTTATCCATGACCTAGCATGGCATCACTGCTCTGTGAAGAAGATAAATCCAACAAACTGCCAAGAAAACCCTGGTCAGAACCCAGCCTGACAGAGTCTTAGTTGTGGAAGGGTAATGGGGAGAGGGAAGATGCACTGTCCAGTAGCAGCAGCTGCAGCGATCTGTGGAGTGCAGCCCCAAAGGTCCTTTCCCCCAAATTAAATGCAAGCCACCCAAGTAATAGAAAACAGTCCTGCAGATTCTCAATTGGCCAAGGATGAGATTTCAGCATAATTTTTACTGTAGTCTGGTAGAGAGACCTGGACACAAACCCAGTTCCGGATGGGTTTACATGCATCCATGGATCTTCAAGTTCCTCCCCAAGCTCTGCTACTCAAGTGACAAAACTCTTCACTGGCTTGTAAAGTTGTCCTTGCATTTCAGAAGATGAAAACTAAGATGGGGATATGGAGCCTTAAAGCCCTTTGGCGTACTTTTCCTACTTTTACATATAGTGACCACAGCTTTTTTTGGAGTCAGATGCTTGCAAGAAATCCATACAAGTTTAATCAAATTTATAGAGGAAAGGGGAGAAGAGGTAAGACCACTTGCCTTTAGTCCCATTTTACCTTTGAGCAGAAAGACAACCCTTATTTGAATAACTATAGTAAATGAACAGAAAAAAGTAACAAGCAGTAATGAAGCAATTTTGTTTTAAAATCTAAGCAAACACAGGAAATCATTTGCATCAGGCATTTAGTTCTACTTGCATTATGAAAGAATTTCTGAAGATCATTTAAACAAGATAGCCTTTGAAATAAATCCACAAATATGTTGCTATTCAAGTTTATATTGATCATATCTATTTGTCAGTGAATAGTTATCCTTTTCTGATAAGAATATTATGTAATTTAATTTTGTGGTTCCAACTTGCTGACGTATCTTAGTTTAAAGTTTACCTAGAAATAGTCTTACGGCTTTGAGAATATGGCCCTTTTGCTGCTATTGAAATCTGAGAAGAGGACTGGATATGAGGAATTGAAAGTCTTCACATAACTTTGCAATACAAGACGGATGGGAGGCATACCAGAATAGGAGAACTCGAAATCCGACCCCTGGATGTAACGTGAGAAATTATAAATGTATTTTACATGTCTAAAAGAAAGAAATCACAAGTAAAAAATAAATAAAAGCACAGATCTATGTAGTCAAAATATGTTACAAACAAGAGATAAGAGGCATAATCAAATCAGTGTTCTCCAGGTATTAACAAGGCAGTGCTTCCATGCATTTTGTGACTTTTATTTTTCAGGGTAATACTAACTGCATGTTTCTGCCAATGGCTGTTTCTCAGATTTCAAGGTGGCAAATGTGAAAAGAAAATAGAATTTTCACAATTAAAAAAAAATTCCTGTGTCTAACTAACAGTGTCCAGTTAGAGCAGTGCAAATCAGATCTGAATGCACCACTTCATAAGTATTTGGTTTATCACTAGTCTGTTTAAAGTGCATTTACTTCCAGTTATCACTGCATGAACATCGCTTGGTTCTTCTGTATTGTCTTTACTGTCTACTATATTTATTAGCATATTTAAATCTGCCAATAAAAAGTATAAACGGAAACAGGTGTGCCTTTGATGTGTATAGTGGACCCACCATGAGTTTTTGGAAGGATCATTGAAAATTTACATTTGTACTTCTAATAGAGTTACTAGTTATTGTATTTACATTATAAGTATTGCAACTTAAAAAAAATTAAAATCTTAGTTTCTAAAATTATGTTTTGAGAATGAAGTGGAAAACAGACTGCAAATTTTAGGAAATATGTTTGAATGCAGAAAACTCTATACAAAAAAAGAAAAAAACCCTTAAAAATTGGGTCTGATTATAATATAAATGCAATGAATAGAATATAATATTCATTATAATATAATGCGGTACTTCATTATTTGCTTTAACGTGTAATTCAGAACCAGTCTCAGAACTTGGGAAAAAAGCCTCAGTATAATTTCGGTATTTTATTCTGAAGATTTTTCAATATTTACTGATGGAAATACCTTGAATTAGGTAAATACTGCATTTCTGTTTTAATCTTCAATTGGCTAAAACAATTAGCATATTTTCAAATGCTCAGTCAAAATCCTGCTCTGCTCTTTTGTTATTCCATTTCCTGGAAGACCCTGACACAAAGGATTATTTGAAACAATTGATGTTACGGCTCAGATTTGGAGGTATCTACGGTGAAAAACAGAAATCCTCTTGACTAATTAATTGTGTTTTTTCTTGCAGTGTGAGGGAACTCATTTTAAAGGTGACAGCAATGTGCTGAAGCCATAACCTGTGACTGGTTCTTGACCTTTGGGTGACGCGGATGAATCCTCGCGGGTGCCGTTGGCTCTGTCTGCTCCCCGCTATCACATTCCCCTGCCGCAGGAGGGACAGACCCTTATTTATTGGCTCTCACCCGGCCACCAGCTGCTCTCACAGCATGCAGCTGTGCTGTTGTTAGCACAGGCAGACCCCTGGCTTTGAGGGAAATCTGGTGCCCAGCCTGCAGAGGAGCGCTGCTCTCTGGAGCTGCTTGCCTGAACCCCGCTGACTTTAGGTGTCAAGAAGTGAGCGATGGGAATTGCTGGAAGATCATGTGATATTTACAGTGCTGCATGGATGTTTCCTTGGCTCATGACTAAGCTCCAGTTGCCAAGGAAGCTGGCAATGAAGAGCTGAGAGCCCCAATGGTGGGCCTAGTTTTCATTGTAAACTTCTAAACCATATTGGATTGAATTCCACACCTACCCTCATTTTAAAACTATGCTTCAGACATCTGCCTTACTTCTCACATGATGTAACAGTAATTAACAGGCCATGATTATGGGGTAAAATTCTTTGCAAAAAGAAGCTGAGAGTAGAGGAGTGGGAGCTTGAGGTCATTATTTAAAAGTGCTCATCATTTGATTTGCAGTATGGGAGCAAACGATGCATTCCTCTTGGATACAAGGACATCTAATTCCTAGTAGCAGCACCCAAACTAGAATGAGCTGTTCTAGGAAGCAGTGACAAGTATTTATTAATTTTTGTTATCAACTTGATCTTCTAATTGTGTGGCTAGCTCATGCTTCAGCACAGAGACAGCTATGCCTGTTAATGCAGCGAATGACTTAGTGACACAAAATACAGGTCAGTGTTCTAACAGTGATTTTGAGGGAAAAATCAACTTCCTCATCCCCTTCACTTGACTGAGCCAAGACAATATCCCTCACAATGGTGTCAGCCATTTCAGCACAGAAAATTTGAGAAGGTGGTGAATTTTCAAGTGTGGTTTTTGATATTTGAAAATATGTGACTGGTCAGCTTGAAGTGTTTTCCTTCTCAGGAAGGTAACCTGATTGTAGCTCTCACTGGACTGGTGACCTGGACCTTCCTAGCTGTTTTCTTACATCACTAGTCACTGCTGAATTAATCCAGTCTTGTATTTCCCAGGAGATTTGCAGGCTTGGAATTTCAGTGAACACTAACAGAATCAGTATTATCACCAACTGCTTTCTTAGCTTTTCTACCTATTATCTTAAAATAAAGAAGAAACCCATGTTTACATTTGAAGACTACTATGGTACTCACATCACTTGACTGGATATAGTAATTTTGGGCCAATTGCATTTTTCTTTTTTCTCTGTGGGAGAGGTCAATGGATCTGTCCCTGAGGGCTTAACAGGTTTCCCAATATAATAACAGTATCAGAATTTTAAATCAGTTGAAAGTAACCTATTTTTGCTCTTTTCTTAGCCATATAATTACCAATAATTTTTTGTTGTTGTTGAAATTACTGCAGTGTATCAATAGCGGTCTTTATTTCCCTCTTGGTATTTCTCTTCAGATAATGATTTATAAAATTCCAGGTTTACTCAGGAAAGAAGGAGAAAGTGATTGGCAGGTTTTGAATGGTAGAAAAGATAATAAAGATAAAATCTTCTCATCATACCTTTGAAACCCATGGGAATCACATGAGAAGCATTTCAGAGAGTGAAATCCACAGGCAAAGGCTGGTATGAGAAAAAGTAGTGAGCAGGGGTATGTACTTACCTAAGGCCTCTCCTATTTTGAGAGTTGAATAATAAAAAGGATACAGTTTACACAAGCCCCAAGGATACAGTTTTCCACATAATTTGCAGCCTAGGAAGAATCCTTCCCAAGAAGTAGATCTGCTGTGTGTACATTAAAAGTGCAATTAAAAGAGTTGGGGGTAGGAAGAACATTTCTCATTGTCTTTGTTTAGGAGGTACTTGTTATGAGGTACATCAAGGGTACTTTCTCCTGAGATTCCATGGGGGACGCCTTGCTGTGATGAAGCCTTGGGGCAGCTCCTGCCCATCCACCACTCCCCCTGGAGTGCCCAGTGCCCCTATGGAGTGCACAGTGCCCCCATGGAGTGTACAATGTTCCCATGGATTGCACAGTGCTGCCCTGCAGTGCCCAGTGCCCCCATGGAGTGCATAGTGCTGCCATGGAATGTACAGTGTTCCCATGGAATGTACAATGTTCCCATAGATTGTACAGTGTTCCCATGGAGTGCACAGTGTTCCCATGGAGTCTACAATGTTCCCATGGAGTCTACAAAGTTCCCATGGAGTCTACAAAGTTCCCATGGAGTGTACAATGTTCCTATAGACTGTACAGTGTTCCCATGGAGTGCACAGTGCTCCCATGGATAGCACAGTGCTCTCATGGAGTTTACAGTGTTCCCATGGAATATACAATGTTCCCATAGATTGTACAGTGTTCCCATGGGGTGTAAAATGTTCCCATGGAATGTACAATGTTCCCTGGCATGTACAATGTTCCCATGGAGTGCACAATGCTCCTATGGAGTGTACAGTGTTCCCATGGATGCAGAGTGCTCCTATGGAGTGTACAATGTTCCCATGGAGTGCACAGTGCTCCCACGGAGTGTACAATGCTCCCAAGGAGTGTAAAATGTTCCCATGGAGTATAAAATGTTCCCATGGAGTGCACAATGTTCCCATGGGGCATTCAGTACTCCCATGGAGTGCACCATGCTCTGGCTCCCTGAGCAGCTCCTCCCACTGGGGCTGCTCATGATTCCTGTGCTGTGCCAGTGAGACTGGATCCATGGAAAGGCCAGGAAGCTAGCAGTGCTCCAGGAGACTGCCTGCCCACAGCACCCAGAGCAGAGTCCAGGGTGCCAGGCAATGAAGGTCTTTGAAGAGTGTCATGGGAAGAGTCAGATACCCAGAGAAGGGCTCTGCAGCAACTCAAAGGGAGGAAGACATTCTTATGCTGTTTAATTGTGAGAATTTGTGATCCTGGAATGTTTATGGGAATAATCCTTGGTAGTAAATAAAGTAGGTTGTCAATGCAGAAGAATGTCTAAGGGAACATTTGATTTCTATGACTGAGCATAGTTTTATCTAACTTTATCTAATCTTCAGTAAATTTTTGTACTAAACCATTCCATCTTCCATATTTGTGCAGTTGGCTCTAGATCAGGTTGGTTCCTTGACATTTATTAAACACAGACCAGAGACTATAGCCCATCTATGGAATGATACATTTTTGGAAGTTGCAGTATTAGACACTAATCAAAGTGCTGTAGTTCTCTTATTTTAATTTTTTCCCCCCACATGAAAACCACGCTGGATGTCTTACTTTAAGCATATTTAATGTTTTAGTACAGAAAGCCGTTCAAATCTGGGGAAATCTGAAAGAGTCAGATTCTAACATCTACTGCTGCTGATTAAGGCTTGTTACACAGGGAATTGCAATGACACTAGTGGGTGCACTGGCAAGATAAGTGATTTCATCTGATCCAATAAAGGGTGGTGGTCCATCAAATGAAGAAAAAAACAATTTAATTGAGCTACAGAAAATCTCTTGTTATTGGGACTGGAAGATATGCACAAGTGTGGACAAACCAGATGATGAAGGACGTGGAATGGAATTCAAGATTCCGCCTGCCCAGGCTGGAGTGCAGTTAATGATGACAGTGATGAATGCACATACCACATACTTACACAAAGGTAAACACTCACTGTGTAATCAACCAAATAAATCTGAATACATGATCAGTGTTTCTTTGACTGTTGGATGGATTTTCCCTGTGAAACATGTGATACATCTTACTATATAAATTTTAGGAAAGTGCTCCTCCTGCTCATTTGGCAACTGCTAACTGTAATGTGTTTAAGAATAACAGTTGGCAGCAGTTTTAAAAGTACCTCAGTGACACTGAAAATCAGAGAAACATCAATGTATCGCCACTTAGTTTTAGAAATATCTTCATAGGTTAATGTGAATTAACTCCTACCCACTCCATTCTAACAAAAAGTTGTCTGTCTTTACTGTCATGAAAAATCCTGATTTTCAATTTGCCATTGAACATTTATATGCATGCCTAAATCTAGAAGGACTTTAATCACAGAATCAGAATCACAGAATAACAAAATGTGTCAGGTTGGAAGGGACCACAGTGGGTCATCTGGTCCAACATCCCTGCTCAAGCAGGGTCATCCTGGAGTACATAGCACAGGATTGCATCCAGAAGGTTCTTGAATATTTCCAGTGAGGGAGACTTCATAACCTCTCTGGGCAAAATCTTTAATAAAAATAAATCTCTTGATCCAAGGTTGCTCAGGTACTTCTGTAAATTAAAATGCAGTAGCTTCTCTTGGAGAGAATTTGTAAGAAGTACATGAAGCTCTGAAGCAATAGCCAGAAGGCTTCTCTGCTAAATTCACACTGACTTTGTGTTTAACGTTTTGCATCCAGTGTGAGACTAGGACAGAATAAGAAGCAAAGGTCTTTGTGACTGTTTTAAGTTTGACATGACACCAAGGGTTGCAGAAGAAATAGTAACAGGGTTAAGATACCAGCATTGATCCAGAGCCTTCCTACGGGATCAGAGAGAAATGTTCTGCTGTTTATAAGTAGTGTGTGTAACTTCTGTAAGCACAGAGCTATCATCTCCCTCTGTTTGCACACTGTTATTGTCTATGCTCCTGTTTGATATCTTCCTACAGCTTAGCTCTTTTCTATATTTCAGCTGCTTTCTGAACAAGGGAATTTTCATTGCTTAGGCAGGACTAGTTAATATAATTGCATGACTGCAATAAATCTCAAGTGTCACTTCAAACACATACATTTTGGTTTTCTGGCTGAAATTCTGGATGGTAAAAGAATTCCCAGGTTAAATTTCCTTCCACAATACTGTCTGTCCCGCATCTGTTTTATTAGACCATTAAGGCATCTCAAAAACATAGATAATCTCTTCTAAGTGTGACTGTCTTTAAAAAAAAAGATGCTGACCTCCAAGCCAATGTAAATATATCATTTATGGAAATAAATAAATTAGTGTTGAAGCCAGACTTGTCCCAAATTCTTCAGTGAGTGGAGACTTGGACATAATTGAGAGATCAAGAGTCATGAGGTTAATGAGGTCATGCTGCCAGGGCCTGGTCTGGGTTTAGTATAGCACGAAAGCCTCAGCTCTGCTCTGACTGGCACGGTCACTTAGCAGCAGTGCCTTCCCAGCACGGCTCTGTTGGGAAACCCGAAACCGCCCTGGGTCAGCGCTCTGTGCTGCGTGACGCCCCAGAAGATGCACGTTCCTCTGCACATGAAACCACTTAACCACCTCCCTCCATGGCTCTTGTAAAAGGGGCTGTCAAGAGGAAAGAGGGACTGATAAAGCTTCTCCTTTTTAAATATGGGTGGACTGTTGAACTCACCTGAAAAGATTGCTAGAATAGTAGCAAATAGTGTTTGATAACTCTTACTAACTATCCACTAGCTGTATTTGAGCTGTATTAAATGCCAGGTTTACATTGCACATTAATAAGAGCTCTTACAGTCAATAGTTCTTATCTGAATGATGGGAAAGGTGAATCTCCTGCTGCTGAATGCTTTGTGACAGCTGACCAGTATCAGTACATACAACTGCTATCGACATTTTTTTATTGTTGATGTTCTCAGGGTAGTGTGTGATAACAAACCTCAGATAAAAAGAATAATGGCTTGTTGTAAAACATTTTTGTCCCTGCGCACTGAATGAGGAGAAGTTTCTGTGGAAGGAGGATAAAGTTCCTGGGTGGAGAGAGATGCCTGGGGCAGGAGGGGAGCAGGTCTACAAAAGCACAGCTTATTTTTATTTTTGTAAAGTAGTACCCCTAGTACTGTACTGCAACAAATGCAGTGTCTTGCATGCCAGAAAACATATTGCAGTTTACTAGAAAATTTTCTATGGACCACCTTCTTTATTGAAATATAAAGTTATAGAAAATCCAAAAGTTTCTTGAAAAGAGTTTAGTCTCCACAAAGTTCTGACAAAATATTGGGAATTTTCAGAATTTCATCTCTTGTTGCCACATAAGATCTTTCACCTGCACCTTCTTCTTCTGCAAACCCAAAGAGCTTGCAAGGAAAATCAGAAAAAAGATTGCAAAAATTTAAGACTTTTCCCTTTCAAAGTTTGAAAATGGAAAATATTACAGTTCATTTTTTAGTTTTATTTAATAATTTACTGTATGTAATATTAAATGTAACCTCACATTGTAAGCCTTACTTCTGCAATGAAAGAAAATAAAAGAACTTTTGTTGGATTTCTTAGTTAATTAAATGCTCTGATTCCTTCACTGGTTTTTCATTTGGAAGGAAAGCAGGAGACTATTTTTTGCTGCATCTAAAAAAGAAAGTTACTTATTGTCGCAAACACATGTACTTTGTGAGCACAGCCAGCTGCTGAACTAAGTTATTGCAGTCCTTGTCAGGCCTCCTATCCTCATCCTGACTGTCATTACCAGACTTTGTCTTCCCAAAATAAATCTGATGAGAATTGCAACACCTTCAGTCAGCAGTTTCCAGGTCTGAGACTTCAGCAGTTCTGTATTTTCCCAGAAATTCTGGAAATAACCTATTTATGTGTTTCTACAATAACATGTTGGAGAACTTAATTTCCACACAATTCTCTGGAATTCTTCATCTCATCTTGGGCTAGACTTCTGTGAACTCAAGTAGTTTTTACACTGAAATTCGGCTTCACATTAATTCTGTGGACTATGATTGCTTTTGAATTTTTTTCTCACTGGCTGAAAAGGTTGGTGTTTCACCAAACCTAAAAAAATTTTAGAGTAATTTAAACTTAATAACATTCTGTGTATGAGTGCTGTAATTGTTAATTTGGATTTTACAAATTGCTATGGTCATGCTTTATCTTGATTTTTGTTTTATTGCAACTCACTGGCTCCATCTTTATTCACTGGTATTTCCATTTGATACAGTGGCTGTTCTGCAATATTCCTTTGAATACAGCTGATGGCATAAAAAGTTGATAAACAGTCAGCATCAAAGATGAGGGGATTTTGCTTTTGTTTTATTTAAATAGAGCCTTGGGCTTAAAATTTTCAATCAAACACTTTAAACTGGATTTCAAATATTAAACATCAACACAGCTATTAAGTGCATTTTATTATAAAAAGAAACTCTTTTGAAGTCTTCCAAATTCACAAAAAAAAAAAAAAAAAAAAAAAAAAGAATGACTGTGTGTGATGTGATATGTTGAAAAACTATCTTAATGGCATCTTGACCCAAACCTTGTGATGCTGTTCCATGATCTCTTAACTAATGTGAGGATCATGGAAAACTGCTGCCCGATTTGATTAAAATAAGAAGCAGATCACTCAGGGAGAGCTTTCCTGTTCCTGTGGCCAAGGCATCATAGCATGCCCAGTCCTGGAGAAATGCCACCTAGCATTGCCATGGGCTGTCAAACCTCTCATTCCCCAGCAATCACAAACAAAATGCTAAGATTTTTACAAGTTTCTCTAATTGAAGGTAGCACTGGATCATTGACAACATGGATTCAGGTCATGACTAGGAATGGAAATAATTTTGGAGTCAGTGATGGATGGTCCCCTGTTGGTAATAGATGCTGGGCAGGAACTGATCCCTGGTTCTTAGACCTCTCTCTGCAGACCACAGAAAAACAGTAAGGCCTTGAGAAGTGTACTAAAATCTGATAGATTCTTCTTGGGGGTCCCCAAAAGGTTAAGAAAGGAATGTCTGCCACTAGACCCTGTCTTCTTCCTATGGCCATATTCTGTAATTCCCTTATTTCTCCTCAAGTCTATCAAAACTTGAGTGAAGCTCTGTGGGAAATGGAGGCTGTCTGGATGTCAGCTGCTGCAGGCTGTGAAAGCCATGGCTGGTGTCAGCTGCCTTGTTATCATTCCCTCTCCTTCCATGGCTCTTTCTCACTGTTTACTGGTGAAGGACACACAAAAGGCTCCTCAAGCAATGCAAGTGTTCTTTCTCAGAAAGAACACTTTCTCTTACTAAAACCTTGTCTTCCAGCCTAATGGATACAAGATTGTCCTCAGTTAATCTTATATGCTTATTTAGGAGCCAGATGACATCAATGAACATGCAGGTAAGTGTAATTAGGAAGATTCAACCAGGACAAAGCAGAACTGCACCTCTTACCTACACCAAATGTTTTCAGAAGTACTACAAACCTCTGCTTTTCTCCATAGTGGTGGAGAAAAATAAAAACCAGATTGGAGACCTTGTTCTTATTTTGGAAAGAGTAAAATGGTTTGTTTGCTTTTTGGGGTTTTTTTAATGATTGCATAAAGATGGTCAGTGATAAAAATAATTTTCTGGGTACAAGGAAGCCTCGTAATGGTAATTGCCTTGTAGTAATGGTATGTGGGAAGCAGCAGTCTTTACTGGGGCCATTCTCTGACATAAAGTTGCACAAAGGCAAGAATAAGTTTTGTCACCTTCCTCAGCAAACAACTGTTCATATAGTACTACATTTACAAAAACATATATTCTATTATACTATTACTATAATTACTATTCCATACATTCCTCATACAGCCCCTGCTTACCTAAACTGCTTCTCTAAGCAGCTCAGAGCAGCCTTTAAAGTTTAAAAGTCACAGGTCAAGGAAGCATGATCAGTTTGGCAGAACAGTCTCAGGCCATATTGGCTTGCAAGTAAGGGCAGAACTTTGCCAACAAGGAATCACCCAGGGCTGGTACAAAAATGGAAAACTGCTTCTTCCTAGGAAAGGCACTTGATGTTTATTTTGCTGGAGGCAGAGGATGGCTTCAGATCAAGTCATGTTCCTGAAACTGGAGCCTGGGCAGCAGTGGGCACAGACGTGACGCCTCAATGGTAATTTGTTGCTGCTCTCCCTCTGTCCAAGGCTGAGGCAATGGCTGGAGCAGTCTGCTGCTCTGTGCCAGTGGCACACAACCCAGCACCCCAAATGCAGCTACACCTTTCTAGTCCTGGCATCTTGAAATCATACTGAGGCTACAGGATTGAAGACTGAGGGAACTTCACATCAAAGTTCAAATCCTAGCTGGTATTACCTGAATAGCTTCTTAGCCACAGACATTTCCCTCCCATAGCTAAGACTGATCTTACTTTGCTACGATCAGATTTGTTCTCCTTCCTCTAATTTGCACAGAGGAAGGGCATGTACAGAAACAGGAACTTTTCTAGAAGGGAGGTTCACACTATGATCAATGAGGATCTCATACCTTGTGCAGCACTCATTTCTTCCTACTGGCTCCTGCTAAACATAATCAAAAAGAGCATGACAGTAGAGTGTCACAGCCATACACTATTGAACAGGAGGTATTAGGTGTCCCCCTTGAGCATCATCAATAACACTGGACCATTCATGTGAAAAGAGAGCCACTTGTTCCTTTGCTATGGCAGTTTTCATTATGCTTTCCTGAATTTGATCGTCTAGCAGTGGTAGCAGTTACAGAGGGGACATTTCACCTGAAATCTGACAATTGATGTTGTCAGCCCCCAGCCAGCCTACTGGAGGATGCCCTATGGACAGGGAGAGGCTCCTGTGGCCGAGGGGGGTGGTATAATTTAGTTCACATTAAGTACATTCACAGTTCCCTGAGGAAAGGGGCAGCAAATGTGCCAGATCACTCTAAAATCACTCTTAATGTGAAATGAGGCTAGAAAACAAGTTTAATTTACAAAAGGTGAAGAGAAGCTGTTAAATCAATCTAGAGACAAACAGGCTGGAAACACAATAAATGGCTCAATAAATACCTGGTACTTCATTGCAATTTCAGGCTTTTGTTTATTTTTTTCAGTTAGGAGAGTTGAGCACTGAAGTACACAGACGCAAATCATTTTGGATGCCACAGCTGTCTGTTTCTTAAACAAGTCACATTCTCCCCATGTTGACTTTCCAGGTAATCATTATTGGTATATGGAGGACATGTAAGGATAGTACCACTGTTCTATTATAGTATTCCCTTGGTGTGGATCCAATAGCCCAGAAGGTCTAGTGGTTTATTCAATATAAAGAATGTGATTCTGTGCAGAAATAACTCATTCCTATCATTTGAACAGGAGGTCGAAGAGGGGTCTGCTCATTTTCTTCTGAGTTCCTTCACTTTTGGGAAGTACAGAAGCATTTCTGAAAGCTCTGAATCAGCTATTGCTCTGTGAATGCCCAGAAATATTTCAGCTAGCAAACTATGCCAGCCTGCTGATTAGAACTCAGGTAAAGATAACACATTTGTGGTTTATATTTAATAGAAATGAAAACCTCAGGAACGCCACACTGCAAACAGAGCCACTGTGCAAATGGTGTTGCCAAGCTTTTCACCCCGCGCTGGTGGGCTCAGGAGTGGCTCCATGGGGGTGTTGCCTGTCAGGAGCTCTGTGGCTGCAGGGAGCCGTGGTCGGGTGCCAGAGCTCGTGCTGCAGGCTGGGCACGACTCGCGCCCTGCAATGTCACACACAGATCTGTGCAGGGCAAGAGAGGCGAGCAGGAGGCTGTGCTGAGGCACAGGTGGGACCCTAGGGACCCTCACTGTGTTCTCTGATCCTTAGCTTTGGTGTCTCACAAATGGGTGCCCATCATCCCCACACATGGACATAGTGGGGGTTTTCTTTTAACAAGAGGTGCCAGCAGTCACCTCTGCAGATGGCAACTTAGTCCAGCTTGTGCAAGGCTGCCTTGGCCAGACATGCTTAAGGAGAACAGTGCAGTCTTCTGCCTGTTTTGTCTCTTAGAAGCAGCCAAAATAGTTTTTGCAACATATTGCTTACTGCAGCAAATAAATCAACTAGACGATAAAGCAGTAGCAGCAACTACCAGCTTCAGTCTTTTGTTTCCTGCAAAACTTAGAAAGAAGAAATATTTGATCTTTGAGGTTATTGATGCATGGCTGTTTGCCCATTCTTGTTTTTCCTTCTCTCTGCATATCCTTTTAACTAACTTTTGGGAGTAATTTTCCATTCCCCTTTATTTTCTTTCCTGAATGTTTTAGTTTAATGTTTTCAGATGTTGTCAGGGAAACTCAATTTTGAACCTGGCTTGTCAAACAAATCAAGGAGCAATTATTTTTGAAGTATTTCTATAAACTTGGATCAAAGATGATCAGATGATCACCTACCTTTAAAGGGAGTATTACTAGCACATTTGTGTACAATTACTCAGCATTTCCAGTGACAACTTCCTGTATTGTAAGTCCTGCTGTTCAGCAGGATATTTCTTTTAGATGCTTTAATAGGGAACTACCAGGAAACCTGACCCAGCTGTTTCCAAGCAGAGAGAGCAAAAAATGTTTCAGACATATTCAACTAAGTCTTGCAGCTGTTTCCTCTGTTTGTAGAGCAGTCACTGCAGCACGGTGAAATTTTCTGGGGAAGGAACACTCTGGCAGTAGGGGTTTGCAGGAAGGAGAAGGACATTTTTCTCTCCTGGATTTTGGGCCTGCATTTGAGCTAGCACCTTTCCCAGGTGAAGTTGCAGCTATCCTTGTATGTAGTTTCTTCCCTTCTGCTGCTCATTGGAAGGGAATGTGGGCAAGCATCAGGCTCTGCTGGTGCTGGGCTACTGGTGTGTGCTGGGAGATGCATTATGTGGGCAGCCCTGAGCCCTCTCCTTCATTCTCAGCTGCTTTGTGAGCACACAGCTTCTCTCTGCTTAGAGTGGTGACAAGCCACACCATCTTAGCATTCAGGGAAACTCAAACGCAGTGGATGCAGGAGGGCTCTGTTGGGGTGGACATGCCAAACTGCCACCAAAGCTGGCTGCAGCCGATGTGTTGTCCCAGGGTTGTTCCCAAGACTCTTCTGGAATGTGCAACTCCCCCTGAGGTCAGTGGGTATTTTCAGTTTGTGGCCAGGCACCTGCACTTTGCCATTCTGGCTGCTCAGTGTTGTCCAGAAGGAGCAGGTTGTTTCCAGTTTGTAAGGTTGCTATCTACAGAGCCTTCAACTCCCCTAACATTAAAAAGAAATTTGAAATCAGTATTACCTTACACTTCATATAGCTATCTCAGAAAAAGGGTCCTAACACACCCTGAGACATACCTTTCAATAAAAACAATGTGCACTGTTTTCTCAAGAACCTTCCTTTACTTTATGTTGTTTATGTTGCTTCCACAAGGAATTCTTTTTCATCAAGGCTCTGTCTGTCAATGAAAGTCATTATGCACTTGGAACTTCAATCAGAGCCACTAAATTCTATAGGTATTAGATTTTTACTATTTGGTAATGAAAAATGGTTCTGTAAACCTAGGAATGAGAGAAAAAATATGCATGCACAGACTGTCAATAATTATGGGTTGGTGCAAGGCAGCACTTCCCATTGATACAAGCTGTGGTACAGCTTTCACTGGCCTGATTACAGGATGCACACAAACCCTGACTGGCTCACCAACACCCTGGAAAATCTAAGGAAAAGTAATGTGACACAGCTTGTACTCTAGTCCTTCTCACACTTCTTGAAGAGCTGCAGGATGTTATTATACTACCCTCTTCTAAAGCAGAAAGTGTATCTGAAAATGACAGATCAAAATATTTTTAAAACCCCCAACATTTTTGTTTATATTTGCAACCCAAGACTTTGTTACCAAAATAGTTTTCCTGTTCTTTTGTTTTTATCACCTTTTTTTTCAAGTTGTAACATTAGCTCTATATCTGTTCATAAAGTACCATATTTCAGTTCCTGGACATCCAGCTTAATAGTAAATTTCCCAATTTTGTTTAAAGTGGCTATACTGTTGCATTGCCACACTTTATAGAAGAGAGAAAAAAATCAAGTAAATAAAAACTCAGTAAGGATTGTATCCTGGGCTGTATCACAAGAGGCACCAGAAGATCAAAGGAGGTGATTGTCTCCTTCTACTCTGCCCTTGTTAAACCTCACCTGGAGTATTGTGTACAACTGGGCTCCCTTACAGAAGAAAGACATTGACCCAATCCAGAGGAGGGTCATGAAGATGATCCAAAGGCTGGAACACCTCTCCTGTGAAGACAGGCTGGGAGAGCTGGGGCTGTTCAGCTGAAGAGAAGGCTCTGGGGAGACCTTAGAGCACCTTCCAGTGCCTGAAGGGGGCCACAGGAAAGCCAGAGAGGGACCTTTTGCAGGGACATTTAGTGATAGGTCAAGGGGAAATGGCCTTAAACTGAAAAAGGATAGATTTATATTGGATATTATGAAGAAATTTTTACTCTAAGAGTGGTGAGATACTGACACACTTTGTCCAGAGAAGTTGTGGAATCGCTATCCCTGGAGGTGTTCAAGACCATGTGGGATGGGGCTCTGAGCAACCTGATCTAGTGAATGTTCCCTGCCTATGGTAGGGGAGTTGGAAATAGATGATCTTTAACACCCCTTCCAACCCAGACCATTCTATGACTGACTCATTTAATTTGGAAGAAACATTGCTGGAAATAATATAATGCAATTTTGCCTGTCTGATACCCTGATAGTACATCACAGCTGCTGGTGGATAGCAACAGTGCTCCAGGGTGCTGAGGCCCCCATGGGATCTTTGTCTTGTTCGGAACAAAAGGGATCCATTAGGTGTTTGTAGGAACGAGGGTTGTGAAGAGGGCAGAGGAGATGGACAATTAACCCTCAAGTGAGGTAACTGCTAAGTATCTCTAGCCAGACTTTTCAGGGCTTTTCGAGGAAGGCTGATATTTAAATAAAGACTTTAATACACAAACAAGCTGCCAAAGGACAAGTTACCATGGTAAATTCTCTATGGTAACTATCTTCCTTAGGCTTTTCAGCTACCAGGCACTCTTCAAGAGATGGAAAGTAAATTAATCTGTACCTTAATTGAAAAGTAAGTAACTTTCAATTAATTAGGTCACATTTGCCACGAGGTGCATTCAGTGGGAGGTAAAGAAGAGTCGCAGCGACTTTGGCGTTGAGCAGCGCAGCCGGCGCCTCCCTCTGCCCCGGGGCAGCTCTGGGGGCAGGCGGGCAGCTCTGGGGGCAGGCAGGCAGCTCGGGGGACAGCGGGGCAGCTCGGGGGGCAGGCGGGCAGCTCGGGGGGCAGCGGGGCAGCTCCGGGCGGCCCCAGACCCGCAGCGCTCCGCCCAAGCCCCGCAGGTCCCCGGTGAGCTCCCGGCAGCGAGCAGTGCTGCGGGACGGGCCGTGCTCCGGGCGGGACAGCGAGGGACCGGGGCGCGGTGTGCGAGTGCCCGGCGCGGCTCCGGTCGGGCTCCGGCTCCGGCTCCGGTCCGGACTCTGCTCCGGCTCCGGTCCGGGCTCTGGTCCGGCTCCGGCTCCGGCCCCGACAGGCGCTGCTCCCACCGCCGGAGTCAGCCTGAGGGAAGGGACCGGTAACTCTTTTTTATTTTGCTTTGGGGGTTGGCTGTGAGTTGGGCTTTTTTTTTTTTTTTTTTTTTTTTTTTTTTTTTGTTGTTGTTGTTGTTGTTGTTGTTGGTTGGGTGGGTTTTTTTTTGATTAATCGGTAAACAAGTATTTTCTTATTTCTGTCTGGCGATCCTGGGGCCGGTGTGCTTCTGTCCCATTCCCAGACTCCTGCTGACACCTGCTGGCCTCCCGCTGGCGGGAAGCTCGGGATGTTGGGGGACATCTGCGTGGGAAAGGGGGACAGCTCCCTGCTCTTCTTGCTGCTGCTGCCGGTTGCTGAACTGTAGAGGAGATTTATATATTTAGAACAAATATTTATCGGGCTAAGCCTACATTATGCCATAGCCGTGTCATAAGAAGAATATCTCTCCTCTGCACCTGGGAGGACTGTAAATATGATCCTTAGGTGCTTCAGTATTTCTTCTAGGCTCTTCTGAAAATGGGACAGGCCAAGCTGGTGACAATGGAGCAGGGATCCACTTCACACCAGCTGGGGGCTGCTCAGCACAGAATGAGGAGACATCCCACAACCTGCTCAAGGAGACAAGGGTTTCAGCTGAGCACAAGATGTACGGTGTAAATTGACTCATCATATGTTTCAAAATGAAAGAGCAGTGTTGGCTATTTGGAATATTTTATGACAGGACAGTATTAATTTGTTGTTACAGCATTAATTATTATAGCTACTTCAGAGTTTCTGACTTTACAGGGTTGCTTAATGCAATTCTGGGATCAAATAGATACTAGAATCTAGTATTTATTTTCTAGCAAGCTGGAATTACAGAAAGACCTAATTTTCTGTTGCCTTGACTGAAATACAGGCACTTATTTAGTGAGCTAAAAAAATGTGAAATGTAAATAACGTTACATTTGTCTAAATGACAGTGCAGCCAGGGTAGTAGGAGACACAGTCTAAAAGTTTGAGCATAGGGTTTCATGTTGTTCTTTGCAAGTGAATGTCCTGTAATCTGAACTGAAAGAAGTGTTTTTGGCTTTTTTCCCCTTTTAGTTTGCAGTTTCAAACGTCAAAAACTGCAACATGCAGCACTGCTGAGGTTTAACCCAAGCAAGCAACCAGGTATCACATAGCCACCGACTCACTCCCCTACCAACAGGATCAGAAGAGAGAATCAGAAGGGTAATAATTAGAAAACCTTTGAATTGAAGTAAAGACAGTTTAATTGGGAAAGCAAAATTTGCACACAAAAGAAAAGCAAAAGCAGGAATTTATTCACTCCTTTCCACAGGCAGGCAGGTGTTCAGCTTCCCCAGGAGAGCAGGGCTCCATCACACATAACAGTGACTTAGGAAGACAAACCCCATCACATCCCGTCCTTCTTTTTGGCCCCACTTTATATACTGAGCATGATACCCCATGGTCTGGAGTCTCCCTCTGCTCAGTCTGGGTCACCTGTTCTGGATGTTTTTCCTCCCAGTCTCCCATGTACCCCCCAACTTTGTCAGCATAGCTGGACAAAAGCAAAAAGGGCCTTGGCTCTATGTAAGCTCTGCTCAGCAGTAAAAACCCATCTCTGTGTTATCATGCCCAAATCCAAATCACAGCCCTGTGCCAGTTACCGTGAACAAAATTAATTTTATCTCAGTCAAAACCAGCACAAATACAAACCAGTTACTGCCACTTGCTGGAATTAGATAAATGGAGTATTGAATGAAACACTGCTGCTCCTCACAAGCCATGCTGTTCTGTGCGAGATGCTCTTTTTGGAGTGAATAATGGTGAGACTCTCAGGGCTGGCTTGGTTTATTCCTGTGCTGCAGTAGCCCCTGCAGTGCCAGCGTGAGCGGGACAGCTTCCACCGAGGAGCAGCTGAGCAGAAGGAAAGCGGAGCTGCCATCTCGTGTTGGGAACTGACACTGCACTGAACGAGGCTGCAACTTTAGGACAATTAAAAATTTATTAAACCTTTGGGAATTTATTCAGTAAAGATGGTTTCACATTACTTCCATACTTTATATTAGTTTTTAACTAATAAAAGTAAATCACTTCAACCAGGAGTGCTGCTTTTCTGGCTTCATCAGTACTGCAAAGTCATTGGGAGGATGCCAAGGCAGTGAGAGCAGTGACCCATCCATTCTTTCTACCAGAGATTCTCAGCAGAGCATTCTCAGCAGAGTGGATTGGCCACAGAGCAGCTCTGTACACAGAAAATATCTTTGTAACCTTTTTTATACAAAATAGAGTAACCACAACCAAGTTTATTATGCTTTAAAAGGTATTGTTGAATCAGATGGCAGCAGGCGTCTTTCTCCAAGCCTCTTGGTACGTTCCTATAGGATATGTGTTCAGTGCCTTTTTTGTTGTTGCTGGATGTGGATGCTTAGCACAAACAGGCAAAGAAATGTTCTTGTCAATACTAGAAGCAGAGCAATGTTATTCCAGCTTCTGTTTTCCAATTCCCTCCAAACTCCTAAACCAAGATCAAATATGAGGCCTACAGTGGCAGATTATGAGTTGACCCAGATGGACAATATTGTTTGCAAAACCCTCACCTGCTCTCCCTCTGATGGGCACGGAAAGTGGGATGTCCCATTTCTGGACTATATGGGCAGCTGGCACTGTCCAGCATTGTGTCATCCACAAAGCAACTGAGCCCTTGTGAAACAGTGGCTGCACTCCCTGCCTCTGTCAGTGAGCAAAGACAGAATGACACCCATAGAGGCTATCCCAGCCTCTGCTGAGAATCCCAGTGCTGTTGGGAATTTATGAGATCCATACAGATCTCACATGAGGATGGTCATCACGATTACCACTCATGAGCAAGAGGAAGCACTGCCCTTCTGTTTGGCTTATAATCTTCCTACTGCATCATATGGAAACAAAGCTGGAGTCTTTTCAGCCACTAAGGCAGCAGCAGGAAGTATAAAAAACTCCTTATTTCAACTTTTGAGAGTGAATTCGAATTTTTAATTAAATCAGTGGTTAAATCCAAACTTAACAAGTTGGGCTTCTAAATTAACTACCTCTTGTAAATTCTCAGTGTTTAGATTGTTTTTTTTAAAGTTTGGAGTTTACACACAAAAGTTACAGTGATCTTAGTCCTGATCTAACTGTATCTGTGTCAAGTTAACATTGCCTGCTAATGCAACTAAATAAACAGTATGATCCCTTATTCTTGGGCTTGTGGAAAAAAATCAAACTATCTGCTCTCAAAGCAATATTGGGGGAGAAACCCAACTGAAAAGGTTAAGATGTCTCAGCATCAAACTTCTTGCTTCTTGTTAAAATTGTCCTTTTTGAAGGCCTTACACCAAATAACTAGGGATGTGCTAAATTTAATGTAATCTCAAAATCAGCCCTTTGAGTGTCCTTTCATAGATCACTAAGAAAGACCAGAGAGGAGCCACTGACACAGTTTGTCTGGCCTTACTTTCACCAGAGATAGTTTGGATTTTCTGCCCTTTCTTTCTAGTAATTGATAAGCAGAAGATCTTGCCAGCTCTAACTTCCTACCCCTACCTTTTCCTGTAATCCTCTTGAGACCCAGCACTCTTTCACTACAAGCAGATAACTATCTTCAGTAAACTCTACAAGCATTAATGAGAACAGTAGTCATCATCTACCTCCATGCTGTAAAACATGATCTACTCTGATTAACTGTCAAAAGAAAACTGTTTCCTTGGTAGAAAATAGTTATTTGGAAAAGGACTCAGGCTCTGTGCCTTAGAAAGGCTCTACACAAGCTTGGATAAAATCTATTTATTCCTTCTATTCAGCACTTTCCAACATTCAAACCTCCTTTCAGACACAGCTGCCCCACATGTCTCTTCTCATCCCATCCATATCTTATGGAATGGTATTGACTCAGCCTCTGGGAGAGGTAAAAGCCCTTTGCATTGCATGTCCTGTTTCAATTATAACATTTCAGAACACGTAGCCATTTTATGATTGCTCACCTCCTCTCATTTTACACTGTGAGGCTGTGCCAATTTATACCTAAAGTCCTTACCTGTCATTATGTACAAACGCATGTACCTGGGATTTTATCCTATTCCCACTCTTGCTCCCTATGTCCCTCTCTTGCCAGTGATCACCAATCTATCCTATACATTGCTTTGATCTCCCTCTGGTGTTGCTTTTCTGTTATGTGTCATCAGCAATCCCTACAAGTCTGTGACAAAATCTGTAATGAAACTCCTCCCCAAACCAAGCCTCACAGGGCTCCGTTGTAGCTCCTTTTTCTTCTCTCAAGCTGATACTTCACCTTTCAACACTACCCACAGCTGTTTTCAGCCTTTCATAATGCTTTTATTGCTTCTATTTTTCAAGGTTTATCTGTTAATACCTCATGCAATGGGTATTAATATGAATAACTATCATATTCACCTAAGTCCAGGTAGATCAGATTGCCAAGAAAGTCAGCAAGGACTGACACAGGCTCAATTTGGCATAGCCTGTCATTAATGAACTGATATGAATTAACCCCTCTAATAGACACCTCTGTTTGCATTTTCAGCTTATCAAATGTTTTTGGGCTAAGAGAGGACACAATCAGACACAAATGTGAGGGGAAAGAAATCAGATCTGTGTTTGTATGTACTGTTTTCTGCTTTTTAAACTTGCATAATAGACTTTAACTCTTATTTACCATCATTTGATAAATATATTAAGAAAACTTGTTAGAATGTGATTCCATGTTCCCATTCCCTTGGTGTTATATGACTGAAGCCCATGTCTCAGTTTCTAAATTTGAACATAAGGACCATATTACCCTGAGTGTGGTCATTAAAGAAATATTTCAGGCTGGAACATTACTATTGACTGTGTCATTAAGAAATTTTCTTTACTGCCTCATCCTGATCTGTTTTTTGCAACCACAGAGAAGCTCTCAGCACAAAGAGAAAACAAACCTGAACTACATCTGTGCAATATCCCACTGGCCTGTGCTTAGGCTTATAGGCATGAATCAAGGAACACTCTCATTGCAATCCTAACCACACACCAGTAACACCCATGCTTTCAAATGTGAAGTATGAATAATCAAGTTCCAGCTATTTTAATTCAGTTCTAGAAGCAGGTGTAACCTGCTGTCTTAGTTTATAAAAAGAGTCTCAGTAACTAATCGAGATGACTTCACTTGCATGTCTCAAAAAGGTAAAGGAAATTGACTCACCTAAAGTGTCCTTTTGTGAAGTTTCCTCTATGGATCAGAGAAGCTTAGATGGTTGGAACAATTTACAGTTACAAACTCTATCCTGATGTTCTTTTACTTATTGTAACCTGTGACAAGCTTTCAATGATTTCAGTGTGGCTTTGATGTCATATTACCTGCTACTTGGAAAAAAGAGAATAGGATAAAAAAGCCCAGCAAAATTTGCTGTACTGAAGAAACCACTAAACAGAAATACATATAAACAGAAAATCTTGCCACAACATGATGGAATAAAAAGTTACTATATCCTAGTTAAAGTAGCAAATATTAAAATAAAGACTGAGACAAGGTAGAAGGATCAAGAAATATCTATCCAATTGCTAGGACAGTGACAATATATGGAGTGGTAATTTTTTGGCCAATCTTTCAGAGTGGTGATAACATTGCAATTTCCATCCTTCCCTTGCAATATTTTTTCCCCCAGAATTAAGTTCTGACTGTGCTTTAGAAAGCACTTGATTTCTAAAATTTTTGTTGGGAAAAGGGGCAGTTACACCAGCAGGACAATTTTATCACTGTTAAAAGTCACTCAAGTTCCTATCATAGTGGAATGACAGCTGATAGGGTTCACTTCCCTAAGATTGATTTGTGTGTCCATATCAAATAGTGACTTACTGAAGAGTTACCTTGTATCTATTTGTTGCATAGAGGAATCTTTAGTACTTAGTCCAGTTCAATTATCTCCTTGAGATTCTGGGTTCTGCATAAGTAGATAAGTACAGTCACACTATGCTGCATCTTGCACTATATCAAGATATTCCTTAAGAAATTTGGTAAGAAATTTATTTAGAATAAGCCTTATAATGACAATCAAAAGAGAAAGTTCCCATTTGGTGAGTTTGATATTCTGCTTTCATATACACCTTTAAGATGGAATCTATGAAACCTTCAGTGTGTACTAAGGTCACTAAATCATGCAGGCTTTATTTCCAAATAAATGAATGTTTATGGTATTCTTAATCAGCTCAGTTGTTAGAAGCTGAAGAATTCCAAGTGCTCTCTCCATTTAGTCCCTGATGTGCTTTACTACAATGAAGCAAATTGCTGTGTTTTCTTACAACAGGGGAGCAGAAGTATGTGCTGAGTGTTCCAGGTTAGAGGTGCTGATGTTGAGTAACTAAGTTGCTGATGAGATAAAATAGAAAGATGAAACCTCTTTGCATTTCAATTTGTGTAATTTCTGTCTTTATACAGAGTGTAGGCTTATGTTGCATGGAGATCTCTGGAAAGACTTGTCACACTTAAAACTATCAATGCTACCTTTGTGAGCTCATTATATTTCAGTGGCATAAACCAGTGTTATTCATTTCTATATCAGGTAGTATTATCTAAATCCTGCCAAACCTGGGATTTGAATGTATGTCCTTGTTTGGCAGCAAAAAGTTCTGTTGTTCTCTACAGAGTTGGCCATTTTGAAGCATAGTTTTGAAAATATAAATGCAATGAACCATGTTTCCCATGGAATCAAAATGATGTGGAATCCTAATTTATTGTGTTAAATGATTAAACAAATAATTTCTTCCTTATGTATTCCAATGGCCATCCATCAGGTCTTTCAAGATTGAATCTAGAGTACCCTTCTAAATAGCTGCAGAAAAGTCTTTCATTAACAGTGTTATTACTGTATGTACACTGCGGGCTGCAAAAATAATTCTTTGTGTTTCTTTGTTGTAATTTATTGCTTCTATCTTGGCATAAATTCTACTCACTTGACCCTCATGAGTCTAACCTGCACTGCCACCATGCAGGGATCTCAGTACACAGAATCACAGCATCACAGATTAATAAGCTGAGTTGGAAAACACCAACAAGGATCATTGAGTCCTGCTCTTGGTCCTGCACAGCACCATCCCCAAGAGTCTCACCAGCTGCTCAAGAGTCCAAATGCTTCTTGAACTCTGTCAGGATTGGTGCTCTAAACACTTCCCTGGAGAGCCTGTTCCAGTGCCCAGCCACACACTGGGAAAAGAACCTTTTTCTAAAATCCAACCTAAACCTCCCCTGACACAATTTCAGGGCCTTCATCCCCTGTCACTTCTCACCACAGGGAAGAGGTCAGCGTCTGTCCCTCCTTCCTCCCTCAGGAGGAAGCTCTAGATTGCAATGAGGTCTCTCCTCAGTTTACTCTTCTCCAGGTTGAACAGACCAAGTGACCTTAGATGCTCCCCATACAGCTTCTCCTCAGGGCCTTTCACCATTTTTGTTGCCCTTGTTTGGGTGCTCTCTAGTAGTTCAATGTCTTATTTTGTGGTGCCCAAAACTGCCCCCAGCACTCGAGGTGAGGCTGCCCCAGAGCAGGCCCCAGAGCAGAGCAGGACAATCCCCTCCCTTGCCTGGCTGGTGATGCTGTGCCTGATGCCCCCAGGACACACTTGGCCCTTCTGGCTGCCAGGGCACTGCTGGCTCATGTTCATCTTGCGTTGACCAGGACTCCAAGTCCCTTTCCACGGCACTGCTTTTCCAGCATCTCATTCCCCAGTCTGTATCTACATCCAGGGTTGCCCCATCCCATGAGAAAAATCTGGCACTGTCCCTTGTTGAATTTCCCTGGTTGGTCATTGCCCAGTCTAGTGATTTGTTGAGGCCTCTCTGCAAAGGCCTCCATCTCTTTGAGGGAGTCAGCAGCTCCTCCCCATGTTGTATCATCTGCAAACTGGCTCAGTATCCCATTTATGAAGATGTTGCAGAGAACTAGGCTGAGAATGGAGCCCTGCAGAACCCCTTTAGTGACATCTTCAGTCTGATATCACCCCATTCACTGTAACTCTTTGTGCCCAACCTGTGCGCCAATTGCACCCCCATCGCAGGATGTGTTTATGCAGCTGTGATCTGGAGATTTTTTCTGGAGGGGTCTTATGACAGACAGTACTGAAATCGAAAAGCTTACATCAACTCGGTTCCCTTCATCATTAAGTGGCTACCTTGTCATGAAAGGATATCAGGTTTTATAAGCAGGACTTTCCTCAGGATGCTGGTTGGGACCAATGACTGCATCACCTTTCAGGTGTTTTTCAATACCTCCTCCATAATTTTACCAGGCACTGAAGTTAGACTAACAGGCCTGTATTTTCTGAGGTCCTTCTTCTTTCTCTTCCTTAAAATCAGGAGATCATTCACCAGCTTTCAGTTAGATGGGAGCAAGAATGGAGAAGACAGCAAGCTCTCGAGTGGAGCATTTATCTGGTTTAATGAAAGGAACAGGGGCCATAGCTGGCAGGTAGAGTAGAAATTGTTTCCTCTCAAACTTGAAGATGATATGCAAACTGCTCTGGGTTGGTGGAGAACTCAGATCATAGAACTGTAGAATTACAGAATGGTTTGAGTTGGTATAACTGAATATGAAATATTTTTTGTTCTTCTAAAGCATTTTGAAATGCTTTCAACGTGCAAAGCACCATTATGTTTCACATCTCTTCAAATTTGCACATTATTCATCTGAGTTACATTGCACTTTTTCTAACTCTTCTCTGTGGTTGAGCCTTTTTTCACAGTTTGAGCTTTGTGGATAAGTTTCTGCCAGTTGAATAACATCTCCTTTCCTTCAGAAATCACTTGAATTTACAGGACAGTGGGGTATGCACAGAATAAGGAGAACACAATTTAATTCTGCTTTAAGTTTAGAGTTCAGCATCTACACTGCTGCCAGTAAACTTGACTGTCTGTAAAGCAGTGAAATGTGGTGCATTTTGTCCAGGTTTCCCTACTTATTTATGATATTATTTTTTACTTATCTACATTGCTGGCTGCACCTTGTTTGGCAAAAGGCAGTTCGAGGTTAACTAATATCTTTTATAATGGTAAGGAAATGTTAGAAATAATTGTTAATTAACATGGATTACATAAGGACTCCAAAAAAATGCAAAATGTTTTGAAGGTGAGGTCCTCATTAGCACTCTGGAAGTTTTGATTCCTGAAAATTCAGATGAAATGGTAATTTCTGCTTAGGAATTGTATTGGGGTACATTTTTTTCCTCATGACAAGAAAGAGAAGGATAATTTGTGAAGCTCAGAGCTGGTCCTTGCTAAAAAATAACAAAAAAAGTGTGACAGTTGCATCAGGAAACAGTTTGGGACACAAGGTGTTGATCTTTAAAGAGGGGCATCATTTAGGATACATAGGTTATTAAAAGTAAAATAAAAAAAAACCCAGGTGAATCTTGGCTTGCCAGTAGACTCTTCTGGAGTTGCCAGAGGGCTGAAGTTGGCCAAGTTTCTATGGCCTGCTTGGAGAATGGCAGATGTGGGAACTTTTGGGAAAGGAAACATGTTTCCTAGGGCTTGAGGCCATGAGGATTGTTTACATAGACTGGTAAATTTATTTTGAAGGAAGGATACACTAAAAATTGTATTTGAAAATAAATTCCTCCTTACTGCTTTCCTCAAATCCACATGAGAAGGAAGCGAAGAGCTTTGCAGCCAGGGTTTGGTGCCATGCACACTCACTCCTGTCTGGCTCCTCTGGGTGCATTCCTCCCTCAGGGGACACACCTTGTGCCTTTGCCTCCCGTGCTGCAAGCCCATGGCTCTCTACTCTTACACCAGGGTGAAGGCTGTGGTATTTTTGTGTTTGAACTCTGTTCATCCAGAAGATAAATCAGATTACTCTTGCTAATGTTTTCCTGGAAGAGCATCTATTGGTTTAGTGGAATGAGGAATCACTTGAAAGAAAATGCAGTTTACTCTCACGACAACATAAAATGACAAAGTGGGGGTTTTCTAATCTGGAATTATAAATGAGTACATGAATGCCTACCTGAATGGAGTTTTTCCCTTCTCTGGGCTGGATGCCAGTTAATTACACAGTAGCTTCTGAACCTTACTCTGCATTTTTATAGCTGAAAGAAGACTTTTATTTCCAGGTCTTAGCTGAGACATATGAACTAGTTTAATAATACTCAGAAAACAAATGTTGCTATCCAAGCAGCAACACTAAATGCATTACTTTGATGTTTTTTCTAAAAACCTGCTATCTGGTTGTATCTTTTTCTTCATTCCTGCTTGCATTTCCCCCACTAATTCATTACTGAATTAATGTAGCCTATACTAATAGGGAACTGCCTAGCAGACAGTTCTCAGCACGCTGATGTATTGCTCTGGGGAAGCTGAAATCTATCATGGGGGGTGTGGGGGGTGAACTGGAACGGATTTAAATTCCCATTCAATCTCTCAAGAATGCAAGAAAAAGAAAAACAAGGGGAGGTAGGGTGGTAAAGGCACTAAGACTTTAAATAGTATTCTTGACATTTTGAAATAATGATCATTGGCACTAATGCCTAGAAGCTTATAAGCCACTGCCTTATGTGGATTAAAGAAGTAGGAAGGCCAGCTCCTTCTTAGGCAGAGTACTTTGTAGTGCTATCTTGGTTTTGTGGATTAAGATGGATTTCAATAGGCTTACATTTCCTAACAAAGTCTATGACCACCAGTGCCTCTTATGACTCTCCCAGTGTATACTCTGACCACCTGAGAGGGGGAAGAAACACATCTTTCTGCTTGTAAGGCAGATCCAGCTCTTACTACTAGAAATATCACTTTTATTGGCTCTTATCTACTTGTATAATTTACCATAATGTGGATTAGAAACAGGGAGTAGAGGCAATACTAATCAAGGTTAGTCTGGAGTCCTTGGCAATGCAGAGGAGCAGAGAGGAACAGATTTGCTTCCTTCAGCACTTTCTCGTCCTTTGCTCTGGCTTTCAAGACACACTTTTCTGTGCTGTGAGAGGTGCCTGCCTTTTGTGAACTTTGAGAAAGCTTTTAATGGCTTGGGAATACTGCCATTATGGAAGAATGACACCTTTTCTTCAGATTAAACCATTCGGGGTGTGTTTCCAGTGTCAGCCAGGTTCTCTTCCCCCCTAGCAGGCTGCTGTGCAAGCACTGGCAGGAACAGTCAGCCCCCAGCTTAGCCAGGACAGGGAGCTCCATTCACAACACTGAATTTCTCACCATGTGTAGGAGAGCTGTACAGACACAGGAACTCATCTGACAGGGGAGAGACAGGCATCTTTAAAGTGAGAAAATAGCTAATCTGTGACAGAAGGTGATAAATCTGTATGAAATTATTAACCCTTCTGGGGATTGAGTCCTGAATTATCAAAGTTAGTCTCTGAAGAGCCTGTGTCACAGGCATCTTTTTATGAAAAATCCTTTCCTTAGGACTTTTCCTCATGAGAAGCTGGGAGGCCTCAGGAACAAAATGTAAACATTGATTATCTGTGGCTGTGGAATGCAACACGTGGATCTGTGATTGGTCTCATGTTGGTTTGTTTGTAATTAAAGGCCAATCACAGCACAGCTGGCTCAGACAGAGGGCCGAGCCACAAACCTTTGTTATCATTCCTTCCTATTCTATTCTTAGCTTAGCTAGCCTTCTGATGAAACCTTTTCTTCTATTCTTTTAGTGTAGTTTTAATGTAATATATATCATAAAATAATAAATCAAGCCTTCTGAAACATGGAGTCAAATCCTCGTCTCTTCCCTCCACATAAGATCCCTGTGAACACCATCACAAGCCTGTAGAGATGTTTGGCAGTTGACAGTCCTGGCTGGGAGAGTGGCCTGCCTCCTCCTCCTCCTCCTCCTCAGGAGGGCAGTGGGTGCTCAGTGGGAGACAGGCTGGTGGGGCTGTGCTCCCAAGGGAGGCTGCAAACAGCTTCCGTGGTGCTGAGGTTTGTATGATCATGTGCTGTGAGCCCAGGGACAGAGCCCAGTGCTGCTCCCGAGTATCTGATGCTGGGGGTGGTCAACCAAGGCAAGAATCCCTGCAAACAATGAGGCTCTGTAGCTGTCATGGCAGGGACTCTAGGAAACCCTTTCCTCCAGCCTCCTTGCTCCCATCCTCAGTCACAGCTCTCATTCCATGTCCCAGTTCCCTCTTGCTTCATTCGTGCTGCTAAAATTGCAGTTGAACAAAATGTAAATCTGACCTCTAACCAGGATATCTCCTTTTTAAACTTTTCTGGTCAGCTTTTCCACTTGCCAAGTGCACTTAGAGCCTGTTTGCACAACTTAACTAGATTCAAGAAAATATCTGATTTATGTTAGTTTTATCTCCTTTTCACTCCCAGCTGTTAGTTCTGTACCTGCCTGAATTTCCTGCTCCTTAACTTATGTCTGATATAAAAACCAACTCATTATCAATCTGGATCATAAAATGGTCAAAAAAAAAAGTTAAATCTTGCTGGCATCATGGGAGTAGAATAGCAGGAATGACCATTAAGTAAAGTCTGGAGACTGGAATGAATTAATCTGTACTCAACACAACAGCTTGTGTGACCTTAGTCTGAGAAATAACATAGTCACACCTGAAATGCAAAATTTTTTTTTTTGTAGGAGTGTTTAACAGAAGGTGATGCAAGAAATTAGCTATTCACACTGTGAGCAGAAGGAATCATCAAAAGGGGAGTAACAGGATTTGTTTTTCTTAAAATCAAAATGGTTTTCCTCTGTTCTACTTCAAATTTGTGAATTTGTAAAAACCTTTGAAAAAACGTTTTGGTCTGAGGTTTGAAATAGAATTCCATAAGCCTTAATGAATGAAGCTGCCAGGGATGGCCTTCAGATGTGGACAAAATTCTTGTGACCCAGAGCTGAAAAAGAAGAAATTACCAGAAATGAGTGGATTTTCCTCTCAAGTAAAAGGTGGAGAGTCCATCACTCATTTAGTAGTGAATTACAAGATATGGAATTTTCAGACTAGAAATCCATGGTGGATGTGGAATGTGTTTGCAATGCCTGTTTACAGTTTCAGTTATGCCTGTGGTTTAAGGTTGTTGTGTCCACCTTGGGAAAAATTCAATCAATTTATATGGAAGTTTTTCACCAACTTGGATGTATAAGCAATCTTTCTTCTGGAATTTACTGCATTTTTAGTATAATACTTAGAACAGGAAAGTTTGTGGTCAAACTGATGTTTAAAAATCAGTAGTAAGGGTGTGAAAATCATGCTTCCTCAATTGTAGGTTTTTTGGTAGGTGAACAAAGAGATGGGACTCCCTTTCATTTACCTGCAGAGCCTTTGACTTATGAAGCATATTATTTCATATTTAATGATGGACCTTTGACAATTCTTTTCCTTGTGTTATCATATGACTTTAAAAGGAGCACTTGCCTTTAAACAATTTAGTATGTTAAAATAACTTTATCTGGAAAAGCTGGGGGAATTTGGAAAATCAGGAGTCTATTGCTTAAAGGTGAGCAAAAGCAAACATACTCAGGTCTGCTTTCTAAAAGAGTTTCCTAAAGACATAGTTATGAGAGGCCTAAAATAATACTCTCAAATAAAGAACATCCTTCTCTTCTTTGAGTTGGCTTTGGTTAATAACAATGTAAAGAAGAGTTGCAGGTTTTTGACTTTGTGGTGTTTGGAAGAGTTGCTTACTGGCCATGGTCATTATGATGTTTTGATTTTACACATAACTTTTCATAAACTCCATATGGATAAGCTCTTTTGTGTCAATGATAATTGAAAATAATTTGAGTTTTGTTAGATTTTTTTTTTTTTGCAGGTTCAAAAGTTTTTATGCTCTTTTTTTCGATCCATAACCTATCTTTAAAATGAAGACAGATAGGAGATGGTTGGATGAATGAGGGACTCAGAAAGAAACCTTCTGTCAAAATCTTGTATTGAGTTTTTTCTCCCATAGGCTGGTAGTGGCACAGCTGAAGCCATAGTATTGGGAGCAACTGGATACTGCATATCTTGTCTGAGAAAGTGCACCTTGATGATACTACCCAGGAGAAATCCTATAACCTTTAAGAGAAAGTATCCATATTTCTATATATTCAGTGATCATGTCTCAGAACTTAGATACAAAAGTATAAATAAATACTCTGAGCATCACTGGAAGTCCCAGCAAGCATCAGCAAAACAAAACCTCAAATCTCTTGACCCCAAATAGCAGTTAGACTTACATATCTTTTATTCTTGGTGGCTACTGCTTGAGACTTGGAATTGAGCTGGATGCCCTGTGATGCAGCTTTCACAAGGGAGAAGCAGCTGTCTCTTTCTCTTGACATTGGGTTAGTGGATGAGTTCAGCTGAGGAGGTTGGGCAATCACCCAAATTGGAGCAGAGATATAAATATTAGCCAAGTATTCTCATGGGACACCCATGGAATTAAAAGTTGGCTTCCTTGATCGGTCTCAGAGCCTGACAGAGCTTGGCAGACCTATCTGTTTTCTCAGGCATTAAATGAGCATGGCTTGGATTATCTCCTTAAATGTTTTCTCTCTTTTTGGTGAAGTATAGAAATTGGGCAATGACTTAAAAAAAAAAAAAGTCAGGAATGTTTGCATCCTGAATCCATATTTATCACAGAAGAAAGGGATAGGAGAGATTTCAAAAGGTCACCTACTTCGCTTCCCTATCCCCAGGCAGGATTAATGATCCACGAAGTCGTTCCCACGCTGTGGTGCACTGCTGATACATGAATCCCTTGAAAGTGAATGTAGTAGTGCTGCATAGAGTTACAGCTTTCTGGGGCAAATCTTGGGCACACAGGAAATACTGTTTTCAGGAGATCATTTGGAATAAGCTTGCTGAGCCTTCAGCCAAGGGAGGGAGGCCTGACAGAGGCTGTTCAGCCTCGAAGGACGGCGAGAGCAGCTCAGTGCTGGATGCAGCAGGATGAATCTGGTGCTGTTCAGCTGGGCTTTCTGCCTGTGACAGCTTTCCTGGCTTGCCTCTCCCAGCAAGAGCTGTAGCTACAGTCCATTGGTTTCTCAACCACTCTGATTAAATTTGTCCATGTCCATTTTCTGTCACTGAATCCTGGAGTGGATTAGGATCATTGTCACTATTGTACTCTGCCACATCTCACATCTAAGTGGACAGCTGCCTATTGATGGCAACAGTGGCCCATTCAGACTCCAAAAACATGCAAAAGAGAGAGAAAAGAAGACTGTTTGGGAAGCCAAAACATATTCAGGGATTATTTTAATAACTTAATATAATAACAACTTAAAAGTAGCTGAGTCCCTGGGCCTGAGTGCATTCCTTGTTGCAGCTGAGTTTAATTCAATAGATTTAGTCCTCACTGTATAGATGCAGCCCCTCCCTGTCCCTTCTTGAAGAATTCCTTAATGTTGATGTCTCTGCATGAAGTCATCTTTTCCTCCTGGCCCTCCCTGCTTGTGGCTTTTTACTTGCGGTGTAGAACAACTTTCTCCAGGAGTTTTACACAATCTGGTCTATGTCTTTGTGTCCAGTTTTCCATACTGATCAGAAGACCTGTGCTACAAAGAGATTCATGCAAGTTTTTTGCAGCTGGTGTAACTGAGTGCTGGTCACTTGAATGCTGATAACTCCCTGCTGTGATCTTTAATCTGGTCATAGTGCTTGCTTTGGAAGCACACCTAGTCCTGTAATCTGCATTTCCCTCAAGGTTGCTAAGGCAGGGCCATACAGGTGAAGTAAAAAATATTTTTTGGGACACAGGGATTGCCTTTGTTAGTCAAGTGAAGAGAATAGAGCAGAAATTGAGAAAGACAGATTTTGTGGGATGGGGATGTGGAGTGAGTTCTCCATCGGATGAAAGGATTTTGTGGAGTGAGGTCTCCATCTGATGAAAGGATGTAGGAGGTGATAGGGTAACAGCAATTCTTGTAGTAGACAGAAATTCATATCACCCACTTGGAAGGATGGCCAGGAAAGCAATCTGTGCAGTACTGGAGATAACACAGAGCTGCTAGACCATCAGGGTGCTGGTGGCCAGTGCCGATGCGAAAGTGAAACCTTGGCTTTTGTGCAAAAATGCAGGCTGTGTTATCAGAATGCATTATGTGTTATCTTGTGCCATGCATGCACAGGATGGCATTATGACAGATCTCTTACTAAAATAAAGAGGCTGACCAAAAAAGACCTTTTGAAAAGTAGTTGTGCTGTGCCTGAAAACCTTACCTCTTCTCTGGAAAATAAGGCATCTCATGGACATTCAAACTTTTTTGTATCTGCTGAAAGAGGCAGATAAGGGACAAGAGACACTTCTAAGACATTGACTTGGCCTGACAGAGGCTAATATTTCCCTTGGAAAAAACACCTGAAAGCTGGTATCTTTCATCCCTGTGAAGAGATCATCTTCAGGGAATCAATTTATAAAGGCACAGTACACTATGCCCTAGTATGACTTTAAGATTGAAGATGTAGATTTCTGATCTTTGCTTTTGATTGTGACTATTTTAGTGAGTATTTTGTGAAGAATACACGGTAGCTGTGCCCATGAGTATTGTCATGTCTTCTCTTCCATAGTGCAGTGCTGGGTTTCCATACCTGTTGCAGGAGAAGAAAGAGCCATGCCAAGGGATGATGCCTGTTAGATACTTCTCCTGTGAGACACAGAACTAACAGGAACAGAGCTGATTTCACTAGCACTTGAATGACCCTGAACAAACAAACAAAAGGACAGAATTGTGCCCTTTTGTTACAAGGAGTTTTTGTCACTGGCCCTTTCCATAGATGCATATCATGATTTGCAAGGGCATTTTGGCAATCTGGTCTCCCATTTAGTTTAACAAGGTGGTGTTCAGAAGACAAGTTATCCTCCAACAACTGCAATATGTCTGCTATTAGAAAACACTGTCATTAATGGATGCTGAAATGTTAACATTGAAATGTAATATATAACAATTCACTCTTCTGAATCTCTGAACCACAGCAGATTATGTCAGGTTTTATGGTGTCCTCAAGGTAGTAAAGTATTTGTGGGCATATAAAAAAGTTCTTTCCTAAATCCCATATCAGCTGATTTAGAGGAAGAAATCCACATTTAAAATATTATAATTTTTGGTTGTAAAGGTAGAAAATCTACAAGCTTGTGCATGGTTCTTCAGACACTGTCACCAATTGCCAGGGAATTCAGGTGCTCGGAAATGGCATCACAGTTCTCATATTGGCTGACTTACCACTTTGCTTCTCTTGTGTCACTACATGACCTGCAGAGAGATGTTACTTTCTGTGGAAAACAAATAATGAATATGGCTTCATTTAACAATTGAGATATTTACCTCTGCAAGTTAGCAACCTTTCAGTACCTTCAGGAGAATTGTGTGCTGACTGAAAACCTTGAGAGGGAGGAATAGCTTCATTATATATGTGTCTGGAAAGTGAGCATCTGGTAGAGATAAACATTTTTAACATAAAAAGTGTTGTTGCATTAAAATCTAACCCACACTTTAATGGTGGTATTGTAATCTGTCATACGTTTAAGAATGAATTTAAACGTATGGATAAAATTTCGTTACTGAAACAACTTTCTGAAGTTTGGTCTGGGACTGTGAATTATATTTTTGGAGTAACTAAGAATATCACCAACACACCACTGAACCTACCTTTTGCTCCAGACACAAGGAAAATGTTTTTAATGTTTTTGACTTTCACATAGATTGGTTGTATTTCAACAAGAAATGTTATAAAAGCAAATTGAAAATTAGTTATTACAGAAAGGAAAGTGAATAATTACAAGAAGAAAGTTAATAAACAACTAAATTATGGCTGGAAACCTCTATGATGAGCTTTGTATCAAATAACTACCACTTTGCCTTTTAAAAAAAAAAATGTTCTGCAGAGTTTCAGGGAAAAGTGCAAAATATACCACCTTAACTCAGTTTATTAGAGTCTTTAACTACCAATTGAAAATTAATTTGTATTTTTGTTGCAGTTCCAGGATAGACTCAAATGAGAACCATATTATTTGTGTTTCAAAAGCCCTCTGTTGCAGAGGTCTGAAAGGACCACAAGAGTCTGCCAGGGGCTTGTCCTCAAAGTTTCCCCTCACTTCTTCCACTAGTTATCCCTTTGGTCACTCTTCATCATAGTTCAGGCATAGCAGAGATGGGAAAAAGGGAAATGACCTTGGGTTTAGCCAGTGATTTAAAGAAGTCCCATCACAGGAGGTAGATGCCTGTGTTCCACAAAGGGCTCCCAGCCTAAACCCCAGATCCTTCAATCCTTCAGTGTCATATGGGAAGCTGTTTCTACCAAGTGTGGAGCCACTTGAGTACATTGGCACATGCAAAGAAAAAGAAATCAGTGGTCTGGAAAAGATTTTCTCTGCTGGAAAATGTGTAATAAGATGCTGCCAATAGCTCAGCTGTGTAAGCACTGGGAGCACAGTCCTGAATATCTGCTGAAAGCACACAAACCTTTTTTGTGCTGGTTTCTTGGCACTCATGCAGCTGAGCTCCTGCAGAAATCTGGGTATGGTATGGTCAGAGGAGAGAATAGGACTGACCTCCTTGGCGCTGTGAATGCAGCCTTTGCCTCCTGATTAAAAGTCTTTGGGTCTCTATCAGGTTTGGGTTCCTTCTGTCCACTAGAATCCCAACAAACTAGGCTTTTAGTGAAAATTTCGCTATGAGGCAACTTTCACCTCTATAAACACAGTGTTCAGTGTTAAGTGTAAACTAGAGTTGAACAAACAAACCCTGAGCCACAGATCAAAAATATGATTTCAGTGGATATTTCTTCAGGTACTCCTGGTTTTTTGGGACTGAGGCTCTTTATATACTCAACTACTAGGAAGGTATGGCTGAGAACCTTGAATTATGAAATTGCTTTTTCCCCTATCCCAACTGAGGGAATTCTCAGCAGCTGTGACTGAAGTAAAATGTGACCAAACAGCTTGGGAAGTGGAGAATATGTAAACTAAACACTTCATAATGACAGCTGTACACTTCTTCCAGCAAAGTTATGCTACAGGTGAGCCAGGATATACTGGCAGAGAGGTGATTTCTGCCATGGAGCGTATATGAAAGCCACTGGACTTTTTCAGGTGGAAATCCTCCAAGCTCATCTGTAACTCTGTAACAAAATATTTTTATGCAAATATTGAGTATGATATAGTGTATACATTTCAATATGCATCTTCTAACAGGCTAACTAGGCCTACTCTATTTCTCAGCATCCCTGGGCTCACTAGGAAATGGATGCCTGCACTTCCTTGAAGACCTGAATTTTATTGCCTTAATGACATCTTCATAGGCTCAGAAGAAAGATATTAATTTTATGTGTGAGGAATTGAATTTTTAGCTAGATTTACCCATATTCTTTTAATGTCAGGCAGACCTTCATTTTTCTCACTAGTTTGAGTTTTGGAAACTAAAAAAAGGAAAAAATTGTGAAAAACTTACCTATTGCTTACCTTACAGCTATGATATCTGAGTAGTGTGTAACACAAATTGCTTTGGAGTAAGAGTATTTCATTTTCTTTTTTTGTTTGTTTGGTTTTTTCCTTTTGTTTTCTTTTTTTTTTTTTTTTTTTTTTTTGTTTCATTTTGTCTTTGCTTTGCCAAAATCTTCAGACATGAGCTATTGTGTAGCATCATATCATTTAGTACTCTGAGATCAAAGAATTGCTTTCCTGCTATTGTGATAGCAATGAGCAGTTTCTTGTAATTGCATATATCATGTGGAATCATGGATTTATTGTTTTTATTTTTGGAGTGAGAATATAACTTTTCAAGACTGACTAATTAAAACAAAAAAGGAAGATAACCTAGGTGGGACTCAGATGTCCTTGACTTTTCTGGAAAATCTTTGTTAAATTTCTGTGTCAGGAATCAGCCTGTAGATGTCCCCCAACACACATTGTGCTACATCCAGTGCTCAGTTCTGTTGAAAGCAGCTATCACATTTATAAATTACCAACAACCCAAGTTAAAGAGAGACAGAGAGACAAAAAGCTGCTCAGGAATGACCATTCTGTGGGAGGACAGTTGAGGTAATGGCAGACTGAAGAATATCTCAGACCGACTGAAGAATATCTCAGACCGAGCTAAACAGGAGCTGATAAAAAGAAATAGAAATGAGTCTTATAGAAGACTGAAAAATGGAGCCAATAATGACACACTTCACTGTGACTCTAGGTATGGAAATGATACATTTTCCTCTGGCTTGGTGAGCCAGAACTGACCTTAGCACTGTAAATACTTGATGAAATGAATGTTGTACATCCATGAAGTGACAGATTTGTCTTTAACAGAACCAGCAGGTTAGGGGGAGGAAAGACAGCTCAGTCCAAAATTATCCTGATGAAATGAGGAATTTCGGTGACCTTTACCTATGTTTAGCTAATGTAATTAACTGCTGAATAGTGCTTGCATCACTGGGGGACCTGGTCCTACCTCTATAACCTACAGTGGAGCTGGATAAACACTGCATATGGTTTACAACAATGAGTGGAATCCTAAAGACTTGTTTGTTTCACCAATTTACAACCTGTTGTCTTCAATAAACAGCTAATTTCTTCTCACAGAAGACTTTCATAAATGGTTTCTCTTTGTATCAATACCCATATCCACATGCAACCAAGCACATTTGTCAGAGTATCCATTTTTCACAATTTATTATTTGCTCTCTTGGCAATTTGGCCACTAATCTTCTGTTTTCAAAACTATCCAGAGAGAGCCTGAAAGAATACAGAGTAACTTTTCCCTCAGCACAAATAATCCAGAATCAAAGCAGACACTGAGTGACTTTTAGCTGGGAAATTTCATAGCATTTAGATTCTGCTCTCCTCCTGTTCTAACACAGATCACAGCACAGCAAGTAATGGAAACTCAGCAGCATCCAGCCTGCAGATGAGTTTCAGGTCTGCCTGTGCCCCAGTGACAGTTCTATAACCAGCCCTAAAGCCTCCAGCAGAGGATTCTCCCAAGCCTCCCTCCAAGCAAGCTACTCTGATATTTGATTATTTCGGTTTTTGAGTGACTTCCTCTATCTTCTTTCCTTCATCTTCTTTTCCACTTTTTTTGTGGGAATAGCTAATAACAACATCTCCAATTAAATAATAATTATTTCTAATTATTTCTAATTATCAGTGATCTGCATACTGGAACACTGCTATGTTCCACTCTCTTCTGTCCTCCCCTTCCTTAAGCAGTACAATCCTGTTTCTTTCATCCCTTCCTCAGTGAAGACCTTTTCAAGACATAATTTACCACTTCCCTCCAGAGTCTTTCCAGGTGCTGCACATTTTCCAGGAAGGTACAATGTGATATTATTTTGTGATTAGGTTGCTGTTCACCAAAACACGCATAATTGTTTTGGTAGAGCTGTTAGATAGTATCCTGGTTTCTTTTCCCCATTATTTCTGCCTAAATTGAAATGTTTTGATGACAAATAACAATTACCGATATGCTAAATGCAATTTTCAATGTTTTCCATCCACCTTTAAGTACTTTGTTTTTACAGAACCGTTTTTGAATCAATGACATTTTTCTGTGTAATAGTGGAAAAAATCCTTAGAGATAAAGAGGGTAAGCAAGCATGAGTGTAAAGATTTAACTGAATGATGTTTTTTTCTAACCCTACTATTTCTATATTTCTAATACTCTTTATTTCAGTAGGATTTTGAACACAGTTAGAGAGGGATCTTAGTTAACTGCTACTCATCTGCTATTAATCAGAATGACTTTCCCAAAGTCACACTGCAACCATTTTGATGTAACTAATGCAGCACAGAAATGGAGACTGCATTCTAACCAACAGAGAAAAATAATGAAGTCCTGGAATAACTGAAAAAGTCACTCAAGAAACATTTAAAATGTGATGAAATATAATATTTCTAAAAATCAATTTTTCATAGCTAACTAGTAAGTTTTCTTCTTCTATACTATTTCATGAATAAAAGACATGTTTAAAAATTTATTTCTAGTAGTTTTTAGAGGAATTAAAAAAAAAAAAAAGGAGAAAAAGAGTTGACTGAAAGAAGTGTGTATCGGACCATATATCTGTAACACAGTTCTGCAGTAAGCCATTTTTCATTCCATGGATGATCTAAGATGAATACATTTCTTCAAGTATATTGCTTCTGGCCAGTAAGTGAATGTGTAATTTAGCTCTTTCACTTGTAGAGTGAGCCCCAGCCTAAAGGAATGTAAAAAATTGCATCTGAGCTTTCAAGTAACAAGTTGCACACAGGGGACTTGCTGTGAAGAGCTGTTGAAATGTAAGGTGCTAAGACTTATAACAAGGTAACCACATACACTGAGCCTTTAGTATGATTGATTGTGCTTTTGGTTTTGGGGTTTTTGGGGGGTTTTTTTTTGTGGTCTTAATTTTCTCTCTCTCTTTTTTTTTTTTTTTCCTTTGCAGTGGTGATGTATTTTGCTTTGTTTTCTGACACAAACCTGCAGACAAATTGTAGGGGGTGGGAAAGAGACCACTTGAACTGCTGACTGCTTCAGTGAGACTGAGGGTACACGGGATATCTCATATTTCATCAAACCTCCAGCGGTCACCCAGAGAGATTGAGGAGAGCGGGTCTGGGTGAGCAGTGCCATGAGTCCATGAAAATTTATGAGTCAAGTGCTAAGCAGTACTTTTTCTGTAGATCTACCCCATCAAATAATTTTCTCAAAGACAGAGCAAGTGTATGAGAGTTGTGCTTATTTAAGATTGATTATGTGTTGGGAATTTAGCTGCTAGAGACTGGAAAATTACAAAGCCGTGGCTAATTCCAAGTTCTGCACCTGCTAGATAGCGTGTCCTTGGGCCTAGCTGTAGCAGGATAACAAACAGTGAAAGAGACATGAGGAAAGAGAGATGTAACCCCTAAGGAATGAGGAAGAGTTCATGGTACAGTTTAACCAATAGATTGCTTGGCTTACAGAATATTCATAAGCTTATTATTTGCTGTATAAGTGTTTGATGCTTTCTTCAATAAACGGGACCTGTGATGAACCATCTGGTGTCCTGGTCCCCTTCCTACGGCAATTATGCACATGTTAATCAAAGACACAGAAAAGCTTTGCATCAGGTTGATGTAGCTTAGCAAGCCAGCTTACTCAGTGAAGTCAGAAAAGCTGTGATAATTCCCTGAACTTCAGGTTTTCACTGCATCTTTTGTGTTTTCCTGGTGCTCTTTTGCCACACACCCATAGAAAAGTTATTCCCAGTGCCATAGTCAAAGATACATTAATAAACTAAAGGAATCCATTTCTTTTGTGGACACTCTAGAGTTTACATATTTCATTCTCCTAAAACAGTGGAAAAAAAGAAGTAAGTGTATCCTTTTTAAAGTGTTAAACTGATTTTTAAATATATATATTTCTTACTATATCTGTCAGTTATTCCTTCCACTTGTTTCTGTCTTTTGCAGGGTGAGGAGAAGTTGACCTCAGTATTAGAATTTTTCTTTCCACAGTTGTGTCAGGACATGGAGGAAGCCAATTTCTGTCTCTGACCCCAGTCATACACAAAAATAACAGATGTCTCAGTATGCTGAGATCAGACACTAAGGGGAGCTGAGGAGAACAGATGTTGCATCAACAGAGTTTTCCTTCTTCTGAATTGTTTTGGAGTAAAGTGTTGTTTTCTGGCCTTTTTTCTTCCTAATTGAATTTCCTATATTGAAATAGATCTCTTGATATCAAGTCTAATTATTTGCATTTATTTAGGGATGAATCCAGAAAAGCACAGATTGAGCTTTAATTGTATACATATCTTTCCATGAGAAATTTCTCTGAAGAAACATCATGTACTTTATCCAGAAAATGATCTTATCTCTGTAGAATAAAGTGAGGCCAAATTATCTACTTAAGATGATTAGTAGATTATCTACTTTATATTATCTGCATATATATGACATACTTTTAAAAATGTACAATCAGTATGGAATCAAAATATGGTATTAATTTTGACATATTAAATGGACCCAAGGATCACAAAGGTGTTAACCTGATCAAGTCACTGTAAAGCAGCCACAAGTATATCAGATACTTGAGTATAGACACCCTGGATCCCCATGGCTAATTCCCATGATAAATAAACTGGAATATTCTTGCTAAACACAGACACTGGCACACTCACACTCACACACACACAAAGTTTAGATTAGACTGTAATGGAGGAAAAAAACACAACAAACCAAAACAAAACAAGTTTAGGAAACAGCCTTATTGAGAAAAGTTAATTTATTTGCAAGTTTCCTGAGCCTTTTTTTTTTGTCCAAGATATTGGTCAAGGCCTCTTAGTCTGCATTATTCTTAATTATTATTAGAGAAAAGTAAACAGTTTTTGCTGAACAGTTTCTGATTTTAGTCTTTTGCTCTCTCTGGTAAAAAGTAGAGAGAAGAGGAGGGATGAGATGTTTGGTAGTATCAGGTGAAGTTGCTGGGGAGCCAAAAGCAGCTGTTTATTTGTGGTGGATGGTCAGAGCCTCTGGGCCAACCTCAGCTGTTAGATTACAAGTTTTCCTCAGTCCCACAGCTAAAGCTGCAACCTGGCATGTCCAGCTGGGCTCCCACTGCCTCTCCTGAAAGGAACTTCTGGGGCTGCTCTACAGAGTGAGTGCAGAGTCATGGAACCAAAGAAATGAGAGAGAGAAAGCAGCTGGGGTGGGAGCGGTGGTAGTGTGTGGTACAGGCTGCTATAAAGAGGATTGGAAGGAAGGCAGTGCCCATGCAGTGGCATGGTGTTGGAGAGAAGAGATTGCTGTATGAGCCCCAGTCTCCCCTGAGGTGGATCATTCTGAGCTGCTGTGGTCCTACACGTGGTCATGCGTTGCTCAAGGACATTGCTGTCTGCCATTTCTGGGATAGACTAGCTGTGCCCACTCTGCAGGACTCAGGACACTGACATTCACAGTGTAGTATGAAAAATTTTGATCAGCTCATAAATTCAAAAGCAGGACCAAGGACTTTATTCCAAAAAATATAGTTCTCTTATCTTGAATGGGTTTTGCTCTTAAAGTCTGCCTAATGGTATGAGTTGAATAAATATTTTTCAAAATTGAGAATAATATTAATAAATTGAGAAGTATTAATTAACGTTGGAAGGTTTGTTACCTGCATGCTCTACTGCTCTAGCAGATTCAGATGCACAAAAGCTCAATTACACCCAAAGAACATGTTGAATCCTTGCCAAGCAGGAGGATGTGGTTCACGTTTCACTTCCCAGTTCTGATTGTTTTGTCACCAGGATCTGTTTCATTCTCACTCAGCTCCAAGAGAAGATCTGTGTGCTTGTCGTCTTCCTATGTACATTGGTTTCCTTTCAAAAACAACCTGAGGTTGTGGACAGGGTGGAATCTGTGGTATGCTCTGATATCTTCCCAGACAGTGTATTCTGAGGGCCAGGGGTGTGGGTGCACCATTCTGCATCCCCATCATAGCCAGAGTCTCTGCTTGGAGAGCAGTGCTGATATCACTGTGAAGAGCAGACCTTGGCAGCATCTTCAGGGATGTCAAAAGTTGAGTTTCTGTTGTGCCATAGAAAACACCTACAAAAAAAAAGACAAGGCCAAAACCTGTGATTGTACAAGACCCCTGTCATCTCCATTTTTTACAGTGATGATCTAGGAGAAAGTTATAATAATTTATTGAAATTGTATTGTTCATTATAATAAAATTATACAACTTTGTTGTCTGCTTTCTATAAACATTACGCTAAAGTTCCTGAGGGGAAGCTGAAATGTAAACAGTACTTTTTTACATAAACATTCACTAAGAGTCTTGCCCTTTTTTTCTAAAGACTCCGCACCAGCACTTGATTGCAAACTTAAATTAAATTGTTTGAAGAGTGGGTTTAACATTTTTCAGTACAGATAAACAACATACTTGAAAGTAAGTACTGTTTTGTGACATGGACAACCATAGAAACATAACATTTTAATCATTACTGACAACATTGCTTGTTCATCCTTAGTATTACATCATTAATTGAGGTGAAATTACCTTTGATTTTACTGATGGAAATGGGAAAATTTACATTCTTATTTTATAACATGTAAACAACTAAATTTCATGTATCTGTAATGAATTTAGGAGGTGCTATTAAATGCCATTACTAACTTCATATCTGGTCCATGAACAAACTGAAAACTTTGCCTATGTGAAAAGTGAGAAGGTAGTTTGGCTCTCTCTCTCTATGAAATGGTTCATTCTCTCACACAAGAATTATCTCTCAATTATGTTGTTGCTTAATCTAAGCTATGGCTCTTCTGGCTGAGAAAATACTTGTGCATCCTCCATGTCTGGGAGCGTGCAGCCCTCTAATGATGTAAACCACTTCCACTGCTATGTCTGGAAGAAATGGTATCAACCACATACCGTGTCTTGTGCCTCTGTCCTCCTGCTCCTCTCTCCTAAAGTGGTTTTTCATGACAAGTGTTGCAAAACAGAAGCCAGTGGGAAACGTGCTTCTGAGCAAAGCAACTCTGTGAAGCAGAAAGTTAGAACCAGAGAACAAAAGGTTAGTTTTCTTGAAGAAAAGATAACAGCTTGAACCTCTCTCCCTCTTCTCTCCCCACATCAGAAAAGGGTGCACTAGTGAGGTTAGGTCAGCACACACATGTTTTAAATTAGTGGTTTATAAACAAGGAAGTGACAATTATTCGTTATGATTATTTGTCAAATAATCACATCTGTACCTAATTATCATGTATATGACAGTGTTTGCATTTCTCTTTAAGCTGAATTCAGTGAAGACAGCTTAGATGGTAAATTGTGAGCCCACATTTAATGGGTACAAATATTTTAACACAGTACACATTGTGTTAAAAGTTATAAATAAAAGTGCCATGTAGTTCTAATCAGTCTCACTCCTTATCTTTCACTTGCAAAGTTTACGAAACAAAGCAATGAATCTTACATACACTCTGTGATGTGGGTTTCTCTCATTCTTGAAGACTTCTTATCAGATAAATTTTAGTCTTATTGTTTTATTAACAAATAGTGTTCTCTCTTTATTAACACATGCAAAGCCTCACTATACTCTGGCCAGGCTAACATTTTCAATATTCATCTTATTTATTTATATTTCTTTTTTCTATCTTTGCATGTAGTTCAATGGATTACTTTCCAAAGTTAGCTTTTTTTAGGTGTCACAAACTCAGCTTTGGGATTCCAAACAAAAAAATCTTTCGATGCTCATTTGAATAAAGATAGAAACTTTTCTTTGACATTCTTCTCCTTCAGAAATTCTTATCTCAGATTCCATCCAAAAGTGTATTTGGGGAAAGGGAAATGTAAGTATGTCTTTACATGAGTGTTTTTTGCCCCAGAGGTGTTTGTGCTGTCATCTCTTAGAGTGCTTGAGTTTAGGAGGCACTCAGGGTCCAGGGAAACATAACACATGCTTGAATTATTCCAAGGCTTTGGATTGGATTCTTGGAGTATGTGTGATGTTGTCTTGCCTGCTCTGAAAGAATGCTTTCCCAGCTGTGTCAGGGTTTTAACACCCCGTTATGTCATTCTTCTGTGTCTTACAGGGAGCAGGGTAAGATGTGTATCACCATCCTGTTTGTGGTGAAAGAGCATGTCTGTGACAAATTCAGACAGATTGGGAGATGCTGTGGGAATCCCTGGCTGGAGGAATGCCTCTGTGGTTTGTGCTTGCCTGACAGGGCCGTGTTTCTGTGTGTGGTCATGCTTTGGCAGCCGCGCTGCCTTACATGGTGGGAAGTCTGGCAGCTCTTTTTCTGCCATCCATATACCTTTGCCTGCTGCTAGGATTTTTAAATGAACTCATTCAAGGGACAACAATTTGACCTCTTTGTCTCAGAGCCCACTGTCTGAAGTCTCTCTAGCTTGGGTCTGTGAGCTGTGACCAAGTGGGCAGGTTGCAGCAGCTGTGCCTCCAGCAGGCCCCTGTGCCCAGGGCTTCTGCACAATTTTGCTTTGGGACAGACCATGAGACAGAGGCCTCAAAGTTAAACCTTGGGTAAAGTAGCAATGGGAATAGCTACAGGAGAAAAAAAAAGGTTTAATTTTGAAATACACAGTTCATTGTGTATTTGTGGAACTAGTCACCAGCCACAGAGAGTTATGATGTTACTCAACTATAACAGCATTACCCCACTTGCATCGCATGATGATGATTTCCCTGATCCTTTTTAGGTAAGATGAGACACCAAGAATGATCTCACTTACTCCAGTGTTCAAGGGAATAAAATTAACATTTATTCTTGCTCAACACAGGGTCAAGATCTAGTTTAAGTCTCTATTTGGTTTCTCAATTACCACATTTCTGGTGGCATGATGACAGCTGCAAAATTAAAATTGGAAAATTCTAGCCTGGCTGTTACACCTTGTTGCTCAGCAAGCCATCTAAGGCGGAAATGAACCTAAAAACCCGTTTTCCAATTTCCTGAGGATATGCTTTCATGAGTAGGCCATTGCTTCCAGGCTATAATTTCTCTTTGTGTTTCTCTGTGCACGTTTTGGAATGAAAGAGGGTGAGCTTTGTGTTAGACTCAGCTCTATCCAAGGGAGCTGGGAGCTTAAGCATACCTGTTGGACTGTTTTCCTGTGACAGTTTAGATTTAAATTAAGTATCTTCCAGCAGGACTTAGACATGGTTCCTATTAAAAAGGACTTCATAGTCCAGTTTAAAGAACTCTATGTTATAGCCCCAAAAGATGTTATTGAATAATTTTAGGTACATGAGAACAGGGGATAGGAATACTGAGATTTGTATGCATGAATGTTTTGAGCTTAGTTGAAAATTATGTGATCTGAATACATTTACAGCCCAGCAGAAACAGAACCTCCATTTTCAGAAAAAACAAACTGATGTAGAAGATGGAAAAGTTTCACCCTAAGAACAATAGGAAAAGGTGAAATTGGTATTGTAGTGTTAATCAGATCTCTTCACAAGATTCGCATGACTAATATTTAAAATTAAGACCTCTAATCTGTTAGGGAGAAGGAAAAACACATGCCTACTCTTGTTTTCTTGAATATATACACAGAATATAGTCACTTAGGTAACAGCTAGTGTTTATCAGTCAGCAAATGACACCTGAAGACAGAACTACAGAGGGAAGGTGAAATAACATTATCATGGTAGAATTCAATATGAGCAGCTGCTTGTACTGTCTTGTTGACTATATTTAAATGTCACAATTTTTGGAAATAATAGATGAATTTTATTCAGTAAATTAATTTCAGCAAATAAGTGAAATTCTACTATATCCCATCTTGTTGCATATTAAACCATTAATCAAAATGACAAAAATTGTTATAAAAATAGATTTAAAATATTGTGAATGAATTAAAACAAATTGCTTCATATAAGTAAATATATAATGTCATAAGATACTAATTTCTCAAAGGTGAAATTAATATGAGTAAAGTAATTGAAAAGAAAATTTAAACAGAAAATTATGATTTGTATCTGAAAATGCTGAAGAAAACTTAACTGAATCCCTCAGAAACCAGTCTGGAAAAAATAACTTGCTGATCAAAAAAGCCAAATCATATGCATAACAATCTTGTCTAGAGAAGAAATTGGATAGCAATGGATGCAATGGATTTTATAGCAATGGATATAAATGACAAGATAGGAATTGGAACCAATGATTCGTAGTGAAACCTGAATATCTTTGTAATACCTGAATTGAAAAATTAAGCATACCTTTGAAATTAAATGAAAAAAATAAAAAGAAAATTATTCGTGTGGCAAATTAAAGTAGAGCTCTGATGAATTTTCATTCGGTGCTAGAAGCAAGAAAAATTACAATTCTAATATTGGATTGAATAATGTAGAAAATTTGAAAGTGTTATTTCAATTATTATCTATCTTTAGGATAAGAAAGTAGGATTACATTACATAATGTTACACATGTGCTTTCCAGTGGAATCTTAGCCAGATATCATAAGGTAATTACTAAATTCTAGGTATTTTTAAATTGCTGGTCCAGATAAACCATGTCCAAGAGATTTAAAAACTATGGCTTGGGAGCTGTCTCATTTATTTTTAGTAAACCAGGGAGTACTGAAAAAAATCCAAACCAAGCTAATGTCAAGCCAAAACTGAGATATGAAAAAATCTGAATAATTCATAGACCTGTCATCATAACTTTGATAAATGATGGTACAGTAATCAATTAATAAAAAAATCAAGGGGGAGTCAGTAAAATTAACAATAGTCAGCATGGTCTTGTAGCACTAGACCATTGCATAATATTAACATTGCATAATCCCTTTAGTCCATAGACAGAATATTAATGACATAGTATATTGAATGTGCTATTAAATACTTGAATTATTATACCATTGTGGTTTCATTTCGGAAATCAGGGTGTTACAAATTATACATTTTGAATGGATTAAACCCTGAGTGTATGTGAATGTAAATTGGAGTTTATTACTTGCATGGAGGAGGAAGTTGTGTTAAAATGTATTTTTTTAAGAAGATTTCTTGGTACTGGCCTTAAAAAAATTATCATAAATGAAAAAAACATAAAATCACCATGAATTTTAGTTCCATATAATTCCATGTTTAGGTGAGAGATAAAGCAGTTGACTGAAGTAATGTGGATCACCCTACAGATGAGAGACAACCAATGGATTGCAAATAATTCATGGAAAAATGAGACATTTTCTCTCGCTGGAAGTAAAAAAGTAGGTTATAGTTACAATAATATTGATGACTTGTTTAAATAGCAAAGTCTGTAGTGACCTTGATAAGCACAGTCAGTTCACTGTAAATTTTTTAAGATTTTCCTTGACTGAAGATGTTAATACAATCTTTGTCTTTTATATAAAGTTAAATATTAAGAAGGAGTAGGTTCATGGTATGCAAATTAGTATTTTTTGCCTTTGCAGTTCTCAAAGAGATCCAGATTTAGTATATGTAATTTATGTAATTTAAGAAAAATAGTGAAATTTTAAATGAGGTTCCAAAAACATTCAGAGGGTAACTAGTTGTTTGAAAATTATACTTTATAATGAAGGATTGATAAATAGTCTGTTTTTCAAGGAGAAGATTACAGGCTGATTAAGTACTGTTTCTATGTATTCTCTAAGAAGAGCTCCATTTCACAGGTGGATGGCTGAAGTGTAAGAGAAAAATTAAAAATTAAAAGGATGGAACTCATTAGTAGAAAAAGTAATTTTAAAATTAAACATCAATACTTACTAATAAATAACATGAAATACTGATTGTTTATAGGTATATATAAGAATAATATGCCAATGTAATGTGAGGCACACAAATAATGTAGCAGTAATATGAAAATAATATGACAAAAGTTGAGGAATAATGGGAAATTCTTAAATTTTATAAAAAACGTTTATCTCTGGAAATTTTAAAATTTCTTTTTCATCAGCAAGTTTCTGTTACAATATGCCTTCATGAAGTCAGGTGGCTGAGGCTGTGTAGGAGGCCATTCTGCACAGGCATGGCAGCCTATATTTTATCTAGGACTTGGTGAAGGCAAGGCCTTGGTCAAGGTAACCAAGTCAGAAAAGCACTTGTCTTCTCTCCTCTCATGACAGATCTAGGCTGTCAGACTGAATGCTACTGACGCTCATTAATAAAATTATGGAGTTCTTCAGTGGTAGCACACAACTCTAAAACCCCTGCTAGGATTCCTAGGATTTAAATGCATTCTTATTCTTTACGCATTGTAACTTCTCCTAGGTGAAAAATTGCAATTCTTAACTGCATTATATTTTTAATTACAAACTCTTCATAAATATAAGTCCTTAAAACTGAAGTTGTGTATTATGTATTATTTCTTAATTTTATACAACTTTGTCCTGTGACTGTGGTCTGAGTGCATTTGCACAACAAAAATTTTTGATGTGTCCTAGTTTTTCCTCTGTGTGTCATATATTTGGTCTGATGACAAAAAGGGCATAAGATTTAGTTTCTGAAAGACCCTTGAGTGTTTTAAAACTTTCACTTTGGTACAGTGGTTGTCATTACAAAATGGTACCTAATATATCACTCGCTCCCTATTCTTCCAACAGAAAATATCTATGTATTTATTGGCAGATGGCAAATTGTTAATTGCTCCCAATAGTTCCTACTTCATGTAATGCAATTTTAGGGCCAAAATTTGCCCTTAGATCAACTTTTCTTCAGTGGTTTAGATCCTGTAGTTGGCTTCTAACACCAACAGACCCTTTTAAAGTTAAATGCCATGCCTGTTTTTGCAGTTCTCTTTTAATCTTGGCAGATAAATGTTATGCTTTGTCTTGGTGCGTGTGTGCGCCAGTCACTTCAGGAATCATAAGTAAACAAGACCCTAACTTCAACAATTCAGTTCTGAAAGGTACGTGGATTAAGACATTTTCAAGAGACAGATTCAGAATGACCTTTCTTGAAGGAGAGTTCAGTTAAAACCTCAAAAAACTCAGCAAAGACAACTAAGAAGATTTATAACTAGAGATAAAGTAGAAGCAGAAGTAGTGGGAAGGTGGTGAGTAGGCCTCATATCAGAAGAATAAAGAAACATAATCAAGTTTAAGATTGAAACAAACTGAAGATACAGCTGCTCACAGCCTTCTACTTAATCTCTGGATCTCATTGCCACAAGGTGTGCAGAATGCCAGAAGTATAAATGGTGCAAAAAGCTATTTATTAAAATCATAAGTACTTTAATGGAGTGTTGTGAAATGTGAATGAAAGATTGCAACCTTTGGCTCAGGGTTTCCCTAAATCACAGATTGCCAGCATCTGGAAGGATTTGCCATGGGGACAATCATGTTATACTCATTCAATTTTTATTCCTTTTTTCTGAAACAACTGCTGCTGGCAGTGCCAGAGACAGGATCTTGGACCAGAAGAGTCCTCACTCCAGCCCATCACAGACATGCTTACAGGAGCTCAAGTGCAGCTATTTTTCCCAAGAAACAAGGCTTTTTCCAAACAGCAAGTTATGAGACTGTGCTTCATTGCACCTGAGACATCTCATACTAAACAGTAAAAGATCATTTATTCTGACAAGACTCCTAAAAAAAGGTCAAGAGTAGTTCAAAGAGCCTTATCTCTGACTTATTTTCCTTTTTATCAATTCTGATTAAATCATTAATGGTTCTTCTAAAGTAAAGGTATTTGTAGTATTATATCAAATATCAAATAAAGTCTGTCTTCATGTTGGATTTGCATTGTCACTGTTGATTTATGTGCTTTTAATATATTAGTTTTAAATTTTATGGAATGTTGATCAAGTCTTTAATGTAGCTTGAAATGTATTCTTTCCATGTTTTTCAATCCAGTTTAAATAATTCAATGATTTAATCATTTTATTCATCATGAATTCATAACATTTACTTTAGGAGTTGTCTTGACTAGATATACTTTTTATTTTTAGTGGAAAAAATAGAACTCAATACTTTAGACATTAAAAGGTAATTTTTTTAGGTCACAAGTTCCAGAATTAATTACTTTGTCTCAAAATAAAAATTAGTGCCCTGTAAAGGCACTTGCTTTCATTTCTGTAGGTACAGACTTGCAGTATATTCCAATTCATGAAAATGAAACACTTTATTTCTCCATAATGCAGCACATACTTTTCCAGTGAAACTTACTCATGTTGGTAACAATCTCTCTTCCATACTCCACGGGGTAGCAAATGTGCGCACACATGCACACACTTAGAGGACAATATATACATTACTTCTGGCTATAAATAAAACTAAAAAAAGAGGTTCTACTAAGCACAAAAGAAAATAAATAAAATAAAAGTGATATGGATGATCAAGAGGTTAATGCCCCGTGATTTCCTGGAACAATAGAGGGCAATTTCCACATGAGTGGGGCAAACAAAATCAGCTGCGTGTTTGTGCTGGGGCTGAGATGCAGCTCCTTTTCTCCACAGCAGCTCTCACAGTTCTGTGCTTTGCATTGGGAATGAGGAAGGTGTTTTGGTGGTGCTGAGCAGGGCTGACACAGCACCAAGGCCCCATTTCTAACATTCTCACCTCACCAGCAGGCTGGGGGTGGGCAAAATCTATAGAGTATTCCCAGCATCAGAAGCTAGGAAAAAGGAGAAGGAAGTGGAATATTCCCTATTAATTACTTATCTTCCTGACCAACCTCTATGTATACTGAAGCTTCCCAGAAATTGGTTGCTGGTGGGAAGCAGAGAATAAAATCTTTAGTTTCCTTCTGCTTCTGTGTGTGTGACCTGTACTTTTCCTTTGTTAAAATGGCATCATCTTGACCCAGAAGATTTTCCCATCTTACTTTCTCCCCACCCTGTTGTGCTTAGAAGGGGCATCATAGGGCACCTCATTGGGCCCCTGACACCCAGCCAAGATTAACCCACCCCAAAGTCGCTCTGATAAAAGATTTGACAGTCTCCCACATTGCACCTCAAGCCACATTACCACTAGGGAAAAGGAACAGAAAAACTGTCCTGCCTCTGCTTAGAAGAGCACACTGGAGGATAAATTTTACCTAACATTCCAGCTAAAATTATTCTTTCAAACACAGACAATGGGAAATGTCCCTTTATTTCAGAAGATCTTATGGTCCTTTTCCATTTGGCTTAAATTATAACATTTACAAAATATTTTTACCTTTTTTCCTTTTTTGATTCTTCTTGGCCTAATCAGAGGCCTCAAAGGGTAAGTATTGGCTGTTTATGTCTGCACAGCACTCTGGGAAGGTGAGAATTATACTTTTGCTGATCTACTACCAAAATGAAGCAAAAGATCCTTTCCCTCTCCATGTTCCTTGCACTAGCAAAAACCATGGACAACTCTCCAAGCTGCAGTAACAGCAAACTTCTCATAGTATAAAAATTTTTCTCACAATTTAAATGAGTTGGGAGGAAAAGAAGAAAAGATTAAATGCCAGATTATTTTATGAAGAAGAATATACTTTATGCCTGACTTAGCTAAAATCAAGGATAAGAAAATAGCCCAAAAGAGAAAAATGAGACAAAGATGGTGATATGTTTATGTGTGTCAGCTGTAGGAAAATGTTAACCAACTTATTGTGTGTTTTTTAATCAATTAACTGGTTGATCTTTTATTCAGCTACAGAGAAATTGGTAAAAACTTACCAGCCTTTTATCTGACTACCACTTCTGCTTTGCTTTTCTTATCCTTGAAGTTACCATGTGCATTAGTTTGTCTTTAAATTTGATATAAAATCATTAACACAATGATGAAACAAGGCTGAAGCACAGGTACCAGCAAGAGGAAGGAAATCCAAATGCCATCTTCACTCTCTAGATTAAGCATTTCCCTCTAGTTCTATGTCCATATGAGATTTCAGCCCTCAAAAACAACCAAATAAAGAAAATATAGAGACTTATTTGCTTGAAATTGTGTCTACTTGGATACAATGACTCCATCTCCATCACCTCCAAGTTGCCTAGATTTAAGACCGCTTAGGTCTTTAATTTTAAAACTTTTATCTTCTATTTCTTCCCCATCCTGATCCAGTTAGTTTGGGAGGGACTGCCGTATTAAAACATCTGGGATTCATCAAATGTGTTCTTTTTAACACAGGTTCAGTGCGATCAATCCCAGATGCTCAACAACGAAGGTTACATATAAACTGTTCCTAGGCTTTGGCCAAAATCATGTTCATCTCCCCATACCTTAAAAGCAGAAATTCTTTAAATAGATGTGATTTAGATTTAAACGATTTATTAAAAAAAAAAAAAAAATCAAAACCAAACCAAAACAAAACCAAAAAGAATGAAAGAAAGGAAGGAAGGAAAAATTGCAAATGGATCTCATTTAAAATGTATTTGAGTTAGATATCGTAGTTTACATGCCACTTTAGGCTGGATTTTCAGTGTTATCTATTCAGTAGTTCAGTAAGACTTCTTGTCATAAGTTTCTTCTTTCAGTCACATCTTGAGGCACCAGGATAGCCAATTAAAATTAAAATCTTTGAAAGAGGTCAATTGGAGCAATTCAGTTCTACTCTTCCTGAGAAGTAACACTGGGGAGGAGTGACATAATAGTTTACCCATGAGAAAAATACTCTGGAAAACAGTTGTTAAAAGTTCTCTCAAAGCAAACACAGTGAAATAGGACCTTCAGGTTAGGTGGGGGAGACAGGAAATACAAGGTACCCTGCAAGTCCTTTGGCCATTGCTAAGAAGTTTTAGTTTGAGTTTCAGTACTCAGTTATTATTGCTTGGGGAGCATTTTTAAACTCCTAGTTATGGTAGGAGCATGCTTGGTACTGCCCAAGAAGCATCAGTTCACATGTTTGCTAGAGCTAATGAGCACAGAACTGTAGTGGGAATATTCCAGTTTCCAGGCATTTTAGTAGACATTTGATTGAGTTTTGTTTATTCCTGGAATAAAGTTTCCATTTGCATAAGTGTAGGACACATAATGTGTATCTGGTGCAAATTCTAATTCCCTGCTTAAAACCAGATCTTGTACATTAAGGATATTCTGAGCTGAAGAAAGCACCAAAAAGGAAAAAAAATAGCTAACTTATCCAAACTAGATTTCTTCTCTTCATGAATGCAACAGTCTTCAAAGCTATTATTGAAGGAACTTCCAAGGTCAGAATTGAACAAAAGCATTGCCTTAATTCAAAGATAGTTCTGTTTTATAATGATATCATTGTCTTATTTCTAGACTTATTAAACCTGTCACTGATTCAACAGCCTGTATTACAATTTTCACAATTGGAAAAAGATATTGACATTCAGGGGTAAAACCAGATTCTTTAGATGGGTCATCAGATTGCATTCTTTTCTGGGGTCTAATTTACAATAATTATTTATTTTAATTTAATACTTAAGCATCTTTTTAAAAAGAATGCTCAGAAGGATGAAAGGCAATTAGTAACAAAAACTCAGCAAATTCTCACAATTGGACTACCATGGTTGAAATAGCTTTTGATGCTGAAAGAAAATAATTGCCTTCTCTTCAAAAGGTTTATATTATGGCAAAGCATGCCAGAAAGAATCTCTTTTGTCATTGCTTCTTTATTGCTGTAATATTGTCTAGGATCTTGACCATTCAGCAGAAACCCAATTTCTAAATCTTTGCAAAGCAGTTAAAGATGCTTCTCTGAAGGAGACCAAGGAAGTAAACTTTGTAATATTATCAAATAAGTTGTGACTTTTTCAAAACTTCTGTGCAAATCAAAGTGCACAATGTTTGTGAGCGTGTTCTTTATAATCACACAATTTTTTCCTCTAATGATTTTGTTGGGGATGGGGAGAAAAAAAGCAATATATTTGCTGCTAAAGAAGCCTGACTTTCACCAGTTTGTAACAAAATTATGTCATATGCTCTCTTTAGACATGCCTCACCTACCTGGTTTCAGCTATCGAGCACTGAACCAAAACAGAATGTGTCATTTACATTGGAAATTAAAATTTTAAGATGGAGAATGCTCCTAGAATGGGAAAAGGTGAGCTGTTTTTTCAGATTTTTAGATTCCTAGTGTAGCCAAGAAGTATAAAACCACTTCTTTTATAAGAGGTTTGCAAAACATTTTTTTTAATGCTCTCCCTCCTAAAATTGAGCATGGAAGCTGTGGGGAAAGAGGCTGCTGAGATCAGGCAAGGCAGAGTTTCACATGACAGTTGTAATAAAAAATTTATTAGGTTTTAATAAATCAAGAGGTTTTCTGGTCATCCAGAAACAAAAAATAAAGGTTGATTTGTAACTTATTCCTTCCAAAATCAAATACTAATATATATTTGAATATAAAACACAAGAGCTTGGTTGTTTAATACAATATTAACAATCAAGAAGAAGTGATCTCAGTTAAAAGGCAAGTTTGGGAAATGAAAATAATGAAAAAGGATAAATAGTCAAAAACTTGGGGAGGGGGAAACAGGCCTGATAAGGGGAGAACATTTTTAAAGGGAAAACCAACTTTTCAACTGAGTTGTTTTTTGTCTGTGACAGGTCAAATGCTTTTGTAAATGTTCTAGGTTATTTTAAGGTTTTGGAAAAATGAGTAATAAAAATGAATGAATAAAAAGACAGAGCAATTAATTTGAATCTGAACATCTCTAGAGCAAATTTATCACATCAAATCTCTAACCTTTCACTCTGAACCCTGGGAAATACTGTATAAAATGATATATATGTAGAAGAGAAAGGGAAATATATTAGGAAAAAAGAAGAAATAGAGATGATTTTTAATCTTTAAGTCCAAACATCTTTCCTTTTAGCCACTTTGATTAGCTGGACTTGAATAAGAAAGTAAAGAAAAAACCAAAATAATTTAGAGCCTATTAAATTCATGAAGAGCTGCATCTATGTCATCAAAGTTTTCCATTAGGCTCAGTATCCCTCAACTGCAGCTGCTCCTCATTAGTTTAAGAAGGATAAGAATGAAATCTATGATAAATGAATAGGCTGCCTTCTACATTTAGAAAAAGTAACTTCTTTTTCTCTCTGATTAGTGCTATAGATATTTAAAAAAAGGTTATGGGAAGTTTTGCAATTAAATAACTTAGCAAAATTTAAAAATAACTTTTTTCATATAGAGTATAACTCTTAAATGGATAAGTGACTTTGTTCTATACGACAAGATAGTAGAGTAACATACAGTATGCAAGTCTTCCCCTACCAGTGACCTCTGGAGCCTTTCCCTTAAGGAGATAATACTTGGAGAGAGAATAATTGGTAACTGGTCTGCTGAAGTCTGACAATTCCTAGGTTACCTATACACTCTAATGCAAACATCTCTTGAACTCTGCATCCTAGAATGTATCAGACCATAAAGATTCAGTAATCAGATAAAGCTGGCAGCCACATTTCTTCAGGCTTCATACATCAAAGACAGAGACAACATTTTGAATTATTTTAATGTCTGCTGAATAGAACATTTTGAATCTCCAGTTGAAAATAAATGTTTTGTGTCACAAGTCTGTATCTAATCTGTCTTAAGCCTTTTGGCGATCACTAAAGCCACTTTTTTACAGAAAAGAGGATGAATGTGAAATAAATAACATATTCCAGCATGAAAAACAATTACCAAGAGGCTGATTTTTCTTCTGTTTGTACTGGTGAAAAACTCATGTTTTATCTCAGGAAAGTCTTTTTAGTCTAAACACAGCCATACACAGGCAGAAGAAACTACATCTCCTTCCTGCTGTAAACTCAGTTCCCAGAGTCCAGCTTGCTTTCATCTACCTGTGAGCATAAAGCCCACAGACAGCAGACACAGATAACATTTGGTGTCAATCTGTCTGTCTCCAAGCTGAAATTTGTTCCTTTGCCAATATGATTTTTTTAAATATAGAGAAAAAAGTATCACATAATTTAGACTCGACTTTTTTTTCAAATGGAATGAATCAAACCTTGAAGATACCTAAGATGGAAGAATCACGAATCAAGCATATAGATAGAAAAGCTAGAATGCTGCCATGGTCATTCTTGTCTTATTTTGTCAGTTGCTCAGTTAGGAGTTTCCAATGCCACAGTAAAAACCATGTCTGCATATGGAATGCAGAGAAGTGGGGAAATGTTGGATTGAGGAGAGCAATGCCTTTCAACATGAGCTCCAAATGATCGGCTTTGGACTTGGATCTGACCTCAGAATGGGCCATGGTCCTCATCACTGTCTATCAGCACCTGAAGGGAAGGTGTCAAGAGGGTGAACCCAGACTCTTGTGGTGCCAAGTGATAGGGGAAGAAGCAATGGGCAGGAGGTGATGCACAGCAACTTCCACCTGAACGTAAGGAAGAACTTCTCTAGAGTGCAGTGACTGTGCACTGGAACACATTGTCCAGAGGGTTTCTGGAGTCTCCCTCACTGGAGACATTCAAGAACCTTCTGGACATAATCATGTGCAATGTGCTCTGGGATGACCCTAATTAAACAGCAAGGTTGGACCACAGGGCTCACTGTAGTACCTTCCAACTATGCATTTTGTGACTCTGTGATCGGGGGTAGTAGGTTGGTCAAGAAAATTTCCAGGTGATTCCTCTTGTTCGGTTCATTCTATACTTCTACTATATCACTGTTCAGGCTTACAAATAATGAGGATTACAGGACTGGACTACAATTTCAGTTTTTCATAACACAATATACCTCAGCCTAGTATAACAATATAGTAATTATAGCAAATATAGAAAATAATTTCAACAGTACTTTCAAAATGATAGAAAAATGACAGTAAATTTTTTTTTTTTGTTGAAGCCATCATTGAAACATATCCAAAAAAGCTGAGGCTTGATCACATGAGGCTGTGAGGCTGATGCCATGATCATCAGAACTCAGCATGCTGTAAAAAAAATTCATTATTAAAGTCAAAAGTCAAAACACCTGGAAATAAACTCAAGGAAAGTATGTCACTAAAATGACAAAAGTTTAAAATAAATGTAAAAGAGTGTATTTAAATTCATATACTTTTACTCACATGTAAATATTTGACTGTAAAAAAAGGATATTGCTTTCTTTTTGCAAAATATAAAAGCCTTTTCTTCTATAAAGGAAAAGGCATCAGTCAAGCAAGACCTTAATTGTAGTTGAACTCTAGTGCAAAGATCCTTATAAAACATATCTGGAATTCTGAAAAAAAGAGTTCACTGATAAACACTCACCATGTTTGCTACATTAAGTAGCACTCATAAAATAAGTTAATCTTTTAAAGCTTGGAAAGTCAGAATGATAGTGTGATTCAATGCAATAACATCAGGAGCAAGCAGGAAACAGACCCCATCTCTCATGAGCTACAGTGGCTGACACAGAAAAAAACCCCATATTTCCTCTTCTTTCAACTACCTGCAATTAATAAGCAAGTGATAGGATTGTTGTCATACTGCTTTTGGCCATTTAGGAATCTCATGCAAGTCACAGACTGATGGGATAGACACATTTTACCAAATTGGTGGAGAAAAATGATATTTCTTAGTCAAGTGTCTAAAGCTGTCTGGGATGAGTCTGGGGAAAGGAAGATGAATTTAAACACAGGAAAATTGACTTAATTTTAGGATCCCCAACTGTTATTACCACAAAAGCTACAGATAAAACTGGAATTATTCTGTCCTATTTGCAGTTCATTCAAACCATTTGAATTCTGGCATCTTATTTCCCATGCAAGTTTTTGCTTATACTTGTAGCAGGGATACATAGGCTATAGCAGTTTTCCCAATGCACACATACTTAAAATATCTAGATTCTGTTGTATTCCTAAAAGATGTATGCTTGTTTTCACTATATTTAGTGAGTTCCTTAAAAATTACTCATGAACACCCAAAGCTTAATAATCTGGGTGTAAAAAATCCTGATATTACAGTCATACTGAGAAAAGACCAATTGTGTGAAATTATTCAAAATTTAAGACAGATATATTTGCTGAAAGTATTTATGGTGATTGGAGTGCATACTTCCCTTGGTTACATGGAATTAATGTCTAAAAATTTAAACTAGATTGATTTTTCTAACAATTTTTTTCTAAATTCTACAGTAATAGATCATTTTAGAAAAGCTAAAGTAGTCATAGCTGAGACAATTATACCTACATTTTACTATAGATTTAATGTATCAATATTTAATTCTATTTATTTTTCATTTATTTATGATTAAATTTCTGCATATTTAGGGTTTCACCAAATGGTTGAGATCACTCAATCATCAAGTGACTGAGATCAGGGTTAATAGTTTTATACAGAGAAATGGACTTATCTCTGTTACTGTCCTGAAGACTAACATTGCTAAGGAAACAAAATTGATTGCTTAATATTTCCTCTCACAGCCTTTCCAGTTCAGAGCAATAACATGCTGATCATGTTTCTGTTTGCATGACTGACACACTGCAGGGGTCTCTTGTGACTCAGTCCATGTTGGAGACAACTGTGTTGTCTTGTGTCTATAATTCTAGCATCTAGTGAGGAAAAATTGGCCCTGGTGCATTGCTTTATGCAGCTCAGAAGTATTCTGCAAGATGGGGAGGGATGGTACCTGAGTGCATTCCCTTTGGCTCTTGCGTGCAGGCATCTTGGCAGAGGCTCCTCGGATACACAGGATGAATTTTTAACTTAACAGGAGCTGCAGTGTGGTCTGCAGGGTTATCTTAAACTACATCAGACCTAGGCAGTAAAACAAAATAGGGCTTCTGAACCTCATGCTGAAGCTAAGTCGGTAGAAGGGTTTGTGAGGACAAATAAATCATGATTGCTTTAGGTGGGCTGATTTCTGGAAAGGGAGGCTGAACAAGTTTCCTTTGATGAATACAGCGTAGACTCTGCTCTAAGGTGGCCAGCAGTGATCCTGGTGAAAGGACAAAGTAAATTATGATGCAGTCCAGTGAACTGACTTCGTGCCAGAGCTTTATACTGTCACTCACCAGGACACCGGCTTTGAGCAAGGCTTCATTCCTCATGCTCTAGGCAGAGCTGAGATCGCATGGCTTTAGTTCTTGGACTGCTTCAGCACTGATTTTAGTTCTGTTGTCATTTTGCCAGCAGGAGTAAATAATGAGACAAAAAGGTGTCAAGTAGCTGAAAGACAAGTTCAACCGCCTCACTATGAGAAATTGGGGATCAGAGAAGATATTGTGTAATTAATTTTGTTTATACACAGACTCATTCAGCTGGCCCTGCAATGAGTACTCTTTCCTTATAATGAATCAAAATCCACCACATTTGGTCATGAGAAACCTATTTTTGTGCCAGCGTTGCTAAGTAATCTAGAGAACTCAATATACTTAATGATATTGCTTTTTGTCATGGTCACAACTTCTATGATCATTTGGTCTTTTATGGGGACAATGTATTCTCACTCCTGGTGCTGGAAATTGTACCTCTCCTTCATTGTCTCATCATCTTCGTGTCCTGTACTACAGAATGGTATTCCTATAGTGAGTGAAATATAAAAAATTAATCAGTAGTCCTGGAAGCAAGATATCAAGAAATAAAGCAAGAAATCACAGAATCAATTGGATTGGAAAAGACCCTTAAGTTCCCAAAGTCCATCCATTAACCTAACACTGCCAAGTTCTCCACTAAATACCACTCTCAAGTGCCACATCTGCATGTCTGTTAAATACCTCTGGGGATGTTGACTCAACCCCTTCCATGAGCAGCCTGTTCCAAAGCAATGATGGTATGGAATTCAGGTTGGAAAGAAAGAACAGTCTTTGATATTTCTTTTCAAAGCAGATGATATTCTTACACTGATATAAGATCTTGGCTTGACTGTTAGATCAGATCTTGTTATTTTGTCTTCTTTAATATTCTTGATGAATTTAATTTCTAGGTTTGACACTCTAATGATTTATATCTCTGTAAACTATGTTAGAATTAATTGTAACATCATTTACCCAGTAATGAATTCTATAAGTTTCTATAAGTTCCTCTCATCAGGTGGTCTGTGGTCTAAGGGAGGGGATCTGGGTGGAGGAAAGGCACATCTGTGAAAGAGCAAAGGGCAGCCCCTGTGGGATCAGCTCCAGCTGGCACAGAGCAGGAGGAGACTGGGGGATTGGGAAAGCTAAGCAGACCCAAATCACAAGCTTGGGACTTTTGGCAGCTTCTGTCCCTCTGACTATCCTAACAATTTTCCACTAACTGTTTTTCAAGATCACTTGCTTTAGGACCTCCTCATCTCCCTTACCCCGTCTTTTTGTGATCAACTCCAACAGACATCTCAGATTCTGCACTACTCTATGCCTAGCAGGAGTTGAGTGACTTACAAACCAGAAGAGACTGTTTCCTGTACCTCAATTTCAATGATAAACCAATGGAATTTGGTGTCAAATTAAGTGCCCAAATCACTCTGCAAAATCACTGTTAATTGATTAGCTTCAAACCCCTTGAAATATATACATTTATTTCAAGAATTGCACATCAGGACTTTGTTATCAACCCATTTATTATCTTATTTTACAGATCCTGGCCAAAAAATAACAGCTTTAAGAGTCAAGAACTTGTCAAGAAGCAGCTTTATTGACCATGCCTCCAAAAGCAGTGAGAGCATTAAACATAATATTTTACTGGGAAAGGCTGGAAATGCAAAGTATTTTTGGCCTGATACAGTAAATAATTTTCTTTTTTTGGTATGGCAAATAAAGGCATCTCTATCAAAATAGATCATCCCTCAGGCTAGTATATGCTGCTTTCCTAAAAAACATGCCCTTCCTCCTCAAGATACATTTGAGTGTATATGAAAGGCAAACACAGATGAATCAGATTAACGGTATTGGAGCATGTCAGCCTGAGATCCTGTAAGGATCAGTGCTTGCCAATAGCCAGCCACAGTCTGAGTGAGAACATCAGGCTCACATTACCCCATCCTCCCCTGAGCAGATACAAATCTCACACGTGTCAAGTGTGTGTTCACTGCTGGTTAATCATAAGGACAGCGGTGGCTTCGTCAGCCTCACGACTGACACCAGTGCAGCACCAGCCAGGAAAAAATATTTCTCTGCTCAGAATGGCATTTCATGCATTTAATTTTGAAATAATTTCTGGGACTATCCTCCATGTTAAATATTTTCAGATCTTCCTGAAAGCCGTCTTTTTCATCCATCAGCTGAGACTGATTTCAGTCAAGTTTTTCTTTCAAGGTTATGCCAATTTTTATTGATTAAGCAGTTGCATAGGAACATGTGTTTTCAAATCTCTCACCTATTTGTCTGTAATCATTTTCTGATATTTGATATATTTGAACAAAAAACAAGCATCAGAACATAAATTCACGTAATACCACCTGTGAATATCTTTAACTGTCCACATGACAAGTATATATATATATCAAGTATATATATATATGTATGTATATGTACAGATAGCAGGAAGAAGAAAATTCAGGATAACTTGGATAAACCACCAATGAAATTTTTTGTGTTTCTGCTGATACTTTTAGCTATTAACAGGTAAGGAGGCAGGCCCTTGAATATGCAGTTTATTATTATTTTTTTCATATTAAATCTATGAAAATATGCCAATCACACATTTAAGAGATGTAGACTTTTTGACTTTTTAAAAAGTTTTGTCTTTTACAGCTAAAACCAAAGATCAGACCCAACCTTCTTATAGGCCCCCTTTAGGTAGTTTAAGGCTGCTAGAAAGTCTCCCTAGAATTTTAGTCTTTGTACACTAAAATATGTTTAAAAACCCACATAAGTTTGGTTTTCATATTTCAGTAATCATTTTATTATCCACAGCTATATTCCAAGACATACAAAACACAAGCCTAATATGAAAACATTTTGTTTAAGCTTGAAAAGCTATCTCTTATCATTAAAAAAGCTAAATTAGAAAAGAACTCAAGAAAGTTAAAGATTTAGTATTCTGCAACTATTTTGGGTTTGTAATGTGTGAAACAGACTTGATATATAGAGAACGCAAATTAAAGCTATGGATAATAATTGTTGCTAATCTCAATTGTAAATGAAATGAAAGGATATTTTATTTTTTTCCATGGAACAAATTATCTCTTTCTATTCTGAATGACTCCTGCTAAGACTAGCCAGAGATATTGATCTCTCCTAGTAGTTCAGAAAGTGAAGGATTTCCTTTTGTAATATCTATTCTCAAAACTCACCTAAAGCTAGAAGCAAAACTGATGTCAGAGAACCTAAACCCTAAATCTAGAAGATCTAGATTTTCTGAGATTTTCTGTCCAGCTAATGAAACCACTGACAGAGTGTCAGTCACAAGCCAAGATTGCCAGCTTTGCTATCCTTGAGGGGGAGTGTTTCATGAAGGAAACATACACGCTGAGTATAAATCCCTCATGCTTTATAACACAGCTCTGAAAGCAAAGTTACTGAATATGCCCTGGTATGACACAGAAGAAATGTGGACACCAACACCCCAATTGCTTAATTTTTCTGTAAGTCCTCCAGAACAAGTTCCCATGCTTATTAGTATCCAGAGACATCAGAGGAACTGGTATTTGCTGTTGGGTCTTGATTTCTCTGCTTCCTCTCTGCTGTATAGAAAGGAATTTCACTTCTTTCACCTTGTGGGACACACTTGAATGATCTTGCAGGAAGGATTCAAGACATGTCTCCAGAAGCTCTGGAGAGATTCAGTCTGGTTTCCTTCCAGGGAAGCAGAGCAGGGCACTATTTCGGTTTTCATGAAGTAATGGCATTTTCATCAGCACAGAAACTTGACTACTCCTGTGCAGAGAGTTACACTGAACCATCATGGGTAAGAGTCCAGCAGAGAAATAGTTTGGTGACAGCTTCAAAGTCCCAACTTGTCAGCTTTTAAACTTAAAAAATTGCAGTCTGGTGATTTATAGTGAGCATAACGAGAACATAAAAATGTTTTCAAAAACATTCTTCTTTCGAAGCAAACAAATCTGAGACCTTTGGTCAGCAAAGCTCTTCCCTTACTGACCCAAGTGTAACATTACAGTCTTTATGAAACAAGAATACAGGTTCAGTAACAAAATGGTCCCCAGTGTAATCTCTGTCATTACAGATGAAAAACCAGAATCTCAGATTATACTCTATTCTATTTGTAGAGTTTAAGCCTAAAACAACAAACAATTAAAAAGTCATTTTAAATGCAAATAAATCTGAGAAAAAAAGAGAAGCTGTAGTTACTTTCTGGATGTACTTGACAAAAGCCATTTCATCTACCATGTGGTGCAAGATGAGATGTTATTAAATATTTATAGGGAAGAAACAGCCATATTCTTATGAAAAGGAGAGTATTTCTTTAATAATTACTAGAATGAAATATAATTTCTGGTTGCTAAAAAATTCCTCTCCCTTCTATGCATTAAGGTGAATGACATATTCAATAACAGTGCAAATGACAATCCAAAAGTGGAATGCAAAATGTCTCCCCCAGGAGTGTCAGTTTACTTTTTGGATCATATCCAAAGCTCTCGAAATTCTTTGAAATTCTTCCTATTGGTTTCAATAGGGTCAGGCCCCTATAACATTATATCACTCTACATGTTGTTGAACCTAATATTGCTCAATTGTTGAACCTGGGAGTCAACAGTCTGGTAGTTCAGTATTTGCCTTGAAGAGATGTTTCCATAATGTTTTTATCTTTTATCTTTCTGTACCATAAGTTTTAATTAAAGGCACCACTTTTTTGTCTCTCACTTTCCTTCTTTTGCCACAGTTGCAGAAAACTGATTTAGCAGTTTTTAATTATGAAAGGCTCTGCCTGGCAGAGTACCATGCCTTCATTCCTGCATAATGTGTCACAGGTACAAGCTGTGCCCAAATTAGTAGCAGTAATAATATAACAAAGAAAAACAAAACCATGTTCAGATAACTTAAGGCACAATCAAACCCATAGATCAAGCAAGATTTGATATTCAACTTTCAAAAATCTCCCGACATATATTCATTTAATGTTTCAAACACAATATAGTATTAAGTTTAATTTAGATGCTTCTTCTTCTTGAATGCTTATTACAAGCTACATTGTCATTCTTGTGTTCTGTTTTTCAAGTATATTCATCTGGATATGAGTGCAACGAAATTCATTGCATTAAAAAGATGTAACTATTTTCTTGAGGAGAGATATGCTTGGGAGAACAATGAACATTAGTTGTCCACATAAGTAGCAACATTCTATTTATATTAGTAAATTCATGTGCAAATGTAAGTGCAAATATGGTCAATTAAATTCCACCAACTCCCAGATTATATTTCAGGGTGGAGCTGGGGTTGACAGTGAGAAGATACGTCAAAGTTCTGTCAACAGCTGCTTGTGATATCCTGGTCTTCTGGAGGAAAACCAGGGAGTTTTTATCTCCATGCCAAAATGTTCGATCATACAAATCCAGATTGGTGCATACACTGCAAACAAGGGGGAAGCTTGGACTGCACAGAACTATGATTGTTGCTTCACCATTGAAGCAGTATGCCTAACAGAGGAATAAAGTGTGGCTTCAATCCTTCTCAAATTTTCAGAACTATTGTCATATTATAACTAGCACAAATGAGATTTTTCTTTCTCCTTTGGGTTAAAAATTAGCCTTCTATTAAACCATAATAAGTGCACATACTCACAAAGAGAAATATGTCTAACATAGAGAACACTTCGGCAACATTTTAAGACTTGCCATTCTGTTTTTCTTGTAAGATACCCTTGTGATCTATGAGTAGAAAATTTTATTAACCAATTCAGACTAAAAAAAATAAAGGAGACAAATCTCAGGCTTGATCACTCAGCAGTCATTCAGTAGCTATCAAAAATGAAGCCTTTTTGTACGTAGCAGCCAATAACACTAGCCAGATCTCCATTTGGGAAGCCTTTCTAAAAATTAGATTCATCTCATAAAAGTGGGAAGATCTGTTAAATTTAGAAATATTTTTGACATATGACTGGAGGTAGCATTATGATCCTCATGCAACAAACCTTTCAGAATCCTGTTCAACTCTAAGTACATGGAAAAGCTGTCTTTGTTGCTGCTTGTGTGAATTCTGGGTACACACTTAAAGATTTTGTTAGGTTTCATGCCTGAAAACTAAGGTTATGTGTCTGAATCTCCAAGTATGTACAGCAGTGATTCAGGAACAGCAACACAAGCCCACACCAAAAGCAATATAATAAAATGTTTCTACTGTTTCTAATAAAAACCCTCAGAGTCCAAACTTAATTATATGCTTGAATATTGGCGTATCAAGCTAAAAATCTTACTCCAAGGACATGGAAATAAATAAAGGAACACAAAAAACAATACAAGAAGATTAATGAATGTTTAATAATATAACTGAGTTTCCTAAATTAAGTTTGAAAGGAAAGAGTTGGGAAAGGATTTATTTCTACATTCTTGCTGTAGAATTGTATATGACAATAGCTTGAAAAACTTCAATAATGTGATAACAATGCTTAATTTTACAAGTGGTGTAATTGGAGGTAAATATTTAAAGTCATCTGTCAGTAGAATGGACATATGTTTTACCCCCTATGATTTTAATATTTTTAAGTGTCCATTCTACCCTCTAAGAATACAGTTCTACCACTAAGCACTACCAAGAAAGCTCACAAATTATATGAATAAGGGGCAGATTTGGAATACAAATAAAGAATGCTAAAGAACTGCATTCAGACTCAAGCATTCCTTTACAATGCAAATCCTCTGTCCCAAGGGCCACACACAAATGAGCAGTCATGTCACAGGTAGACCTGCTGTGATACAAACCTAGACCATGATCTTTTCCAAACATGTATAAAAGGTATTCACACAGTATGTTTCAATGTGAAATGCCATAACTTTTGCTTCCTAGTAATATCCCCCTAAGATGCTGAAACCACTATACATAATTTTTCTCTTTCTCATCTAGTGAACAGTGGTCACCAAAAGAGGTTATGACTAAAAAAAAAATCAGTATACCATGTAGACATCTAATCAGAGCAACTAGCTAGGATAACTTTTTTACATATAATTGTTCCTTGCAACAGATAATGAATTATATTAACACTAAAAATGGCATATTGGTAAAAAAAGTATTAGATTTTACCAAAGCAAAGAGTGTGTGTGATTGGGAAAATCAAATTTAATAGTATCTGAAAGTCATAATGCTTTGTAGTAAAATTTTTTCCTTGTACAGTGGTAAGTGAAAGGTAAAAGAGCAGTTTCTAGTCTATAAAATCAATGTGCTTGCATTTTACTCACTGTTTTTTCTTTTACAGAGAAAAGAGTTCAGGCATAGTGAGCTGCCCAATCCTTTAAGCTACAATTCCACTGTGAGTAGTAAATTCTGTATAAATGTGCAAATTTTAGGGGGCTTGGGGGAGGATTTTTTTCCAAGATGGAAAAATAAGTAAGGCATTTTTATTTCAATTAAGCAATTACTAACAGAGTTGTGATGACAAAATTTATGTTTGAAATGTCTGTAAAATAATCTTAGTTATTAAAATGTAATAGCCATTATATAGGATCTAAGATATGTATAAAATTATAGTAGTGCATTATTGCAGTCTGGTGTCCACCTGTCCTGAGGAGTTATGTAGCAGGAACCTTGCTGGGAGTTCTCTAAAATGTAATAAAACATTATTAGCACAGGGAATTCTGGGCAGATGTCAAACCAGTCACAATCTCTGCAGCTAAAGTGTTTCCTGCAGCAGAGAGCATGAGTGCTGGGGCTAAGGTGAGACATTTAAACCCAAGATTTAAATCATGCAAATCCATGTGCCTGTGCTGCTGATGTGCTGGGAAGCAGTTACATTTCCCATGCGCCAAACTTGCTTCCAACACCTGAGCATCCAAATATTCACCAAGGGCCCTGTTGGACTCCCCTAGGAGTCTCAGTAAGCTGAGAGTTTGTACACACAGCAGGAATGTCTATACACAGTTTGAATGTGTTGCGTTCTCAGATTTTGAAACCATCTTCAAAATGGGAGGCTAAATTGTCCATCATGATTGACAATGGACGTCTCAGAGTCCTGCTACGTGAAATTGCTCTCCTAAGGTAACACAATGACTTTAAGTTAGGTAAAGGAATGGAAATGGCTCTGTAAGGTTTTGCTTTCTCTTGGGCATAAGCCTTTCTATTCCACTCAATTTAGCTGAGTATCTTGCTCTCAGGGAACTGATTGGTTAATGAAATTGCTGGTAGGATCAGTAAAGTGATTTCTCCTTCCTCTCTCTATAATGGTGAAAGTGATAGATCTGGTGCCAGAGCCATCTCACTTGCCTTCTGGGGAATTGAAGGGAGCCCAGAGAGGAGAATAAATCTGAATTTAGACTAATCATTACTTCTGAGGTGCATAAATTCTCTATAAAGCTAGCTGATTTTTTCATTCCAATTGTAACTAATTTGATTCACTAAATCTACTGACGCAGACACTCTTGTTACTTTATACAGCTTAAAAGTCATGCTAAACTGGTAGCTCATGCTAATTTTTACACCAGAAGGTTTTTTGTTGTTGTTGTTGTTGGGTTTTTTTGTAGAGCTCTCTGAAAATGCCCTTAAATGCAGTAAAATCTCAAGATCTTTCCTGTCTTCTGTATATCTCCATATTCAGTATGATGGAACAGCACAATCTGACAAAGCCTGGGAATACATATTTTTACTTCAGTTGGCACTTGAATCGCCCTTTTGAGTATCAGAATTCCACAGTTGTTTTCCAGTTGAGATCCTGGCTCTTCCTAAATCTTCCCTGGCAATTCTGCAAGCAAGTATAACCTTAGCATGATGAATTATCCCATGAATAGAATTTAGCTCCATGTTTATGTGTGTGTCCTTTCCTGGTTCTTTCTCTCACCCAGCAAAAGCTTCAGAGACTCTTCTGTTGAGTACTCTGTCAAGAAAAAGAGACTTTTTATTTTAACAGTTCATTGTGGGTGGATACTGTGCTGTAATATAACAATTATATTTTGAAAATTCCCAAGAAAAAACTGATTCAGAATGAGAGATATGAAAAAAAAATAATTTTTTTTGATCCCTGAAATTTAATTTTGACAGTTCCCAGATATTTACATATAGTACTTCAGGAATGGTGCTCATCTCATATGGGGACCAGGACAGGTTTATGTGAGATCCTTCACAATCTGCTAGGATGTGACAGTCCCAACGCTAATGAGATTTAAAAAAAAAAAAGTTTGAAAAAATACAAGACAGAAAATAATTAGGAAAGGAAAAAACAAAGAGATCACATGAGCCTTTCAGAGCGAGATAGAAACTCAGTGGTGGTGTCAGAACAAGAACCAAAATATCATGTGCCTGTCCCAGCAAATGCTTGTCCAGGTTGTAATCCAGCTGACTCACTGCCAAGCACATGTTATATTTAGCCTGTCCAGCTGAAATGCCCATAGTGCAAGACTAAATAGTCCTGCTTTTCTTTAAATTCTCCAAGGAATAAAGGCCTAAAAGGAATTGGGGTTTCAAAGTACCTTGTGGTAACAGAAGTAAGCAGAAACATTGTTGGTACCCTGATGCTTCCTGGTTGGTAACACATGGGATTTATTTCACTTTTCTTAAACACTTTAGCACTCTCTGAGTATACTGAGATAGAGTTATTCCACGCTGATTAAAATGCAAATGACCCAAGGCATTTTTGTAAAGATGAGACAAAAGTGTTACTGAATTGGGAAGGTCATGGAAGCAAAACACAAAAGCTATAAATCTATTTAAAAGTAATATTTATTGAAATCTTTATAACTAAGGCCAGAGTTGAAGAAACCTGCACAAATATTATAATTTTGTCCTGCAGCAGGCATCCATAGGTGCTCTCTGAGAAACCAGAAAGAGTGTGTCAGTCTCAGATTTACATTGTTGAAGTCCATAAATTACACTATTGAAATGAGCTTTTTTTATTGTACTCTTTTCCATTCTACTTCTGTTGCTGGGTACACTGACTGTTTTTCTTGTGAAACTTAGTCACATAGTACAAATATTAGTAAGCAGAATGTGAAATAAAATGAAAATATGATTTGGTTATGCTTGGCTCCAGTAGACTAGAGAATATAAAACACTATCAACAGAGATATTCCTTTTATGGTGGAATGTGATACAGTGGTAAAAGAAGGCAGGGCAGGAAGAGTTTGAAGTTATGCTAAATTGGCTAGAGCAGTTTAATTAGGGATTTGGATGTAAAATGTTTAAGTCCATGCTTATTTTTAGCAAGTCCTGTAGCCTTTAAATTAATGTGATACACAGATGTTTTATAATCATGAGTTATTTACCAAAGCATGTTTACTATTGAAACACAGTAGATTTACTGCCAAATAATGCTCCCTAACTGTTTTAAATGTCAGTAAGTAACAGATATGCTTTTATTGAACTTTATCACTTCTGTTTGGGCTGCTGAAAATTTCATAGGGTGACTAGAGATCTTCAAGAACCCTCGTCTCATAGGAGTCCAGATGTTCATTTTTTTATTCAGCTTAGCTTCAGCTTTATGCAGTTTTATGCTCACATCAGGAGTGGTTTTGAGTGTCCTGCTTTGGAAATTAGGGCTTCCTTAGGTTAGGCAGCAGTGTCACCCTCACCTGGCCTAACTGGTCCTGTGCTGAAGATCATCCTGGAGACAGGTATGTCTCAAAGCTCAGTTTGCCCTCTCCTCAGCCATCACAGCTCACAGTTACCTCAAACCACAAAAGACAACTTCCAGGAAAGGTGCTAATAGAGTATCAGAATTGTGTTGAATGTCTTCTGTTCTGCTGCCCATGCTAAGGTGCCCATGCTAAGTAACCTGCAGCAGAAGATGAAGGCACGCAGCATTAGGCTGCCACCTTTACAGTCATGGCTGAATTAATCTGCTTCAGCCCTTGTTAATCATGTTTGAAATATAAACATTTCACTTTCAGTAGTGCAGTTTTATTGAGATGTTACTAGGCAAAAAAAAAAAATATTGAATTTTGCCTCTTTGATGATTTTGATCATCTTGCTCGGACACAGAGTTGCAGGCTTAGGAAGTTCCTGAGTCATAAAATATCTGAGGCTGGAAGAATATTTTTGAATTACTAAATCATTGACTGAATATATCCTATGTGTTTTCTCTGTTCTGAAATTTCTCACCAGACATCTGGTTTTGGCCTTAGTAAAGGAGAAAGAGTTTGTGGAGGTGAAGTCAATGGGCTATCTGATCTTGGCACATAAACCTCTCCTTTCTTTGAGAAAAACCACAGTGACAGCAGAGATCAAGCAGTGCTTGGCAAGTAAGAATTGTGAAAAATAATGAAAAAAAAGAGGACAAGTTCCAACAAAGGACATAGAAAACAAACAGAATCAAAACCACAGAACCTACCACACAGTAGGAAAGTATTTCTTAGTCACACATCATAACCACACAGAAAGACAGGAGATCTACACATACAAATGTTAATATCCAAAAGAATGAAGAATGTCTAAAAGTAGGATGGAATTTGACCTTCACATCAGTCTACAATCAGTCATTCTTGGAGCCAGGATAAGAGTCTGTATGATCTTCTGAGAGATTTTAATGGTTCTGCTACAGAAGATTGACTTTCCTTCTGATAATTAATGACAACAACACTAAAGCACTGTGAGCTGGAAAAGTTGACTAGGGAAGCAAAAGGCTAACCAGCCATTTCAGGATGAGCTTTCGTGAGAAGCAGAAGATAAATAGAGACCAAGGAAATAATTTTTGAACTGTCACAGCTATAATGATGAAAACACCACACTAAAAAACAAAATACATTTCTTGAACAGTAATGTTTCATTTCAGGCTTGCTGCATGGGTGAATATGTATTCCCCACTAAGTTCCTAAAGGACACCCTGTACCACAGTTTTATTTTCATCGGCATCAAGCACAGTCCAAGATTACATCCTGCTATATTGGTGTTACAGACCATTACCAAGGACCCAGCCTGTGAGTTGTAGAACGCGGATGAACTGCTGGAGTCACAATGTGATCTTTGCATTGTCAACCACACATCAATCACAACGCAGCCGTGCAGAATCAGGAAGCACACCATGGCTTCACCCATCTTGAGTGTGATCTGCAAAATGTGGAAGGTATATTCCCTGTCTTCAAGAGGTAATTATCTACTGAGTTACTGCAGTCAAATTTCAGCAATTACAAGGCAAGAAACTATGTCAAATTGTTTTAGAGAAGTATGCAGTCTCATGAAAATTATTTCATCACTGATGGAAAAGAAGAATCAATATTATAAAGAATGAAGTTAAACAAGCCAGTAACTGCAGTGTAAGAGCTCATACTCTGATTTTACATAAATGCTGTCCTAGAAGTTAACATACCATTGATTTGTCCACATTATAATGTGTTTAACAGAGTTTTTTTAGCAATTAGTTTAGTTTTTTCAAATTGAATCAGAATTCATTGTATTTTCCAGTCACAGTGTGCTTTACATAGTACTATAACAAAAAAAATCAAGTATTTGTAACCTTAGATGTTTTATACTTATCTCTTTACTCTAGGTTGAAGGCATAACACTGTCTGATTTCACAAGCAGGAGCTTCTCTTTTCACAGCAACCAGGTAATGGCAACTGCAACCGTATTTCCAAATTAAGGAATAACTCTTCCTGCAACCCTCCATATCTGACACCCGCTTAGGGCCACCATTTCCCAATTATCTTTGCCAATCTGAGGTGCTGCAAAGGTCCAAGGAAGTCTCTTTTTTCAACCCCTCCTTCCTTCACGCCTTTTTTGAGTGAAGCTATTCAAGAAGAACGTTCAGGGCTGCACATTCTTTCCACATATATGGGGAAGAACAATGTACCATTAACTGCAGCTCATTCACTGAACATATCAGCAATTTCTTCATAATTTTTCCCTCCTAATGAGCATTTACAAATGCTTTTCTTTCAGCCGGACTATCTTCTGCATCAGGAAGTCCAGGCATTCACTTTTAATTCCCCACTTTTGCAGCATCATGGCACTTAATCATCATAGCATGGCTGACATAATTTGTGTTTTGCCATCCTGCAACTTTAAAATGTCCAGGCTTGCAACAGGAACAGAACACTCTGACTTATTTTACAGAAATTTCAGGGGTGTAAAAGGCATTCAAAAATAATGTAGCAAACACTAAGGGAGAGATTTAAATATTTGGGAGGACTACAGACAAATTTGATGTTTTGTCTGTTTACAGTGAAGGAGAAAAAAGGTCTGAAAATAGATTGCAGTGTAACCTTGTTAAAGTATTTTTATATGTTTTATGTGTCATGTGAAAATATCCCATGAGACATGAGAATGAAATTAGGTGCTTGCTTTCTGTTTGACCTCGCTCTGATCTGACTGTAAAAATGGTCACTAATGTTTGATTCTTCTGATTCCTTTGAGTAGGAAACAAAGAGATCAAACTAAGTTGCAAGGCACTGAGTACAAATCTACTCTGTTACTAAGGTTGTTCCAATGCAGAGAGAAAGCATGCAATTGAATGGATCGTATTGTGAAAAGCAGTCCACTTAAATGGAACTAATTCCCAAATCTCAAACCAAAACTGAATGATTGCACAATAATGTTTATTGTATTCAATTTTATGGATAACTTTGCCAGATATACATTGTAAGAAGCTATTGTATATGATAGCATAACATAAATCAGTCAGATATAATTTGGACATGGAAAACCAGAAGGATGTGTGATGTCTGTACTGAGTTTGTGTATCTTATGCACAGGGAGTTTTCTGATTTTGATTTTCATGGAAATGAAATCCGATTCTAAACATATAGAAGTAGCCAAGTTAAAAATGTGTTATGTTGGCTGTATTGTACATACAGATTTGGGATGTAAACTTTAGCCTTTTAAATGCTCATTTTGGATTAGGACATGTGACTTCAAAAACAAAATCATGGCATTTCTTCCCTTTATTTTTACTCACCCCATTTTACTACAGTTCAAAAATACTGTCAGCTGAGAAAATCCAAAAATTTTATTTGTGTCTCTTTTTCCTTTTTTTAAAAAATAAATTATTCAGAAATGCTATTCGGGTATATTATTTGTGAGACAAATAATCTTTAATGACAAATAATTTTCCTTAGTACATAGAGAATTAGTAAATCTACCAAAGATGGATTCAGTGGTTACACTTACATTTATGAACAAGTTAACTAGATTTTTTTGTAATATTTAGCATTTTTACTGTCCCTTCTATGCTCCTACACTCACAATTCAAATTCCCAAGTACACATGATATCCTACAAACACAGTCAAAATTACATGAATGTTTTATGCCAAGAAATTAATTTTTCCAAGAAGAAGAAGTTTTGAGGAAAACTGACCCGCGGGATAGGAGAAGTCTAAGGTATGAAGTCCAAGGACAGCATTGTAAAATATCTTTCTATTTTCTCAGCTTTATCAAGTACAATTGGCTTACTGGACAAGATGAGCTGTCAGCCACCAGAGCAAACTGATTTACCAGATGCCCTGCAAAGCATTTGTACCACACATAGCACTAATATCCTGCGCCAGAGCCATGGAACTGGCTGGCTGCAGCTCCTTGCACTGGAGGCATGAACAGCATTGGGACAGAGCTTTGCCAAGCATGAGATAGGCATAACCTCACCATAGCAGAGACAGAGCTGAATGAATAAGAACAGAATGGAAGAATCTGGCAGTGACTCAGGTGAAGCTGAACCTTAGAAATAATACCCCTTTTCTTCTCTCCATGCAGGAGAATTGTCACAGAAGTGTCATACCAGTGGGTTTGGCCTAATGGCTTTCCTAGGGCACGTGCTGCATCTAAGGGAATACATCTGAATTTCCCAAAGGCAGGAGTTGCACGAAGAAAATTAGAGTACGTTCGATGAAGTAACATGTTACATGTGTTTCTTAAATACTTTCTGAGTTAGGCCCAAGAGCTTTAAAAAGGTGAGCAATAAAAGCTGGTGTTGTTGAGTATCCATATCCTGTACCGCATTCTTCGACGGGAGATAAAATATTCTAGTAATGGAAAATCAAAACAAAACAATCTTGCCTCAGAGTATTTTTAAAATTATTTTACAGGGATATTTGCAAAATTTCATTGCATTAATAGTAGAAAAAAAGGGCATTTTTCATATAATTTCCTATTGGTCCTCATGATTTTGTCACCAAAACCATGCTGGTGATATCAGGAATATATTTCTATTTCTACATTTCTCTGTTATCATCCAGCTTGCGGGACTTTCTGGGAGGCCAGGTGTCTCCAATTTGGAAGAAATTATTAAAATCTGTTCAGCTGGTTCTGCATCAAAGAATTCTGTAATTGCTTGGTTCTAGGGCTTTCTGCCATCTGAGGCTGAAATGGCAACCATCTGTTAAGAATTCTTCCGCTGAGTAATTTTATTCATATTCTGAAGAACATCAGGAAAAAAAAGCAAAAAAAACCTCAAAAACTTTCTTAGTTATAGCATGGTTTTGAATGGAGCTCTGAAGAATTCATCTCCCAGTAGTTCTTGTTGTCAAGTTTCTACACTGGTTGACTGTGCAGCAGAAAGAATGGTTTACTTACCATGAAACATTATTATTTTATGCTAATGATCACTCACAGGAAAAACAACCAATGTTTTGTTCTGATTTGTTCATGAATATAATCCCTACAATGTTCTGAGAGCTCCACAGTTTAAATTAAAGAGAATTCCTGGTCTAGGAGGTGTAGGATTTAATAGTCTTTTCTATAAAAGTTTCTGGAAAATAAACATCCACATTCTACTATCTAAGGTCAATTTGTCATTTAGGTTAAGGTTTACCTTCAGCAACCTGTGCCATCTCAAAGTGTCTAATCAAAACCCAGTCCTCTAGGTTTCTTCTGTACTCAATCCTAAGGCACGAATGTATCTACTGAGAAATTCACCTTAATGTTCATGGCCTTTGGACCTTTTTTTTGTTCTTTGGGGTGTTCTTCTCATAAAATGAAGTGCTTATTTTTTCCAACTCTCTGTGCTTTCCCAGTTTTATAACTGCTGAGGCCCCATATATGTTCTTACTAAAACTTCAGACACTAACTTCTGTTGTATTTAGCAGCAGTGTAGATTATATGAATAGATCTAGTATCATAACATAGTATATATGTAAGGAATACTAATTCTATGATTCTTGTTTCTGAAAAATGTACATTTTGGGTTTTGATTTTGCTGGTGGTTTGGTTTTGGGATTGGCTTTATTTTATTTGTGCTTAGGGAATGAAAGGGAGTAGATAATATCACTGTTGCCTAAAACACCTCTGTCTTGAATGACAGCCACACAAAATAACTTTTCTCCTTGAAGAACTTAAAGACTAAAAAAAACTGTGAGTGGATGACTTTCCAGGTAGATACCTGAGGAACAAAGGGAACGAGTTAACCAGAACTTCAAAATATATCCAGAGCAAGGGTTAGGGTGGAGTCTTCATTTGGAAATTCACATTTTTGTGTTCATCACTGCAACTTCTTCAGCTTTTTTGTAGGACTTCTCTTTTTCATTTTAATAGACAACTATCAACACTATCTCCTCACATCTGGAGAAGCCAGCACTCTGCCACCACATTCCACATGACAGGCTCTTAATACGTGCTTTTAATCCCAGTTCTTCTTGTCCTAATAGTGTGAAATACTAGAATGTTGGGGAAAGTGACTGCTAAATTGTCATGTTTACAATATTTTAAAGGGCAGGACAAAATAAAAGTTGGAATAAAAGCCAAAAGATTGTGGTAGAGTGAAATAGAAGATTTACAACTCTTGTTGCTCACCTTTATAAAACTCATGGGCCTAACATGGAAAGTATCAGGAATAACATGTAAAACTTTACTTTTAACTTACTAGAAAAATCGGGTATTTTCACGCCTTGTACAACAATTTTGTCTTTAAGAAAAAGTAGGCTGGAGGTGAGCTGTAACGACTGCCTACCTCGTACTTTTGAAGCAGGAATATATTTCTTGTCCTCTATGTGTACAGTGAACTGCACAATATGGCCTTGACTATGAGTTTGACTCATTTATACTTTATCCTCTAATGTGTTATTTCGTTATTTCAGAGGTGCTTTTAAATTGATAGCATTTTAGATATATGTGAAAATAGAAAATAGGAGCTTCAGTGTTCATCTGTCTTTAATATATGCCTGAGTCATTAGTGATCCCACAGGAAGACCAACTGCCCATATAATATGTGGATTTCATTCCTAGGCCCAGCAATATGGTAACAGTTTATAGAAATAATTTATCACTTGATGTTTTTACAATGCCTTCCTTTCACATCTTTGTGCCATCATTAAGCAATCACCAATTTCAGGCAGAGCCTTGGTCAAATGCTGAGGCATTCTCACTCTTCTATTTCTGATGCAAGCAACAGGGGATTCAAAGTGACAGAGCATCCAAGAGCTGAGAGACACCCACAGACACCTGAGGGGATGGGATGAATACCCCTCAGGGACAAACAGAGGGCCATGAGCATGTGTTTTCAGTCCACCAGTTTTATGACATTTGGAAAGTGTATTTTACCAGAGACTGGGGAGCTGCTTTATTCTAAAACTCTTTTTCTTGACGGAGGTCTCCTTACCAGCAGAGTCCAGTCTGCAATTTCTTCCCAGAGCCCTTTGAACAAACAGCCTTTTCTGTCCTGCCTTCACTTTGGAGCTCCAAGCCCCCAAGAGTCTGTCTGTGAGCTGATGCCCAGCCTCAGCAGAGCACTCTCAGGCAGCTCACTGAGCTGTGGTCATCCCCACGATGGGCACTCACTGATCCAGCCTTCAGCCCTCCCACCTCAGCAGAGCCTGGGGACTGTGCACTAAGCCATGCACTTTGTTAATTCATTAATGTCCTTTAGTGGCTCTTAGATCATTGTGGTAACAGAATTACTGTGACCTGGAATGCTGTTTTACAGCAAAAAATAAAACTGAAGCTAAATTGAGTGTGACAGTGACCATAGAGAAGAATAACATTGTTAATGGAGCCCTTGCACTGCTCAGATTCCACAGCCAACACTGGGATTGTAAAACAACACTTAGTTTGATTTTATGCATAGCAACAACATCAAAACTGACAGAAACAAGGGCTGTGAGATAGAAACATACCAAAACCATGCTTGTGTCAGAGGAGTTTTGACTAATGAACTGAAGACAGGAGGTCTGAAGAGATATATTCAGTACTAAGGTTAGTAGCAACACTGTGACTTAGCCAAATGTTATTTTCTCAGCTCCATTTTGTTTCTAGTAAGGGAGCTGTCTTGTTTCTCTGCTGTTATATTGAGAAGACTTAATACCAAAAGAAACTTTATGGAACAGCATTGTCACAGCAAGGAAAATTGAATGTTGGGCACTACATCAGCATGCTCAGCCCTTGCTCAGCTGTGCCAGCTCCAGAGCATCAGGGACCATGGACTCAGGAGTGTGGGAACCTGGCATCAGCTGGTGCTAGGGTGCAGAACATGGACATGACTTGTAAGAAGGAATCTCCCACAGCAATATGGCTGGGAATGAACCCAGAAACTGTCAGGGCTGTTTGCATTGAAGTAACATAAGTCACATTAGTATCCAGGTTTGAATGAAGCTTTTTGCAAAATGTGGATCTCCATTATGGATAATTAAACCAACAATTGTAACATTCAGGTTCAAATAAAAGACCTGACATACATTTCTCTCATGGAAATGAGAGAAGCAAAAACAGAGATGTTCATTACTGTAGTGCATTACATGGCATGTAAATGCTTTCTCTATGTAATCCTTTTTCATAATTCAGAGAATATTTTAAGCTTGCAATATCAATTGCCAGGATAATAACAAGGCAGCACATAGAATATAGAATAAATACTCCTTTCTTTTTAGCAAAGATTTAGGTAGAAAAAGATCAATTTAGGTAGCAATCAAACCAATTGAACTTGTCAGAAAGGTAGATAAAAACAGTGAAATTAAAATATTATTTTTCAGTACTTAATAATGAGCTGTCAGTATCATCAGGAAAAAAAAGATAAATTCCAACTTTAATAACATACAGTCATCCATGAACTGTGTTGGCTCTGATAGTATCTGTTTTGGGAAGAACAATAACCTCAAAGATTCAAACTTGGAAGTATTCACAAAATTCTGCTAACAAAAATATTTTTGAGATTGAATTCCAAAGGAAAAAGAACACGTGAGAGAAGTAAATGTAGTACTCATGGTTATGCATGCATAAGCCTATGTAGAAACTCTAATACAGAACACTTGTACACTTCTATAGATGTATAGCTTTCATGAAAACTTCCCCATGGGAGATTTCCAATTCTCAAAAAGCCTCCACACCCCTCAGAAAAATGTCCCTCAGAATATACTCAGATTCAAGGAGGAATCCTGTAAAAATAGCGTGCCATGAACTGATGTAACTCATTGTGCGTAATACACTCAATAGAAGCAAGCGGAGGCATAAGTGAAACTGTCTGTATAATTGAGTTTTTCCAGGGGCATTTTATTGCTTACTTGCATACTTGCATTTATTCAAACAAAGAAAAGAATAAACTGGAAGGAAAAAAGGATTCTAATAGGCTCCCTTTGAGAGAACTAAAATTACTTTTTCTTCACCTTAACTTTCTAAGTGTCTAAACCTTTTTGTCCTTCCTATGACTGAGCAGGCTGCCACCCTCTGTAACTGTAGCTCTTCAGTGTGGTGATACCTCCAATCCTTGTCTGCATGCCTTCTGGAAATATGGCATAGACAGGCGGCCAGAGAAATTACTTCCCTTGGAGAACCCTGGCTTAAATGTCACGTCTGACACGTTTGGGCAGAATCAGCAGCATCCAGTAACCCTCCACATCTGGCTAGAGCCATGTGTGACACTGACACAGGACAAAGCCATCTACCTTACTTAGAAATCTTTCCAACAATGTTCCAAGAAATACTTCAGAAACTTATACTACATGTGTAAAAAAGGTGAAAGGATTGTTTCTGGACATGCTTCTTCAAAAACCTGTACATGAAGTTCATTTTCTTAACATATTTACTGATACTGTCTGCTGGTGCACCAGACCATAAATAAAATATTCATCAATACAGTTTCATCAATGTAGTCACTTCTCTTGACTTGGTATTCCTGATCTATATGACTGCGACTCAAATGTGAATGAGGTTAAAACCAGCTATGCTGGTCTTCTCAGGGTCACTATCTTAAACTTTTCCCAAACTTTGTGTTTTTATTTCTTCAATTCATAAACAAATTCAATATATTATAATGCTTGGAATCAGTCCTAAAATCACATAGGTTTTGTGATCAAAACTATGTGCAGAAGAGTGAAGGAAAGTGGCTCTGGATTTAACTGGATCCAATTATCACTGGATTCTGTTGAAATAAAGCCAAACCACTAGAAAGCACACTACACTGATGAGATTAGTCCAGTGTCAAGGTTTTTGCATAAAACTACACAAAATATCAGAACAGTGTGGTGCTGATGTGATAGTATTGCTATTATTGTTAGTGTCATATGGATGTTTTATAGCACCAATACTGTCATGGTCTTAAAATATGAAGGTTTCATTAACATGTTCATTGAATCTGTAACTTTATCCCTTAGGGATTGTCTTTCACTCACTGGGAGACTTTTTCTTCCATATATGTCTGATTTCTTTCAATATTTATTTTAATTAAGATTGTCTTGAAAATGAAAATGAGAAAATATTTCTGTCCATAATTATAAGAAATGTTTACTTGACACTTTGTTGGATGGGAAATATTTTATAGTAACATAGATTTTGTCACTATTGCAAAAAAATTAATTTTACAATGGCCATGTAGGTTTTCACCTTTTGTCTCTAAGTGGCAGTATGCTGGGTAATGCTCCTGTTTCTTATAAGTTGATCAAGGAAATTATGAACAGCTGGAGAAGTTGCTGAGACTTTCCATATTTCCAGATTAGCCACTATAAAAATTAAATCACACAGAATTATGGGAAGAGTTTTGAACTTGTATTTCTTGTGCTTTAGCAATATTGACACTGAGAAGATTTCACTTGCAAATTAGATTAAAAATAGAATTTATATTTGCTTTGTAAACTGCTGGAGATATGCACCACCCTGTAACACCCAGCATAACGATGCTCTTGTTCTTGTGGACTCCTATTTCACAAAACAAATAATCTCTATTGTATCAAATTCCTTTGGCCAACATATATTAGCACATATTAGCAAAACCTAGTATTTTGATTGTTTCCTTCTTCCCTGTCCTCTTTGATTTGTTTTCTTCTTTTCCTTCTACAGAAATCCCACAGCCAGCCCAGATCTCCTAACAGAGAGTTAAATATTTATTGTTCTTTGTCAGTTTATATTTCTATGTTTTTTGATGTCATTGCATAATATTTAAGGAAAAAGATTGAAGACTTCTGCTTAAGTAGATGCACAAAAATAAAACATCACTATAATACTGCATTCTCTACATTAGCTTCTCCCAATCTGCCCCCCACAAATGGCACATACCTCTGATGTTGCAAGTCAGCCTTCATTTTGCTTTCCACTATATGCTTTCCCAAGTGTAATAGCAAAACAAAAAATTTTACTTTCTTCACAAAATTGCTGCCTGGAAACGGCAATGGTCCCTTAGTAAGTGGAAGTTTATTAATGGTTATAGCAATTGAGGGGAAAAGAGAGGAGGATATGTCTGTGATGTAGAGAGGAAGGTATATTTGGGATTTGAATTTATTTTCATTTTTTCAGACTGATGATCTTCCTCTGCATTGCCTTTCAAATGAATTCTCATGGAACAACTACAGGGTGGAAAGCCTCTAAAGAAACAGTTCAAAGGATTCTATAGATTTACATGTAACATTCTATTATATTAATAGTATGATTTACATTGACTCAAATGGGCTAAATGACATCATTGTTTTACTGTGGGAGAAAGAAGTTAAGTTTAAGTTGGAAATAATATTGTTCAGAATCTTATCAGTAATATTTATGAAAGTATTAATATTACATCAGGGAAAAAATTGAGCTGAAATCCTGAAGAATGTGTTTTATATTATAAACTTCCATAAACCATTGACACAGAGCAGCTTTAGCATTTGGCACAACTGTTTTCTCTCTGAAATTCTATATATGGCAAAGGAACAAAAAATAATTTGTCATGTTTTCTTCTTGTTCTCAGATTTCTTTAGTATTGATTGATATATTTATGGCATATGAATACAGAATGTGCAGATGTATGTGTGAATAACTACAGAGAAAATTAGTTAATTCAATATTTTAATATTTTAGATCATTGATGTTTGAGAAAAACAATCCAGATAGGAAAGGAAAAAGTTACTGTTGATGATTTATTCTTTTTGGAAAAAAAAAAGGGTATTGAAACAAAATGGGGATATTTTCAGCAATACCTTGTCTACTGAAATATGTACAATTTTTCTTCAAGAATGAATATTATGTCCAATTATTGAGACACTAATGGCAGAATTATATATATTGAAAAAATATAAAAGCAAAATTACTTGGGATATTCATACCTATTTTTTTCAATTATATCTGTCATTAGAAACAGATTGATGGTACATGCTAAGGTATTTAATTCTATTTTGGTCATATCTTTAATATGGAGGTACACTTAAACTGCTGAAGATAAGTTTTGCTGTTCTTTTATGAACAGATGTCAAGATTTTATAATAAATTTGGGAAAAATAAACTTTCAATGAGGAAAAAGTAGAAAACACTTTTTTGAAGACAGCCATTGGAGAATAGATATAAAAATTTTAAATTGGAACAATATAATGATGACAAAAAGCAACATAATGATATCTCTCTAGTGTTATACACTTCAAAATTTCCTAAATGATACATTTTTTCATTATATAAAATATTTTTAATATCATGAGTGGAAGTTGAATAACATAATTCAAGTAAACATAGTTTTGTAATCAAATTTTGTTATTCTTTTTGCCTAAGAATCTTCCTCGTTGTTTTGTTAAAATCCATTGCCCTTACTTTACCAGGTTTTCAATATCAAGCCTTAGCAAAACAAAAGGCAAAACTGAGAGAAAATATGGAAAAGAAACATAATTTATGGAAGATGTTCCTTTAAAAAAATAGACACCTTCAAATCAGCCAGGTGTATAACTGACAAAGCAGTGAGCTAGAAATGCAAAATTAGGTGATTTGGATGCAATTGATGGGAAATGATATTCCCCTCTCCATTTCAGGTACTAATGTGTGTGCACACTAAGAGTTCACATGTGTTCTGTGGCTTTGGTTATCTCTGTTCAGAACTGCAAATGGCTGTTGGCTTTTAGGGGACTGCCAGCTCCTGTGAGAAGATGCTTATCAGTTCCTAACTCAGTGCCAAAAAAGTCCATGTGCACTGATACTGGGCTTTATACTGCCTTACTCTTCTGTGCCTTGCTCTTCTTGCTCAGAGCTTTTTATTTGCCTTAGCTTTTCATTCTATTTCCTGCAGTGGAAGTGTCTATTCATCTGCCCTTGAAATGGTATCTGATATGAGCAGACAATAATTCTTGGGCCAGTTTCTGAATATATTTCTGTTGGAGACAGTTATTACCCTCTAATGGAGAGATGTTTTCAGTGATGACAGAAGATCTTAGGCACAATTTGTTTCTAAGAATTTTTCTTTCCTCTGAATTGAAAACTATCTATTAAGTCAATAAACTCATTAGTCCTCACATTACTGTAACAATGAAATGGAACACAGAAGTTCTGGGAATCAAGTTTAAAAGGAAATGTGAAAAATAAAAATCTTCACTGCTTTCTTACCAGCAGTTCAGATGGAATTATGAACTGCCATTTGTGATAACCATGGCACATTCTATGGAAAATAAAAAATGAGTTTGGATTTCTGTACAGTATATCTTGATATACACATTGAATGATTCAAAATTCAGAATAACTTCTGCAAAATTCTATACACAAGCTAGATGGAAAGTTAAAATATGCTTCTCTCACCACACTACTTCAACAAGTTTACTAATGAAGTAAACAACTATACACAAAAGGCACATTGAACTTTTGTGCATCAAAACGTCCAACTCTGAGCCCAGTACAACTAGGATATAATATACACACAATTCCTTCTGAAAGGGTTGCTAATGGCTCCAGTCATTGAAATATCTGTCAAATCAAGAGAGCCAGAGAGAGCAGAGGCTGTTTAGCCCAGACTTGGGGAGGCTCAGGGAGGAGTGAAGAAGAGAGAAGCAGACTCTTCTCAGTGGTGCCCAGTGACAGAACAGGAGGCAATGGGCAAAAATTGAAATACAGGAAATTCCATTTAAATGTTAGAGGAAGCTTTTGTGCTATGAGGATCATCAAACATTGGAACAGGTTGCTCAGAGAGGTTGTGGAGTCTCCATCCTTGCAGATATTCAAAACATGACTGGACAGGAGCAGCCATATCTGGCTGACCCTGCTCAAGTGGAGTTGGACTGGACTGGACAAGCTCCAGAGGTTCTCTGAGGGGGATGAAGGTGCTCCAGCCTCAGCCACACTGCAGCTCCCTCTGTTGATACTGAAGAAGCCTCATAATAACAACTTGCTAAAGTTTACCTGAGATTAAAATTGCATAACAAAAATTTTTCACCTTAAATTTTGGATTAAGAACACCTATTGCTGATATAAAGGTTGTATGATCCCCTTGCTTAGTTTATTTCTTATAAGTGCTTGACATATATCTCACAGTTCCTGCTTTACATTCTAAATGTAGCAGTAAGTGTTTAATATCTATTCTTAAAAATCTCTTTAAGTAACAATCTTGTTTGGTGTAAATTTAAAAAGGCTTTTGCTGACATGAATGAAGAACAGTAGCATGCTTCTTTTCCTAAGAACAGTGTAAGGATAGAACATAACTGGACTGAGGAATTAAAACCTTAAGAATTACTTGAAAATACACACTTAATGTTTGTAAAACCATTACAAAATTTTACTTCATGGAAAAAAGTATGGTTTATAAAAATATGTAAGATTGGCAAGTGAATATAATGGAGATTGCGCTATACTTAGAAGTTCCTCCTAAAACTTCCCATCTTAAAAACTCATTTATCAAGCATGAATCAAATTAATATCTTATATTTAAAAGGTCAGAATGAACTTTCATATTTTGAGGGCTTGTTTCCATAACCAGATTAAAAATTAATGTATAAGAGAGGTTATGTAGCTTTTGGCTACAGTTCCCTTACAATATATTAATTTTAGATGTGCTAGAAGAGTGTTACAGAAGGATATTTCAAGATAATAGATTTACCAGATAATGAAAATAAAACTGCTGTTAGTTCATACCAGCATACAGAAAGAGCAGAGCACGCCAAATATATTCTAAAAGGAGACGGTAACTTCGTGCTTAAAATAGAAAATATTTTGATGATATGTTTGCCTTTTGATGAAAGTGTAAATGATGAAAAGTACTTTAACTTGCAATATTTGGTTCCTCTCCTCTCCTCTCCTCTCCTCTCCTCTCCTCTCCTCTCCTCTCCTCTCCTCTCCTCTCCTCTCCTCTCCTCTCCTCTCCTCTCCTCTCCTCTCCTCTCCTCTCCTCTCCTCTCCTCTCCTCTCCTCTCCTCTCCTCTCCTCTCCTCTCCTCTCCTCTCCTCTCCTCTCCTCTCCTCTCCTCTCCTCTCCTCTCCTCTCCTCTCCTCTCCTCTCCTCTCCTCTCCTCTCCTCTCCTCTCCTCTCCTCTCCTCTCCTCTCCTCTCCTCTCCTCTCCTCTCCTCTCCTCTCCTCTCCTCTCCTCTCCTCATTATTTATACCTCTCCAAAGAGCCTTGCAGGTCTCTCCCACATCACACCCTCCAGACCCAGAAAAGCTCTGTGTCTGCCCAACATTTTTATTATCCCTGGTCACTGACTTTGGACAGCTGCAAAGCATGTGCTGTATGCAAGGTATTTCCTTCCCTACATCATTCTTTAACAAGATAGAGCCTTCAGAAGATGTTATTTGAATGCTAAAAATTGGTTTGAGCTGTTGTAGAAACCTTCTGTTAAAATTATGCAATACTGGGGAGTATTCCCTTCTTCCCATTTTTTAGGCCATATTAAAGTGTACAGGAAGTATAAAATTGCACCGAGGCCCTTGATTCTGGTGATCATCTATAAAGAAGTATTAGTAAGGAAAAGATCCTTAAGAGATCCACATGCAGATGGGCAGTCACATATGCCTTTCATTGTTCCTCCATTTGATCTCATGAAAACTGTACTGGTGTTGGTCACAAATTTAATAGCAGAAGCCACATACATCATGACTGATCTCATTGATGGGAGATGTAGTCTCACATTTGAATTTACATTCTTACTACTGACCCTGTTGTCAGCTGAGAATCCATTCTCTTGATTTGACTAATGTTTTCTTTAATTTTAGCTAATGTATGTCACAGCTTGCATATTGAGTTATATGCTGGCATGCTCTTGTCGGAGCCAGCACTGCTGTTACCCTGTCAACACCAGGTTTCAGAAGGAATTCCTTCAGTCAGTCTGCCTTCAGTGCTGTGCCCCTCAAATTTGAAGTTCGTCCCTGCAGAGGGTTGTCTTGCTGGTTCAATATCTTTTTCAGTTGTTTTCATAATGCCTTCCACTTACTGCATTACTGTTTTCTTTAGAGAGTGCCTTAAAAGGCCATTTAAAAATATGTATTTTAATAAATACATATGTGGGGGGAGCAAGAGAGAGGCAGAAACCCTGTACAGGTATCTAAACTATTTTTTCTTGTGCTACAGTACCTTTGAAGATGAAAGACATTTTGTGAATTATTTCTCCATGTTGTATGTTTCAAACTTAACCAAGAAACAAGAATTTAGGAAGACCAGTACTATCTCCTTAAATAATATTACAATATACTTGGTATTGTTCAAGCTATATTGAGCAAAAATACTTTCACTGCTCTAAATGAGCATTTATGGTATATTTTGGACCTGCTACAAGAACTGCTAAAGTGAGAAGATTTTGGGGTGACCTGAATAATTTGATTGAATTACTCTTGTGTAATCTCATTAACTCACACAAGTGCCAACACAGCCTTCACGTCAATCCGCAGCACACTATCAAGTAATTTTTCACTGCCTCATCTAACCCAGCTTTCAGCACCAATTCCAAAGCCAAGCTGCCACGATGAGAGGCTCAAGGCTGGAGAAAAAGGGATTGAAAGTCACTTAAACCCGAGGATATTTGGGCACAAAGGTGGTAAGAGAGATCTTTGTGAGGAGTTAATTGACAGTGCAGGGCATATAGAAGAGACTGGAAAAAATTCTTCCTCATGTAACAATGAATCCATGCTATCACTGGTAGGTTTCTTTGTGTAAATGAGAGGAGGCTTTGGCTGAGCATTTATCTAATAGGTTGAACATAAATAGAGTCCAGAAGAGAACTGCATTTTCCACACTAGTCTGAGTTGCTGCTGGGAGTTAAACTATGTGTGTCCCTTTCTTATATTAAAGAAAATGAGTAGGAGAAATACAATCTAATCACTTGCTGATATTTCATAGGGACGGAGGTAGGAAGAGGCTTTAAGTTTCTTCAACTGTTTATTCTTCTTTACTTTATTTTTCTTCTGAACATGAATCTCTCTTCTCAGGAAAACTGCTGTTTCGGATGCAGTCTCACTGAACCTCTGCCCAGTGCTTAAACCAAACTGAATCTGAGCCTTTTCCAGGAAGACTGGGAGGAGATGTGAAAACTGTTTAGAGCTAAGATTAAAAAAATAAATGTGGTGTCTCAGCACTGCTGCTTTCACTTGGGATACAAACTCAGGTCAGATGGGCCATCCTTACCACAATTCCTGAGAGCACCCAGCCAGGAAAAGTTCATTCTTCTTAGGCTGTCAGAGGTGATGCAGGCATTTTACAAGTGACCCTGGTGCCAGATTTGTAGATCTTGTTTCCTTTAGAGACAGACTTGGAAGGAGCACTGAGTATGGTAAGAAAGGAGGAGGAGAACTCTGGCCAGGCAACTTCCTGCCCTGTAGGAGAAGCTGGACCCCTGGCTGGCATTTCTAGCAAGAAGGGCTTTTTGATCAGCTCAAAGAGAACCCCAATAGCAGAAACATCTTTTTCACTTGCATGAGAGTTAGGAGGTATGTGAAGACTCACTAACAATTCATGTGTCAGGAAACAGATTCAACTAGAACAGACTAATGAAGTAGGTGTTGGAAAATTTCACTGTTTAAAGGCAGAAACTGACCTATAACTACAAACTCATTTTGCACAGTACCAGCTTGTGAAATTGCTGCATTAGTGCATTTTTTTACTGCTTACTGGTTTATTTGATATTTCAGCTTTGATTTGCAGGGGTTAAATGAAACTAATCTGTGTTCTTTTTGTATATAACAATCAAAGAGAAGATGTTTGCTAATAACAGAAACTATTCACAAGTCTTTACGAATAACACATTGATTGTCACCAAGAAAGAGCACTTCTAGCCTACCTTGTAAACTTTATTTTAATTTTCATTTACACTGCCTATATGAATATAGGAGGATTGAAGGCAGAGACACTATGGCAGGATTGGACCTATGAAATAAAGTTTATTTACAGTGAAATAGAATCATTTTGATATTCCTTGGTGTATCTTCAGTGCTGAATTTTTTCTGTACCTCCTCAGCCTCTAATGTTGGTGCATGTAATTTTTTAGTCCTGGTTGCTGTGACAAAAGAAAAATATCTCTTCAGCTACCACAAAGCCACATGGCTTCTCTCAAGGGACAAAGAAATGGTGAAAGGAGGAGGAAAGGGAATGGGAGGTGAATTTTCTGATGGTGTAATTCCGTTACTATTTATTTGATAGATTAAGCCCACAGGTGTTTGTTGGATGTTTCATAGGGGGAAGAATGTAAGCTCTCTTTCTGTTCTTTTAGAAATGCTTTCCAAATCTCCCTAGTCCATTAATCTATTTTTGTACTTTTTCTCAGTTTCTGAGGAAATAGACACAGAGCCCCTCTGAACAAGGTTGTACAGTTAGAAGTTTAAGAAACTTACATCTGACTATGGATTGATAAATCCGTTATGGATAGCAGGAGTGATTTATAAAACATTCTGGCTAGTATCTAAAACTAACTAAGGAACCTGAAGATACCATTAAAATGTTTAAGTGTAGCAGTTGTCTCTGCACTCCCTACTTGTTATCCTTTTAATGCCTTCCTACACTTCAGCTAAATTAGTGAGTTACAAGACAGTGTCATTCATTTGTTAATTGTCAATGCAGAATGATTCCTTTTTACTAGCTTATATGCCTCAGTGTGTCTGAGTCACATTTGAATCTGTTTAGTGTCTCAGTAAAGATCATGCTTATCCACAATTTTACTTGTTAACACAGACCACTAAATATGTTTTTGGTGTTTTCAGCAATTTTAAAAGTCTGTTTAAGAAGAGTTTCCAGCTTCAGAAAGGAGATTTATGTTTCTAAAGAACCAGAACACAACCCCTTCTGATCCCAGCCTGATCCCTTTCTATCTTCTTCCTTGCCCATTTCTGCAGAGAAGAATCTGCAGGCGTTCAGAGGAATGTCTCTGCATTTCTGTACTGATTCCCTTTCTGGCTGCTTCTGCAGATTACATAAAGCAAATAATTAGAATTCAGGATAACTTCAACCATATTACCTCCTACCTCTACCTGATTTCCATATCTTGGACTAAGTCCTTAGTGCAAGTGAGCTAATGCATTCAAGAAGAAAAACTTAACACCACTAGGTTTTAGTTTTTGTTTTGCAATTAAGGTACCTTTTAAATTGTCCCGTAAGTCAAAGTTCCTTTTTTTGACTGCAAATTATCAAAAAGACGAACAATACTACTAGATCTACTTTAACTACAACAGGGTTATGGTATCAGAAAGTCACTGGAAACATTCAGATTTGGAGGACTTCGCACAAAAGTGGGTTAAACCATGTGAAAAACAGTTCTAGTGCCAAAGAGTTATCTCTTGACCTATGACTGTGAAAGTAACAACACTGCCAAAATAAAAAGCAGTACCTTAGCACTAGGTATTAGGGTACACTGTGGATTTCAGAGTTAACCTCAGCTGGAACTGGTTTATATAAAATGCACTAAAGAAGCTTAATATAGAAAGAAAATTATTATTTTCTTATATTTTCAGTGGCTTTTCACCATAGGGAGATTGGTTTTAAATCTAAATGAAGGTTTCTTAAGGTTGCCCAAATTCTTGGTGAATTTTCATGTTCATCAGTTGCCACACCAATGCAAATTCTTGGTAAATTCATCTCTTCAAAGCAGTTCTGTCTCTTCCATGCTGTTGGCTAAGTTAATTTTCCACATTCACAAAAGAGTTTTCTTAACTTTATATCTGATTTTAATATGTACGCTTAGAGTAATTTTAATATATAACTTCCTTAAAAGTCAGTATAAATATGTAACCTTCTTTTTGTCTTCATTTTTTTGATTGTAGATATCTGTAGACATTTCACTTCCTTCAGCTGAATAAACTATTGATCCCTGGTTTGGAACTTATGCTATCCAATAGGGGCTTGTAATTTTATCCATAATAGGCAAAAGAGAATGAAAAAAGGGTTATGTTTCTCATTTTCTATATATTAGGGTCTGGAACTTCAAGTTGTATGAATATTGCTCATATCTGTAGATTCATACATATGGTACTATTCAAATTCTATTAATGACGAAGACTCTTTCAAATTTTATTGATTTTTTTTTAATGAGTTCTCCTCTATCTTTACATGATATTGAAATCTCTATAAGAACCAGACCAAGCTTCCCCTCTTTCCCAGATCTAGCTCACTTCAGATGAGATAACCAATTAATGCTTTCTTCTAGAAGGACAAAGTGTTCATATTACAATGTAGTTAATTATTTTTCATGCCATAATTTTATCTTGCTTTGAGTGAGGAGTGATTTTTCCTGATTTGCTATTAAAAAGCAGTAAGACTCTTAATTTCATATTCAATTAAAATAACACTTTTCTGTTTCATACCAATATATGGGGACCTATTATCATGTATAGACTGCCAAGCAAAACACAATATTTGGAAAAAAAGTTTTCAGAGGAAATACTTTACCTATGAATGGTCTGTTTCCAAAGTACAAAGGTGTAAAGTGAGACAGGCAGAAATACTTGTATTCGGAGTATACGTTGAACAGACAATGAACAGAGCATCAGTATGCCACTGTATACTCTAGGAAGTGTAAGTATCCTGCCTGCTCTGCACAGGCCTTGTCCCCCCATCTCAGGAAAGATCCAAGACTGGAACAGGAAGAGAGGACATCTGAAAGGTGAAAGACTTTCTGTACAAAGAACATCTTATGTGGGCTGTGACTTGGCAAGCTGAAAAAGAATGTCTGAGGGGATCCAGCAGAAGCTTGTAAAAGTGTGAGAAGAAGAGACTGGAAGTCATCATTTTATCATTTATAGTGCAGAGCCAAATGAATCTAGCAATTAACAGGCTAAAACATCACAAAACTAGACATTTTGTATATCAAGTAGTCAAACTAAAAGCTACTCACCAAAAGTTATCACAGACATCCCACTAATGACTGAATCTCATATGGCAGGTGAGATATACATTGAGTGCTATAGAAGTTAGTTCCAATTTATTAAATTCTAGGTGTAGTGACACTGTTCCTGTGGAGATATTTGCCTGCACCTGGAAATCAGCACATGTTTAACATAATTGTCTGATACCAGGAATTTGGCTTAACTAATTTCTGCCCATATGCTTATCTGGCTTTGATAGTGGTATTTAGTTCCTGAGAGCTCTGGATAATAAAATTAAAAATTGTCTAATTAAACACCGTTTTTTCCCCTTCTACTTCTATTAATTATCTCATTTGATAAAAATATTGCATAAAATGAAGATTTGTAATAAAATCATTATTTAATCTTGTATATCAGCACAAAAATAGCAATGGTACAGAACCTATGTCCAATTCTTAATCAGAATATTTCTTTTAAAACTTTCCTTCATCTTATGGCATTGCTTTATCAACTTATGTCTAAGAGTCACTACTTCTGCATAGATGTAAGAGAATCTCTCTTGCTGACACAAGACCTTCATTCCTTGCTGGTGAGATAAACTCCTCCCCGGAATGCAGTAAGGATGAAGGTGGCATATTATTCTTGGTGGTTTTTGTTTTGTTTTTCCCCACTGGAATTCTCTCTCCTTTACAATTGAGATAGTTCCCTTAAGATCTTCCATTTAAATTGAAGGTAAGGATTTGCATACGCAGTAGTCAATGAAAACCACTGGAACAGATTTTATGATTCGTTACATTCATGCACAATAGCAATTTTACTAAATTAAACAGACTCAACTTTGCACCAATAGCACAAAACTGCCTTTTGCCTCTGCTCTCAATTTTACATATTTTGATATATTATCATATAATTATAGCAAACCAGACATTGTGGAAACCTTTCCACATCATTAAGTAGTTTTGGTATCCTAAAACCATACTTTGAAACTGTAGTTGCACTTGTAAATCCTTTTTTGTCTGTTAAAGGGCTTTGTAATCAAAAGACAAATACCAGATTCTCTATGGTAGAAATTTCCTCCAGAGTTTTCAAGTTTTTGGATGAACTTGAATTTCTATGAGCAGCTCTTATTTCGTGTGAAAATGAGAGAAGAAGTAGGATTTTCTCTATTCAAACAAAATCTCCACCACACCAAAAATCAGTTAAAAATCCCTCCTGAGTGTTGCTTTCTGATGAACTTTATCAAAGCTTCACAGGAAAAATGGGTGCAAATACATGAGTTAGGATTTATAAATCTATGGCAATTATGAAAACATTGCTTCTAACATAGAGATTAAATACTGCCATTAGCAGACAGAATATTAAAGCAATGCTGCACATCTCATTTAGCACTGACATAACTTTGAGAGAAGTTGCTTAGAGAGGCATGTGATGAACAAGCCAAGAATTCCCTCCTACTTCAGGATCTGTTTCTTCCCACTGAAAATTTGATTTCCTTGGTGCCTGCCATTCAGAAGCTAGAGCACCTCCCTAGGCCATTTCTCTTGCAACCTGAAGTTGTAGTTGCCAAATTGTATGTTCACAAAAGTATTTTTTTTTGAAACATAATTAGAACACAAGGTAGGGCTTAGTTTGAAGTTAACTGCATTTAATTTTTATACTTTCTGAACTATTTAAAACTATTAATTGATGCTGTCAATAATTCTAGTGGAGAGTAATGATGATTAGACTGTAACATTCCAAGCCTGTTTTCAGCTTTTAGGGTATTTTCCAGCTTGCAATGGTGTATTGCAAAGAAAAACAGTACAATAAAAATAGATAGTCATTGTAGCCAGCATCAACAAGTAAGCTTCCAATATTTCTGGATGTGTCTATTTAATTTTATCCTTGCCAAATTAATTGCTCCTTCAATCTCCAGATACTGAGAAATACAAAGAACTACATGAGAATGAGCTCACACTGATAATGTACATTATCAGGAGAGCTGGCCTAGAGTGAGAAAAGTCTGAGCATATGAAAAAAACATAGCCCAAGTCCAGGACTGAAAGTCTTAGTAAGAAAACATTTTCATTAGAAATAAAAATATATTCTCATTATCTATTTCTCCACTGAAAAATCTGGCCGGTATCTAATTTTAGTGATATCAGTCCATCTTCTTATTGCTGTAAATTCGTTGGTATGTCTAAACATTAAATCCAGATAAGGATTTAGTTGCATACCCTGTTCTCTTCAAATGCTCAGAAACTACTTGAGTGTAATAATCCTCACTTCTTACATTTCAGAACTTCAGTGAATTTAGTGCTCAGAAAAGCAGAATCAAAACCAGCTCTGGCTCATATTTAAGGCTGGTGCAGATGTCACGCAAACTTTACCTCTGAGCTGCCCCAACTGTGAGTTGCATTCATCTACTAGCTCAAAATAAATGCCAACAAATTAAAAGGATAATTTGAAATGCTGGCAGTAGCTAAAGACAATGATGATACCATTGCATATTATGACATTATTTACTGCTTTTTGGTAGAAAGGTAAGATAAATGTCTCTGTTTCCAGCTAGATATAAAATGCTTACTGCTCAAGCTGTACCCTCCCTCAGAGAATGTCTCTTCTCCATTGCTGAGATTCGAGGTTGGGGCATAGTGCCAGTAGTACCAAGGCTGTGGGTCCAATCTCCCCATAAGCCACTCTCTTAAGAGGGGACTTGATGACCCTTGTGGGTCCCTTCCAACTCTAAATAAATATTGAATATAACAGACCCCCCACCCAAATTGGTTGATCCATTTGCTCCTAAGTAGCTCCTAGGAATATACAGGTTTCCTGAGTAAAAGTAAATTATTTTGAATTGTAAACAAGGCCTTCACAAATAAATATCTGTTTCCAGAAAGATCATATCAAAACAGGAGTCTGTAAAACAATTTCTATTGACAGTAGTAGACTTATGCACTAATTTTGGAAAAACCTTATACTGTGAGTACTCTATTAAATCAGTTAAACTAAATGTATCATTGTTACTTCAATGTGTTTACCATATTACAATAAACAATAACAGTATGAGATCATGAACCATTAAAATTGCAACTCTAGAAGTCCAGAACATGTTTACATAGCTGTAGTTGTGAATTTGAGTTGAAAGCAATGAGGCAGCTTTCAGCTATGCAATATGATTTGTTAACATACTCTGGAATGCAGACAGGTAGCCTCACTGATGACTATAAAGAGAAAGCAGGAAATTTATTTTCCTTGTCAAGGAGTGTTTCAAAAGTACAGGGGCAAATGAGTGTTTCAGATGTTGCAGACATAAACCTTTTGCAAAAGAAAATATTTAGATACCACTCCCATATGTTCAGGAAAGCCAAGAGAGATAATGCACTTTTTTGACTGCCTCTAATACATATTTAATATCTTTAATGACTACATATGACTATAGGATTTTTGAATATCTCCACCCCATGAGTTTATTAAGAAGCTGAATAATGAAATGACTGCAAGAGCTGCTCCTTGTAGTCAGAATTAAAACCAGACAGAAGGAGAGAGGTCTCATACAGGAGAAAGTTAATTCCAAAAAATTTGAGTCACTTGTCTGCAAATGAGGGTGATGATATAAAGTATAAATCTAATTTTAGTTTTCTGTGATTGCAACTCAGAAATAATGAGTACCTTCTAAGTAAGCTACAGACATTCTCAATTGTGAATTAGTAAAAGAACAACAGTTTGGTTTTCCATTGAATTTTAATTTGCTGAGATTTTTCCTTACTGCTTTCAGCTGTTTTTTCCTAAATTTTTGTGCATCATATTGTTTTAATATATGTGTACATTAGAAAACATCAGAAACCACAAATAGCTCCTTAAAACAAAGATATGCTAATAGGGAAAGGATCCAAAATTTCCTTCTGCAGTCAAACAGAACCGGTGTTGTTTATGTGGGTTTGGGAATATATCTTCCCATTCCCTTGCTGGAGAGCCCATTACACTGTTTCCTTATGAAAATAAAAAAATTGATCACCTTTAAATCTAGTGCCATCCTGCTTCTTTGGCAGCCTTAATGGAGTGGCCGGAGAGTGTTCTTATCCCTCCCCACCCAAAAAAGCCAATTAGTTATTTCTCATCTCACCAGATCTGACTCTCTGGGTTAGGTCTGCACGTTTCCTGCTGCCATGGGTTGTACCAAGGGACTTTCCTTTAGACCAAGTGCCTACGGGTAATCCCAGTCATCTAGCCCTTACTCCATCCAATTGAGGCCCAAGTCATTTCCACCTCAGTACTGAGCCTTAAGATTCCAGGAGCTCTGCTTGATTCCATCATCCCAAAGAGTAGCTTAGATTTCCTCTAAATGTAAATCAGAATAATGATGGAACCTTAGGTAAGCAGTTGCCATTATTGCAGGGAAAAGCTTTTTTTTTTTTTTTTTACCCTAAAGATAGGCAACTTTCTGGTAACACTACAGGTAGATTACAAAAACCTGAAGAAAATAAGGCTTTTACTTATTTTTAAGTCAAATGCAAAAAAGAAAAACACTTTCTTTTTTGGCTTTCATTGTTCTTTCAGCTCTCCCCTCAAGCTGTTTGATGGATGAGATTCTTCATCAGCAGTAATACCTGATCACTCAACTGAACTCTTTGACCACTTGTATCTGCCCCAGGTCAGAGATTCCATTTCTGATGTCCTAACACAGTTCATGCTGTCAAAACGGAAATCAACTGGCTATTACCTTTTCGATTTTGTTTTAAATAGAGGGAAGAGGATTTTTAGTTATCTTTCTGATAGTAAAGTTTAAGCCAGGGAAAATACATTGGATACTTTGTTACTTCTGAGAGAAATGTGTATTGGCTTGATGTCAAAATGAGATTCTCATTTCATTGAGTGCTTCTTTTAGTTTGGTTTCCTGGCTATGTTTTACTAGTAATACAAAATCAAGTGTTTTTATTTTCAGTTGAACCAGTTTTACCTCAAGTACATATTACTGACACTAGGAAATTTTTGGAAGACTTTCATAGGTCTTCTGATGAGTATCACAAGCCTGGAAATTAGAAAACAAAATTAACAAAAAGAGAAATTGCTATTAGAATTTAAAATACTTGCTATGTCATGAAAATTAAGCAAATTATATCATTTTTTCCACTTTCTAGCAGGCTTTTCATAGGCTAGAACAAAAATAAATACAGGCTAACACTTTAACTCAGAGCTCAGTTGCTGCAGGATTTTCATTACAATCTTGAAATGCTTCAGTGTAGCAGAAGCAAAAATACTCTGAGCCTTTGAAAGCTGGGGGCCATTCCCTCAGATGAGGTGACAGTAATAAATCCATGTCTGGCTTTCAACCCTGCCTCAAATTATGAGCAAAATCAAGCAATAGGTCTCCTCAAATGTTTTCCAGAACTAACCCATGGAGATATGTTGTAAACTTGCAGCAAATGTAGAAAATTTTAGCTTTATTACTAATGACAGTTTATAAAATGGCATAGTATTGTTATAATAGTGCAGTATAATAGTTCATGGTTGAAAGATTGAAAGCAATATCTTTTCCCCTCATTTTTTACAGTATCACCTAATTCCATTAGAAGCAGATCTATGAGGTTATTTTTTTTTGTTGATAACTGCAAAATCAGCTTTTTTTTTTTGTTGACAAGCCTTTTTGAAAGTCATAATTAAAATAAAATGCTGTTGAATGACTTTTAAGTATGCGCATGCAGTTAAATTCACATTCAGATATTTTGGGGAGATTTACAGATTCAGATAGTTACTGTCAGAAATTTAGATTTTTAAGAATGTCTATAGTATATGTAAATGTATAATGTCCTCATGGTTTCACAGGCTATCTCAAAGCCAGTCAAACAAAAAAAAAAAAAAAAAAAAAAGGCTACATCTTCCTAAAAATTGTAAGTTTTGCTTTTTATCATATGTTCAAGAAAGCTGTGCTGCTCATCGGAAACAATTCCATGCAGAAAACTGAAAATCTTATGGTATTTTCATTCAGTTTGAGTTAGATCTGTAAATACTGAAGATTGACAAGTAGCTGAATGCCATGGGTTCTTAAGCATCCATAATTTTCTGTGCAATAAGGAACAATGAAAGCAATACCTGTTGATTTTGCTTAAGAAAACTCAGCTTGACTGCTATATCATTCTTGGCTCAGTAACATTTTCCACAATTTTTGTGGTTTAGAAATTGTTTCCCTCAATTTAGTACTTCTACTAAAAAGGCCATCAGCAACTCCTCTCCCTCCTGAATGGAAGGCATAAAAGACAAAGATCACTTTGATCTTTGATTAAAGTTAAGATAAGGACCACTTTCTGGAAAAAAGGACTGACTTGATGCCTTATGTTACAATGTAAGATGTACCAAAAGTATGTATTCTATCATCATCTTCATAAGCTGTTCTATACTGCCCACGTGAGGCAGTGTTCTTTATCTCTTCCAAGACCCATCCTCCCTCCAGGGGGATATCCTCTGTTAATGGGACATTGAGTCTCACTGCATGGCTGAAAAAATCACTGCAATCTCACAAAGTGAGATGCTCTGCCCAGGGGGAGGAACCAAGCATTCCTACCTGGATATAATCTGAGGCTTGGAGCACTGCAGGCAGCCTTATCCACTGAATTCCCAGAGGACAAGAGCTACACAAACAGATCTTCAGAGGAAGACCAGACCCTTCTACAGGACCACTGCTTCAACAGAAGCATATCTGTCACTCCAGGAGGACTGCAGCACCATGTAATCAAACTATACCAACACTCTGACCAACAGGGTCTCAGGCTGAATTCTGGCTCTGTCAGTGTTTCTGTATTATTGCATTTATTTTAATTTTCCTATTAAACTGTATTTCTGGCTTGGGATCTCCCACTGGTTTGCTTTCAAACTAGTACACATAAGCAAAGAGTAAGAACAATATTAATAACAAAAGGCATAAGACAAAGAAATTATTTACATACAAAATGAAATAATACCAGACTGTTTTGCCTGACACACTTTCTCTGCCCAGAAGGAAGGCCCTTCCCAACAGAAGAGGGGCTCTCTTTGCCCTGCCCCAACAATGACATGGGCTGGCATCAAATATCATTTGGGTCTTGGCCACAACCTCTCCCACTGACCTGGGTGCCAAAACCAGGGCAGTAACATTTTTTAATATACTAGTCAGATGGGTATTGTATGTAAAATATCCTTAGATATTTTAAAGTAAGGCAGAATATGTACTGCAAATTACTTACAGAAAAATACTTAAGATCTTGAACTCAATCCTTTTTTTCTTAACAGAAATATGTGTCTTCCAAAGTCTGGCAATGCTAGTGACATGAAGATGGGAAAGAGGCTGTCAAGCTCAGTGAGCAAAATGTAAATTTTGCTGCAACTATACCAGTGGCTTTTCACAGTCATTTGAAAAGCATATTCAAAGGTAACTATGAATTAAAAGGAGGGAAATACTGTGAGACAAAATAGTACATAAGTAGTTTACATAAAAAAATGTGCCTCATAAGAAAAAAACCCCAACAATTTGAAGGACTACCATTTTTTGTATGGTTTCAATACTATTTCCCACTGATCACTCTATGAAACACCCATAAAATCAAAACAGAAAACTGACCTAGCACTACTAAAAATAGTGCATAATGAGCTGTTAAACATCAAAGTAAAACTGGAGCTACACAGGAAGATAGCATGTTCTTTCTTATCTCCATTATTTTAACCTTATGTTTTGGAGAACTTTGGACAGTATTCAAGTGAGTAAATACTGAAATAAATTTTTATTTCTAATTCAATGCTTTTACAGTCCTGTTTTAAATGATGAACTGGTTGGGAAAATCTGTTTGGATTCTATTTTCTGTGGTATGTTTTTCAAGCATATTTTGACATTTTTACAGTTGCTGTCCTTATAAATTTTAGGACTGATCAATATACACTGTTGAACTGAAAGATAAAAACAAAAATAAAATAACTCTCAGTATATGAGTTTAAATGCTTGTGATGAAGAAATGTCTAAGATAGTACATACAAAGTATTTTACACAAGTGAAGATATTTGCCACAGAATTTTAAAATGGTGGACCAGTTCAAGATGTTTTATTTGAAAATGCAATTTCTATCCACTGTTTCAATCCATTTCAAAAACATGAAAGATGAATTGTAAAATATTAAAATATTAAACCATGCTTAAAAAACAAAGTTTGAGTGCAATTCTTTTGTGAAGGCTTTCTAAGGACTTGTTCACTAAAGAGTAAATGCCAACAAAAATGATTTTGCTTTATCTGGTTGAAAATAAATACTTAACATAGAGTATGCATTTTAGTCAGATAAAGCACAAGCAAGGGAATAGTATGAAATAATTCTTCTTCTTAAAAAAAACAACCCTTCAGTTAAGATTTTGGCCCTAATCCTAGCCTCATTAAAAGCAGTGGCAAATATCCTGTTGTTTTTAATATAAAAATACTAAGAGCTTTATGACATTCTGATGATACTGGAAAAAAAATAGTTATCTCCTTAGAATCTCTCTGACTGATAGTATGGAAGACACAGGCATAGAACCTGTTTAAGGATGCTCAAAAATATTCTTGGTTCTCAGTGAAAAAAAATAAATTCATATCTGGTATGGGCTGAAAGCCCAGTATTTTTCCAGCAGTGGAATGAGGACCCAGAGAAGATGAGAGATTCTGGGGACCTTTTTATCCAAGTGAAATCAAACTAACTGTCCAGTAACAAAAGTAACCTACATAATCAAAGACTGGGTGTCAATAAGGTGCTTTTGATGTCAAACAGCAGAAAATTTCTGGGTTTTTAACTTTCTTCTAAAATATCCTAAAATGTGTCAATATACCTAAAAATCCTGAAATTCAAAGACAGAAGGATGTAGGCCAAAGGACTGCTCTCTTTTATTTCCTGCTGAATGAGGATGAGCGTGGCTGAGCTTGTGCCCACCCTCTCTCTGCTAACCTGACCCAGGCCAGCCCTGCCCAGGAAGCCGTCCAGCAGTGTCTGACTGTTCTGTTTCCAGTCTTTCAGCTGGAAAATCTGAATTGGATTTAACAGTCCATTTATGCGACCTCTGGGTTTTTAGCAGACAGCTGGGTCACATCTGGGTAATGCTGACCATGGTCACACTGACTGGTGCCCACCTGAGCAGGGCATGCCCTTTGCTTCCCATGTAGCTGGAACAAATTTAATAATTTTTAGATTTATGAATAAAACAAAAAAATGGAAAGAGTAAGAAAGGAAACAAACCATTGGCTTTTGGTTTTCCCTCGGACCATGGATGATCTTAGCCAAAAACCTTGACTCATATAACTAAGGTGTAATGTAAAGACATGGTTTTGGAACCATTTCTTGTGAAGATAAAGTATTTTAATTTCAATTTTTTGATGAGTTTACATTCAAAATATGCCATTAGGAATAGGAAACATTTCCTACTATGTTTTGAAGTGTTGATGAGTTATTGCTTAGATACAGATGAGACAAAATCCTTCGGACTACTTTGGGGATAACTTTGGACCATATTTGGAATACTCTTGAAAAATGCTTTTATTATACAGCAAAACTTGTGAAAATATTTCACCTTGGCCACTTCTCCATGAAAATGAGAATGTCTAGCTAAATCTACACTTCTGGCCAAGGAAGAGGATGTTATAAATGAGCTCTGCCAGTGTGACTTGAAAACTGAAATGTCCAGACATGAATCTGTACATGTTGTTTAATCTCTGAGTTTATAGCATTAGTCTTAGCTGGCAATAAAGAGTTGTCTAATGTCCTTCTTGACTGATCTAGTCCTTGTGGTAAATAACACAGATATGAGGTTATGCACAAAATCTTCTCAGAGTCATCATAAATCAACTACACTGAAATGGGTTGGGAAGTAGGTAACATGAGCCTTTTTACTGCCACTTAATTCTGATTATATTTAATTCAGAAGTCCTACATGTCTAGAACAGGCTTAATAAAAGATGCTGATCTCTGTGATAATTTGAGAGGAACAATTTTATTTTTATTGTGTATAGAGAACATAATGAAACAAATAGAAAAGTAAATGGAAGGAGAGACTTTTACCGAGGAGCTTATTTAAGGAATTTATTTTAAATATTTAGCTGAAATAAAAATAATTCTTAAAAAACTGAGCTGTTTGTCAGAGCTGGATGAGGTGATGTTGTCAGTTTAAAAAATACAGCTATTGTAAAGCTGTTGCTTACGAAATTCTAAAAAATTTAAACAGATATTTGCTTTTAAATGAAAACAAACTTTTTTAGTGAAATATTTATCTTTTTTACATGGAATATTTTTAGACATTGAAACACATTTTTGCTGTTCTCTTGGTACTTTCTGGTTTGTATTCACAGTTTTGGGATATGGTGTTACACATAGGAAATTGTCAGCATGAGCCACCCATATCACAGTTGACAGAAACTCCCTAAAGCCCATTAATCCACTTTGATAACCACTGATGTTTAAGTTACTACTATTATATCACATTCAGCTTGTTCACATGAGGAAATCAAGCAGGTTTTAATCACCCCATGGAAATTACTTGGTGTCTCTGACAGAATCACTTCTGTACAGTAAATGTTTTAGGGTAATTTTTTTCAGTGTGCCAGAGATTTCCAGTAAAGACAGAGGAAAAGAGGCCACTGAAGTCAATAAACCATGAATTAGAGCCTTTGAATTTGGTTAATCTCTTATCCCAAGGGTAAAATAAGAGTACTTCAAAATAAATATGTGAAAGCCATCTTTTAAAATAGAATAAAGAGTCAGAACATGTTATCTTTAGTTCTCCTGTAATGAGTATAAAGTTTGTTTGAAACTCTACCCTAGGAATAAAGATTAACAAGTAAAAATTCTGCCTTGCTTAATATACAAGCAAATGTGTGTAGCCATTGTCATCTCCATGCCAGCTCTTTTTGCCTAACTAGTCCAAAATTTCTTGGTCTTACCACAGAACTTTTGAATCTATGCAGGCAAAAGAAAAAGGGACACCAAAAATGCAAATGCAAAATCTGGAATGACCTTATATTTTCTTAGTTCTGTTGCTGTCCAGAAAAATATTGCTCTTTTCTTAAGAAAATAATTAAAGCTCTAAGAGTGAGGGAAATAAGAAACAAACAAAAAAAAAAAATAAAATAAAAAATTTGCCTGCATATTAGTCATCTTCTCTTGTCTGCCACTATATACAAAGTATAATTCAAGTTTGCAAAGTGTGGTGAGAGCAGATCCAGCCTGGATGGTGAATGGGAGCATGTTCTCCTGCTCTCTCCTTCAGTGCAGGCAGGTCTGTGTACAGCTGCAAAAACTGCAACAGGCTCTCCACGCCAGCCTCCGCCTGGGGTACTGCAGAGGAAGGATGGTTCCTCAGACTTCCTTCCCCAGCGGTCCCCTTCAGCCTCTGGAGGATAAGGAAGCCCTTATGTCCACATCAACTCAGCACAAGCATTTCCAGGGTGTTTGGGCTGATTGTGGAGCTGAGATGTATGTGGAAGCACAAACGCCTTGCTCTGGGGAGGCGGATATCTCATACCAGAGAAGTGGAAAATCAGCCTGGGCAGTGTTGTGAGCAGCAGAGGCAGTATCTCAAGGGTTTGGACATGGGTTTGGAAAGGGGGATGCAGATCTGGGGCAGTGCAGACTCGGGGGACACTTTGTGCCTTGAAGAGCAGGATTTGAGCCTGACATGTAGTTGCACATGAGTATGCTGGTAGGGTCGAACTGTGGGAGGGGGCACCTAAGTGGCAAACTCCATTTGCAGTGCCCTTCTGTACACAGAAATAGCTTGAGACGATTCTTGTAACTCAGCCTTTCTCATGCATTTTCTCTGCTTTTGCCTGCACAGCTCAAAGCCTGACAGAAGTGACTGCCATACTTTCAGTAGCCTCAAATAGAAAAATTTAATTTATATGGACATCTTAAAACCATAGAAGGCTTTTAAATTAAAAAATGAAATCCAGCTGCATTAAGCATGCCAGGAAAAAATTGCATGGGGCTTAAGGTCAATGTGGATTTCTAGTATATGAGCAGTCTTAATGACAGAAAGAGTGACTTCAACAAGAGTTCAAAAAATCATGACTTCCTATTTATACAGGCATCCTCGTAATTAACATGAGAAGTAACTTGTGTGACTTCAGAGAATATTTGGAAACATATATTTGAAATTTTTCTCCCAAAAAATCTTTATGAGAGAGGGATTGAATCTTGAATGCTTTTTGCTATTCCTCTCAGAACACTTGATCTTCATTATCTTTCAAGGCCTTGGACTTTACATTAATTGTCTGATGCTTGTGTGTGTAACCAGAGAATTGGGAAATCTTACATTGAATATTCAAGTGGAAGAGAAAGGGGTCCATATGCTGCTTAAGACGCCAGTCCTGAATAACTTCTCTGTCTCTCATATCCTTTGTCCAATGCCATGATGACTGAGCTCTCATCCAATAGAAATGCCTTGTTTGGTCCTTAAATCAAGCACTCTAGAAGTGAAAATAAAAACCTAAATTCTTGTATTTTAGCAAATGGGGTTTATTCTGTTCACATCAATTTTTGTGTGAAATATGTGTCCAGATACAACATTTCTCTTCTGGCTGAACATGATTTTCAGTATTCTGTATTAGACATACTCATTTGTTATGTCTTACATGTGTATACATATTTATGTATACTTCTGTATCTTTATTGATAAACTCTACTTGACTGTCACATGAAAACGATTCCCTGATTCTGTTCTGTTGTCTGTGTAGTTTTTGATGAAAATGGTACCAGTTATTTTGCTCTCTGCAAATTTCCCATGTGATTTTTATACCAGCCTTGATTTCTTGGTTTCTACATAGCCCATGTTGACCAATATGTATTTAACTTTATTAAAGCAGAACATGTAAGAAGACTCTGAGTCAGAACTGATCCAGATAACTAAGTTCACTCTTCAGCCCTAAAACTTCTGAGTCTCTAACTGCTCTGGGAAATGTCCTATAAATTCTTGTTTTTTCAATGGTTTTATATTTTTCTGCACCCATACAGATTAGAAGCTCCTCCCTTGAAAATGGAAGATGAGATAATTATGTAAAAATGTAAAATAACTATAATGTTTTCAGCACTTTACTTGTGTTTACCCCAATTCTTGGACAACATTGCTTTACTCCCAGGGAACCAACATAAAAGAGACTGTATAGTCATATATTGCAGCTTGTGTTTCCTGAAGGAGTTCAAGGGAACAGATTGAGGAGAAGGGCACTTGCTATGAACCACATTGCTAAAAGATATAGGAAGTTATATTAGATAATTGTGAGGCTCAATTAAAAGTGGATTTTTTTTCTCCTATCAGGCTATAGTACAAGTATAGCAAGTTATGGAGAACAACCACAACTTTCAGAACAAAACTCTTTGAATCCAAATAACCTCTTTAAATCCAGAGCTTTCTTGGCTGAAGATTAAAAATTACTGATGAATAGGAGTCACAAAATCAAATAATACCACTGCTTTAGTGAACAATATTGATGAGGGAAGAATTAGGATATCAGTTCCAGAAAATGGTAAAAAATGCTTCAGAAGCATAGAATTACATTCAAAGTAAAATAGTACATTTTGCTGTAGACACTTCTGTTAAAATTCAGAGGCTGTGATGAGGATCTGGCTTCTGACCATCATCAGACAGCAGTACAAAAACTGTGTGTTTGAGAAGTGGTGTCTGATCTCTCAACATCTGTGAAAAAAAAAGCTTTTGGAAGTGTTAAAAATTTTAACCACTGATTTCTTCACAGGAGTGTTTTTCTCTATCTTTTTTTTTTCCTGTTTAATGTCTTTTCTGAAAACATCCAATTTAATTACAATTTTTTCCTGGTGGTGGAGTGGACAAGCCACTCCATGATATTGGAAAAGTCATGGCAACCAGTGAAGTTCCAGGAGACTGAAAAATGGGAAACGTTGTACCCATCTTTTAAAAAAAAAACATTAGAAAGAGTGACCCTGGGAACTACTGACCTGTCCACCTCACCTCTGTGCCTGGGGACATCATGGAACAGATCCTTCTAGAAGCTTTGCTAAGGCATATGGAGGACAGCGCTGTGATTCAAGGCAGCCCGCATGGCTTTGCCAAGATATTTGAGTTTGTTGGTCAGAGGGTGAAGAAGTTTCACTAGGTGAGAAAATTATGTGGTTCTATTTAATGTATCCCATTTTTCCCCTTCACTTTCAATGTAATTAGAGGGCACTAAGGGGTCAGAAAACATGCACAATATGAGAAACACTTACTTTGTCTGGTAATTCATTAATTTGACAGGGCATAAATTTTTCCCTGCTTTTTCATTGCAATGATTCTTCTTCCTTGTTGATTTAAAAAAACCCATAACTTTCTATTTTAGTGGTACTGAAGATGATTATACTCTAGCAGAAGGAGTGTTAGGAGTAAAAGCCTTTGGCTGATGTGTCAAATACGTCACTGGTAAAAAATTCTAAGCGGAGGTGCTGATACATATGTCAGTATTTGGCCTTCTTTCCAACACCTGTCCAGAGATTAAGTAGAATGCAGTTTGTGCTTCGTCACTTACACTACAGATGACTTTGGCCTTCAAGTGTAACTCAATAACCTTAAAATACACAGTAGATAAACACTAAATACCAGGCTATCAGCAATTTTATTCCTAAATGTATTACTAGATGACAGGATGCCAATATGATAATGAAGCCATCACTAAGGCTGGTTGTTTTATTTCCAAAGTAACAACTGGATGCAATTAAAAGCTATGATTTTCTCTTCTGTCATGTCTGTTCAATTTTTCAGGTCTCAGTTGAGTAATAGTGCTTCTCGCACCTCATCTCCTAGGTAGCTATTAGAAGTATGCCACTTCCAATTGCCAGATGTTCCTGTCATCAGCCTGACCCTTCAAGAAAATTTAAACCAAAAGCTGTCTCTTGTGATTTCTTCATTTTCCTGTACAGTAGAAATGAGAGAGGGAGTGATGAGTGGTTTATGGTCAGAACATATGAAGGATGTCAATTTACAACTACCACTTTCATTTGAAATTTGTAGCCTGTCCTGGAGTTGTTTGGTATGCCTTAATAATTTCCCAAACCTATGCACAGATAAATCTAATTCTGCTTCACCTCAGTCTCTGTTGGAAGGGCTTATGTTTTAGCACAGACATCCAGCGCAGGGTCCTTTGTTTGTTGTCTGGGCTCTTTATTCTGTCACAAAAGGAGGTAAGTGCAGTTTCAGAGCGCTCCAGTCAGCAGCCCAACATACTGCTCCTATTAAGAGCTGTTTTGGACCACCAACCTTTGCATTACAAACTTTTATCAGTGGACTAGGCTGCCCATGTGAGTGATAGAATCACAGTCCCTGGAAGTTTTCAAAAGGTGTTTGGAGGTAGCTGCTGGGTATATGGTTTAGTGGGAACACAGTGCTGAGTTAATGGGTGGATTAGATAATCTCAGGTGCCTTTTCCAACCTTAATAATGACCCCAGGAGTCTAAGATGTGTAGAATTGACTGAGGTTAAAATCTAGCCCAATTTTCTGTTTAGCTGAGTGTTAATAAGGTAAAAATAAAAAAACCCCAATCAGTGATAACCTGAAAATTCATTTATGTTGTCCATAGCCTCCCTGTTTCCCTCTCCCTTTTTCTAGCTACAATCTACTGTCCCTGCATATGTAGGTAAATGCTTTATAAATCTATGTATGTATATTTGTGTGCATGCATGAATTGCTATTTCCATAGTTTTAGTGGCTGGTGTCCCTTCCCATGGCCAGGAGGTTGGAAATAGATATTTAAGGTCTTTCCAACCCAAGCCATCTCTGATTGTTATGAACAGTGTGTCTAGGCCCTTTGAAATCAGCAGCCAGACTGTCCTTAACTGTGATATGTGTTTGGTCAGAATTCACTTGGAACATTCTCATTGTTCTAAATAAGGAAATATTTCATTTCAGATATCCTGATTCAGTAATGGTTTCTAGGGTTGCTTGCACCAAACTGACACATTGCATTTCTTTCCAGAGGGCTTTCTGTGAGGATGTTATGAGATTTGCAATACTTTTTCTTGTCTAACACTGAATAAATTAGCAGCTTTGGTTCATTAGACACTCTGGTGGTTCAGTTCTGCTTCCTTCATACTGACTGTAGCTTTCAGACATGTTAATACATTTATACTGGAGTCTAGTTTCAAGAAGTTAGCTTATCTCATGGAGTAGCATAGACCAGGGCTGGATATAGCCCAGAGATCTGGCCAGCCTCCATAGCTGTCAGAAATCTTATGACATTTCTAGGGGAAGTTACAAGAAAAGAGATTATGCCTGCTTTTAGTTACATGGTTTCACTCTTTGCAATACAGCTGAATACATATACAGACACACATACAGACATTTTGATTTCAGAACATCTTAGCAATAGAAAAAGCACTTCCATCGAAATGTGTTGCAAACCTTTAGACATAATATTGATTTTAAACATTTTATAGGCCAGAATAATTATGCTGGACTCAGAAACAAACCTTCATTGAAATATGGATCTTAATACAGATTTCATAATCACAAAATATACATGGTGCTCAAAATAGCAAACTATCCATTGTCTTTTACTTTTAATTTTCTGCTACAACAACAAACAATAATGAAAATATTTGTAATCCAGCATGTGATTTAGAATAAGTCACATCAAAAGATAATAGAAATCCTCCAGGTAATATATTTCAGTAGCCTCAGGATTCAACATGTGATTTTCTGTATTCTCAATTCCAAAATTAAGTCCAGGCTAAAGAGAAGCTTTGTATGATAATTTTACTTGCAAAGAAATGCAGCTACATGGTTTGTTTCGCCCACTAAGTACAAAGTCACATAAAACTATTCCCTGTCTGGAAGAACTAAGTAATCTTAAGTGAGGAATTATGTTTTTAGGTTTGAAAATACTCCTGCTTGTTCTTGAAATGAAAATAAGAAAGGAAGGTTGTAGGTCTAATGCTGAAATGCTTGTGAGGGATGGAGTCCAAGACATTTGGCTAGATCTACCACCACCACTTCTCTGTACCTACACTTATGATGGATTTGATAATGGTAAAATATGTATAGCAGCTGTAGGTTGCTTTGTGTGACATTCCTGCATCTAGGTATATAAAATTATAGACATATATACAAACCCTGAGTGTATTTTATGTCCTTGAATTAGAGGTCTGGAAGAATCAACAAACATTGAAACACCTTATAACAGGTATGCATTTGTGATGTAGAGATAAAGGCATGTTTTATATCCCAGCAGTTCAGGTTATCTTGGTTATTATGATTGTTTGCATGCTCAAAGTCTAGAAAGATTTTCAGCCTAAAAGCTTGAAAAGTTGCCTGTAAATGTCTAGAACTGTCACCAACATTGAACATGCACATTTAAAAATATTTGCTTATGTGTGTCAGTGCTTAAGAAATGAACAGAAATGAACAGACTATTTGTCAACTCATTGCAAGAGTTCCTGTATTTGTGTGAGAGTGCCTATATTCCTTCCATAAAGAGAGCAAAAAAGGCTTTTTGGGTATTTTTTAGCAATGGGCAAAGGGTGAATTGAGCAGGTGTTCAAACAGAGCAGTGGCAAGATTCAGAGAATTAACTCCTCATGGAGCACAGTAGACACAAGAAAGGATTTGGGCTGTAGAAAGGATAGTGGATATTGTGTTGTGTGTAGGATTTTATTATTTTCTTTCCTCACTCTCGTATTTATTTACTATCTGATTATTGCCTGCAGGGCACCTAGCATATTGTGCATAAATAAGAGCATGTGGAATTTTTTGGAATTAATTTATATAAATATAAAAAGTGCTCAAGACTGCAAAATTGGGCATTTTTCTTGCCTCAGAAAGGGACCTCCATAAAACCTCACAAACCATAAAAAACAGTCAGCTTTCCTGGCATCCACAGTCCTTTTCCCCAGATAAAGACACTTCTTTCTAGTATGTAAATCTTCAGCACAAAACTGGCTTAATATCTGCTAAATTTCTACCATCAAGTAACATATTGCTTTTCTTTTTGTAGTGGCTACTGCCAGATTGACAAGTAATTTCTTTTCTGCTGCAGATGTGCTGTTCTGGCTGGTTTCTACAATGATTTCCATTTGTTTTGGCACCTGCAAACTCATGACTCTCAATCTGGCCGTTTCTTAGCACATATGTTCTACAATTGAATAATGCATTAGTATAGATTTAGCTGACAATTACATTTTTGCTTCCTTTCTAAATTTAAGTGCAACATTATCAGTTTGGGATTTTTATTCAAATGTTTTAAAGCATGTGACTGCAATTTATAATGTCCTCTGAACATCTTCAGTTCAGGTTATCATCTTCTTTTACTATGATTTTGTACAGATAAAACACAGATAAATATAGCTGATCATGCGATTAAGCATACAGATTTTATATATTGCCATCGTTGCTTTTGTAGCTATTTGATTTTAATCCTGCCCCTAATCCTCCATTTATCTGGCTTTTTATTATTACTATTTGATGTTTTCCATGCGTAACCACTTAAGGAAAGATTTTCTTTTAAAAACAGTACTTTCCACAAGTGTAAGAACATAAATATAAGTACTGCTACATTGTTGTAAAACCCAAGAAAATGTAAGAAATGCCTTTTCATACCCAGGTTTTCATTAGCAAAGAAATATGGTTGTGCCATCTACTACCAATATCTATTACCAACTGGCTACAAACTACACAACATGCTAAAAAAAATTAGCCAGCTGAGGAAAAGGAGTTGGGTTACTTTCCTGCTCTCGGTTGCTGCAGAGGCTTATACAGACAATAGTATGACTGCCTCTGTTGATGAAGTACTGTGACTTCTGGCATTTGTGCTTTCTCTGAGCTGTGCATTCTTACCTTGGAGGGTGCCTGTGGCACGCCCGGCTCCTGGAGCAGGAGGCAGCTCTAACCCTACTCTGTCCTGTGTGCACAGCATGCATCTGCCACCACACAAACCACCACGCGGGCAGAGCCTGAACCCTCCACAGTGCAGGGTAAGGACGCGCCAGAGGTGTGATGGGGGCGCTTAGGGTGGTTATACAACTGCAAAGCATCTCCCTGCCACACCCCTGCTCTCCTTTCCAGACTCCTTTTAAGTAGCAATTACACAACAGAGATCCTTTCAGGTATTTTAAAACCATTAAAACTGACAGAAAATGTATTTTCTGTACATTAAAACATGATGTTATATTCCGGAGTCACATTTTGAGTCAGCATTTTATGGCAAAACTTCCATCACATAAATGACATTGTGTCCCTCTTTCTTGCACTGCAAGTCACTGCCTAGCAGAGGTTGAAATCTGCAGTGATTTTTGTAGTTATGAAACTGGTCACTACAGCTGGACATGTTTCTCCTAACGCAATGCCTTACACTAAGACAATATTGAAGAGCAGTTTTCACATGTGAAAAGAAGAGAGTGCTAGAAATTTCCACTGGCAAACAAGGTTTAGTCAGCCTATTTTAAAGGAGAGGGCCTCAGTATGACATAAAAAAAGCCCTGCATGGGTCTGTCATAGGAACTGTCACTCGCTGCCAGTTACAGTTATTTTCAGGGTTGTGCAAGTGTTGATCCTGAAAATACATCATGAGGAGTAAAGGTGTCAACAGCTTCTCGTGTTTGGTCCTAGATATCCCATGGACTATCCCATGGATATTTCTTCTCTCCTTCAAGTACTGATGATTGCTTATATCTACATGCCCAGCAAGACAAGTCAGGTCCCAAAAAGGAAAGGATCATGACTGTATACTTCAGAAATACTTTAGCTGTCCAGAGATGCTAAGCAGTGATAGTGGCTGTATAATCCAAAATACAACAAAGTGATTCAATGGCTCTTGAGATTGCTCACACCCTAACTAGTGTAATCTGTCACATCCTTAAGGACTTTATCAGGATTTTTTGGCATTTGTCTCCTTATTTTTCCAATTATCTAGAATCATCCTAATGCCTAAAGACTCAGTCAGGATTAAGTCTGTAATGTGTTTTACATTCTGTACAGACACTGAACAATCTGTGTATCTGACAATTTACACAATGTTAATGCCTCTTCATGAAGACTTCCCCAAATCCTGACATGGAGCACTTTCCTTCTAAAAGTAAATATGAAATCCTAAGTAAATGTAACATCCTAGGCCTTCTAATGTAAAACATTTAAGTTTCAAAATTTTGAAATTGTAAGATTGTATTGTGTGTATTGTATTTTAAATACTGCGAGTCTATTTTATATGCCTCACTTTGTATGTTTTCTCTTACCTACTTTGCTTCTAGAACAAAGATTTTAGGGTTATTTATGGTGGTTTTTTAACATTTCAGATCATGTAAAATCTTATTTTTATTTTCTCAACATAGTGACTGTTGAATGAAGATTAGAGACCTGTTTGTAGAATGTATGTAATGTCCTCCTTTTCTCCTAGGCCAAGGAGAGGTATTCAAAGAAAAGGAAGTAGGCAGGAGGGTGTCATGCTTGCTGCAGAGGGATCTATAGGTCTCATATCCTCTTAGGAAGTTGGCCAGGGTGAAGAATAAAAGCAACCTGATGTGAGGCTTCTGGTGGCTGTCATCTCAAATTAAAATGGAGAGGTGGTATTTTAAAACTGTAAAGCATCAGAAAAGGCCATGCTGGCACTGAGGTATAGCAGAGTAGGACAGAACCTGACAGAGAGCACCACCATCAAAGTTTGGCATCATGACTGGTAAAAGAAGCAGGGCATTTCCTACAGGCACAAATTTCAATTTGAAATTCCATTTGTTACCTGCCTTCATGTGAAGTAATGCTGCAGGACCTGATTGCAGAGCATATCTCCATGCATGAGAGGGTGCAGATAGATGTTGCTGGAATCACAAGGGCTGGAGATGGTTCTTTATATGGATCAGCTGAGGTCCAGAATTTGACAAGCAGCATTGTCCCTTTCAGTGAGATGATCTTCAAGAGTTCCAATGGACTACATATGCCACCATGTTATTGAAAAATGGAAAACTAAATCACCAGCAAGTTCATTTATTTGCATTTTTTCCAAAACTAAATCAGGTTCATTTATTTATTTATAATTTCATTATATTTTTTCTTTGCTTTTCTTACATACACAGCTATTATTTATTGCCTTTCAACTTTAAAATAAAGAAGTATTTTCTTGATTACATTTAAGTCTCCATTTATCAATAAGGCATAAATATGTTCTTGACAATTTTATTTTTAGTGGGATATAGTTTATAGGTTTTAAAATTTATTCTTCTTGATCTTCATCCTTCAGCAACATGGTTTCACAGTGAATTTCAGAGTCTCTGTTGTGCATAGCTTTTAATGTGTTTGATTTTTCACATTTGTTATCTGTTATTTCTTTGCTTCTCAAATGTTTTATAGGCACTACACGAATGCTGATCCTCTATTTGTGTTGGCTTAGAAGTTCCATGTAATTTAAAATCCCATTGGTAGATCTCTGGGAGGAGACTTGGACTTTCACATCCAAGAAATGTAATCCACGCTGTCTTTATGCAGGTTTGCTATCTCAATGATGTATGGCATCTGACAGAAATTCTTTGAAGAGCTGCTGAGAAATTTCTTGGATTTGGATACATGATGTAATTATAGCTTTGATTCACACGTGTGTCAGCATTTTTTCTTTTCATTCTGCCTCCAGTAGCTCAGACATCTTACCTGAAGCCTCCATCCATTGCTTGATTTGGCACCAGTCCATCGGTGTGCGGGGTCACTCGAAGGCCCGGACTCAGCCTGGGTTTTCCCAGAGTGCGAGTGAGCAAAGTGCACTGCTCAGAGAAGCTCACTGAAGCTGTGAATCTTTTATTTTCCCAGAATCCAGAAGTCTTGTAAAGTCTAGGAGTGTCTAGCTGTTTCTTTGCTTGATACATTATAGTTAAACAACAAAAAGGGAGCTGTTAATCACTGTTATGCTCCCGGCCTGCCTTGAGCCATTTTCCATTGAATGGCCTGAAATGCAAACATAACCTTTTTATAGAGCACTTGCAAATGTGCATTTCTGGGGTGTTCAGTGTTCCATCTTGTTGTCCATCCAGGACAACAAAGTGCCTCTGCAAGTGCATGCATACAGATAAAATGCCTAAAACCTACTGCCAGTCTAAAACATTTGATTTTAAAATATTTTGGATATTTTATCTTCAGAAATCTATGAGTAAAGCAGATGACCACTACCTCTGAAAACCAGCCATGTAATTTCAGATTTGTATCACTGATGTTTAGAAGACATTAAATCTTTAATTTTGCTAGAAATTTATATAAATATGTGTTGAATAATTAATACTTATGTTATTACATTTTTTGACTGCTGGGCTCTCAGTTCACTCTGCTGGGATCTATTGTCTTACTTTTCTTGCAGAATAAGAGTTAAAATTGTTGGGGCTACAAAAAAAGACTTCTGTAAAAACCTAAATCAGCAAATTAGCAAATGCATTTCTAGTTTGATTTTTTGAGAACAACAAAAATGTTGAGAACATTTTTTGTACTGTCTCACCACATTCTTCCTATTATTCCCCATTAACTGACATAAAAAATAGTTTTCTCATTTCTCTTTCTGTAAATAATTTTCACATAAATATGTGCTTGGTATACAAACCATGAAGAGGATATATCTTTCCTAGTTTTGATGGTGTTCTAGACATTGTTGCAGCCCAGGAGCAGTTCTTGGGACTACATCTTTCCCAGTGAAAAGAATGTTTCCAAACACTGCCCCCTGACCCTGAAACTCCATCATCCATACCAATAAATTGCTGGACTGGTCTCCAGAACAGTCACAGCCATGACCAACAAGTTCCAGGCATAAATAAGGACTCAGCACAGAACAGGAACTATTCTCAGTGGGCATTTTCAATATGGCCAACAATGTTTTGAAGGGAAACAGAATTAAGTATAGACAAGGGTTATTCCTTGCCAAGTACCAGGACATATTAGAGGTTATTTCTAATGAAAACCAGCCTTTTTCCCGAGATGTAATTTTTATTGCTATTTCAAGATAATAATATTTTGCAAATGCTTCTCCCTATTCTCTGATATCTGATCTATGATCTATGCTATGTCATGATGGTGCAATTGTCTGCAAGTCAACAAATAAAGAGCACATATTCTTACATGCATGTCTCAGGTAACGTATTTTGAATAGCATCATTGCAAAAAATCCTTGAATGCAAACCAGCATGTGAACATGTTTGCTTCAGAAACATCTATTAAATGGGGAGCAGTATCTTTTGCAGAAGAAGGGGTATTTGTGTTGCATGAGGCATGAAATACAGATTCTCATCTGTAGCACAGGACTTCATCTGCATGCTCACCCTACATCTGTAATAGCTATTGAGAAAGCAGAGTACCCAAGGAAGAGCAAATAGTGGTGTCCTTCATGGTCTGTGATATCACTGCTATTTCTGTTCCATGAAAAATAAAAATATGGTGTCTGATTACTTGTCTTGATTTTCATTTATCTCGCACCCAAATAAGGAGTGACTAATAAATAAATAAATACATATTTCATATAAATAAATACATATTTCATGGAAATTAAGGGGAAAATTGAAACATTGCATATGATGTGGCATGAAGGAATTGCTAGAACAAGGCATTAAATTTACAGCCCTAGCTAGGATTCATACCAAAGGTAAAACTTTTCTATATGTTATTTTCTACTCATCATTTTATATCAGTGATTTATGCATTGTCCCCCCTCTCTTACTTTCATCAGCAGAGCTGCAGCTGATACCAGATCAAGCACAAGGGTCACCATTTTTGCCTGTTACAATGCCAGAATCCTGTGGTCAGTAATCAGAGATAACATTTACAGCAAAATCCATTTGTGCTGTGATAACTGCTCCTGCCAAGAGTTCTCATCTGAGAAAGAAGTAAAAAAATATTATTTGAAAACAGGTCACATTTCACCTTGTTAGAAAGGGAAATCTTTATGATAAAGAGAAACATGGTACAAGGGAGATTCCCCAGGATTTATCTTTGAGGTAATGAGGAAATTGAATTCTGAACAGACATTTAGAAGTTAGTTATAAATGGGTAAGCTGGGAGGTGAACAGTCAAAACTCTTTACTGCTCAGTTCCTCTCAATCTGCAGAGCTAATACCATAGACCAGTTCCAAAGCTGATTGCTGAATTACTGACCAGGAAAGGAAGAACAAAATAACTCTATGTGCTGGAATATAAATGCATACACTGCCAACACAACCTGGGCCAATACACGTGAATGCAAACCCAAGAGCCAAACACAAAATGGAAAAAAACCAAATAAAATAAAAACCTCACCCCAAACAGAAAATAATAAACAAAAGACCTCAGTGTTTAGAAATGTTAAGTGTGGCTCATCAGGAGAATCTAAAGACCTATAATTCTGCAGAAAGGGGAATCGGAGTTAAGTTTCAAGACAGGCAGTGAGAAGCTGCTGTACAGACTGGTTAAGTAATGATCTGGTTCACCAAACGTAGATTGGAATAATTTTGAGACACAACAATGAAAACATTTACCTCATCTTCTGTATTACAAGTCACCCAGAAGGAGATTTGGTTTAAAAGATCTGACAAAGTACCATGCAAGGGGATTGGCAGTTGTTTTACAGAACACAGGATATTAATCCTAAACATTTTAATCCTAGCCATAGTTGCCTGTCCCCTTATCACAGACAAGAGGTTTCATATTTCAAATCAGAAGAGTTTTGCTAACATGGGCAATGTGTATGAGTATTTGTGCTCAACAGTAGAGGACATTGATGATATTTCATTGCGTTTAACACTAAGGTTTCCTGCTTCTGGACGTATGAGGCATCTCAGTGAGTATTGTTGCCTGCTGTTGTACTGCCTTCTGTTACATTCCCTTATTTCTTTGCAGGATGGACTTGAATTTCATTTCTTAACTGCACAGGACCACACTTTCTCAGCTGTTCTAGCTTCATGTTTCTACTGGACATGATGGAGGGAAAGGGAATTTTTTGTTCTCTCCTACTCCCCAGCAGATATTTTGTTTTTGCTTCTCTTCCTGTGGTAGTAAAATGAGGAAAGAAGTCTGTGGCATTTTCTGGCTGTGCAATGCAAATATATCATGAAAGATCATTACTTCATTGCTCCTCGAGAGCTTTCTTTAGCCATAACTTTGTAATAAGCTCCCATATGTACACCTGCAAGTAAAATTAGTTTCATGTACTAGTTATTTCTGTTCTATTTCTATATTTCATCATTTCTAACACTCATATTGGAACAACAAGAGACCAATTTTAGGCAATGACATAAATACATCCTTAAATATTTTAATGGAATGAAAATACAGACTTTTTTAGTATGCCCAGCTGCATTATAAAGGAATTAGAAAGTTTTAAATAGTTACTTTATTGAAAACACACTTAAGAAGAGAAACCCCTTGGATTCTGACCATTGAAAGCTAAATGATTTAGAAATTTTACTTTAACACAAGAGTGTATTCAGAACCCAGAGTTTATCACCTAATAATGTTTCTCTGGAACATGTCAGGTTGAGGACAATTTTACCTTGTAATAACAAAATTTCTGAAATACTTATCTAGCTTTAACAACTAGAAAATAAAACCATGTTCAGCTCTGCTTGTGTACTAGGTAGCATTTTAGTTTTCGATTTCTTGTCTCTAAATTGTCTGGCACTTATCTGAATTCAACAACAAAAAAAGGATTCTTAATCCCAATGAAGACACCAGAATATATATCAGTAATTTTATTGCCATACAAAGATTAAAATAAAACAAGATGTCTTTTCCTAGTTTCCAGATTTCCTGTTGTGCCTTCTTATTTTATCCTCAGTAGAAATGGCAGGGTCTTTGCTAATGTATCATACAGACTCATTTAGTTTGATTCCTTCTCCAACAATTTTTGCCCATACAGCCTCTTCTCCACCTTCATTCTTTCTCCTATGCTGTATTAACCTTGTCCTTTTGACTTCTACACTAAAGCAATACATAACCTCGTATTTCAAAATGCTCTGAGATATCCTACCTCTGTCTGTACTTAACTTCAAGATTCTGCACACTTAATGCAATAATGGCCCAGCATGGATTCAAAGCTGCTCCCAAGTTCTTCAGGGCTCTGAACCTTTCCCATGTCTGAAATATTATTTTCAAATTCTGATTGACAAGAGATTCTTTTACATCCTGATAAACAGTAACTTGTATTTGAGTATATATACTTTGTTACTTCCACACTTGACCAACCAATACAACCCCAGTAATTCTACTACTTAAAAAGGCTTGGTGTGTAAAAGTATGCACAGGGGAGTAAGAGTTTCTCTCTTACATGCTGTAGAGGGGATGTAGGTGTAAACGATAACTGTGAGACTTTTTAAATAGGAAAGAGGTGGTTTGCAAAAGAGCCAAATACAATAAATGTTGAGGCACCAATGTTGAGGTACAAAATTAATGTAATAGAAAAAGGTATTTGGAAGTTATTGTGGTTGAAGACCTTTTGGGAAAGACAGACAATTTTGTCCTCCAAGCTTCTCAGAGGAAATCCTGACAAATATTTCAAATGAAACTTTTAACATAGACTGCAGCTATTCCCCTAAGTCTTGTATAAACCTTACTAGGTTAGGTAAAGAATTAAGACTTATTTAACTGTTGCCAGTTATCATCTTAGGATAATTAATTCAATGTGCAAACCAAGTTCCTATCTCACCTTATCAATAGCTGAAGTTAATTCCAAGCTGTTTGGCCTTTCATGTGTCTCAAACACACAATCATTTATTAGCTCCTACAACAGTTATCCATTAGTGCACAACTGTTTTATCCTTAGTAACAGAGATTATGGAAAAGATGCTGTTCATGAGAAAGTGAATTTTTAAGGCACATCAGCTTTCTTTTTGGAAAGAAGATGACAATTGGTAAAGCAGCTGGAATTTTTTGTAAAGGTAGATCTCTTGCAAAATGTAAGAAAAACTATGTTCATAGACTTTTTTATTTACAAATAATTTAATATTGTAATATGAATTTAATCTCACAATATCCTTCACCTGCTGAAGTTGTTTACTATGAACAGTAATAGAGAAGAACACAATTTCAAAATTATAAATATTTAAAAAAGAAGTTGGCTTACAAATGCATGTATTTATATTTGACGTATAGTGGCTGTAAAATGTGATCTTTATATATGAGAAGAAACAGACAGTAACAGATATTTCACATATTTTTTTTTCCTAGCTTCATTATGTGTGATATGGATAATGCTTGCTATTTTGGAAATAAATTTTATATCTCTTTTGAGATGAATCAGGAACAAACTGCTAATTATTTTGAGATTTTAAAATCTGAAGTGGGCTTAAAAATATTTTCTCCTGCTGTATGACATTCTACATCTATTTGTTTTTAGGTTTTTGTCCAAACTAATTTCAGGACTTCATGTTAGAAAAAATGCATTAGTAATAATGCATCTATAACTAAATCTAGTGCTATTTATTTTTCTGGGTTTTTCTTTACTAATTTTTTTAATAACCCCTCCACCCTCATTTGTGTAAAATCAGTATTCTGTCATCTCCTATAATTCAGACCTGCAAATAGTTCTGCACAGCAATAAATATCTATTCTGGTTAGCATGGACTTCAGATGACCACAATATGATGGACTTCTAATATTCCGTAAAACAGTGATGACACTCGTACTTACTTC